>NC_090930.1:373588946-373895358 GCF_040938575.1 Ambystoma mexicanum
CACCCCCACCCCCAGCAGTGAAGGGCACCTGCCAGCAGGCCCCCACTCAGGTCCCACTCATGTCCCACTGCACCCCACCCCCCAGCAGTGAGGGGCACCTGCCAGCAGGACCCCACTCATTTCCTGTCCCAACATGTCAACATGACCCACAATCATGGCCCTCATGGCCACCAAAATCCCACGGCACGCCACCCCTGCCCAAATAACCAACCAAGCATAACATACACCCCACATTGAAATGCCCATTACATGAAACAACCTAAATGGCATGTATGTACATCAACACATGTCCGTCACACACACACAATGGGTGCCAGTAAATGTGAAAACCCACATCGTGACATGCATGAAACCAATGAGAGAATACCACACATTGAAGTACGGGAACAAATGTATTGAACAAAAATGTGGTGAAAGAAAGTCAAATACCAAACAATGGACATAAGGAAAACAATGCAGAATGTCACATAATGATAAAAAAAGGAAATCAGAATCCAAAATATATGAAATCAAAAATGTCTCCAAAGTCTCCTTCCAACAAAGCAAATCCAAACAGAAATCCAAAAGTAAAATCCATTGCTCCATGGAAAAATCAAAAAAGAAAATGCCGACAAATCCACACTCCAACTATTTACAAGGATGAAATCCTGGGTCCATGAGCCCAACTTTCCAAATGAAACCTACAAAAATACACTAAATAATGAAGAACTATATACAAAAATGTGGGGTATTGTCCAAGCACCCCCAAAAAAAAAATGAAAACCAAAATGAAACCTAACTCTAACTAACTATTTACAATGGCAGCGGGATAGTCCGACGGCTCACTTTTGGATGTCCCGGGCCAGGGCATCATCGAACTCCCGCTCAATGTCCTGGAGGCGGTCCTCTTCCATGGCCCCGAGGGTTCGCAGGGACGATGACATGTTGGCCTCCAACTCCCTGCGAATTGCCTCGAGGCACTCGGCCCGCCTCAGTGCCATCCGCATGGAGTTCTGCGCCCTGACCATTGTGAGATGTGCCTCTTCTGCCAGCTGCCGCTTTGCATCTATGGTGTGGCCCAACCGCTGCCACACGGAAGACACTTACAATCCAGGGTCCTTCTGCCCCCTGGCCGATGCCTGCCCCTCCGATGTTGAAGGCCCCGAGCCATCATTGCTCCCACCATGTTGCTGCTGCTGCTGTGCCTGTGCCTGCGCCCTGGCTCTTGCTGGCTGCACGTCCTCCTCCAGCTGTGGTGCAGTTGTCGTAGTGGCCACCACTGCAGGACATCCGACTCCCCACTGTGGCAGGGATGTGTCCTCCACCAGCCTGGCCGCTGGGTAAGAGGCAGCTCCACAGGGTACCCAGGTGATACATGGGTAGGAAGATGGCATGGAGGATGACTGGTGCGAAGGGGGTTCAGGTCAGGAGGGGGTCGCAAGAAGGTCCAGTACACAGAGGAATCCAGCACAGGTGACCCGTCCGAGTAGGTCAACACGGTCAAAGAGGCATCCGAGATGACATGCAGTGTCTTCACGAAAAGATCGCAGGTCACTTCGCATCCCCCGTTGACGCAACGCTATCCCAGCCAGGACAGGCTCAACACAGTCCCGGATAGCCACATCTGCAGGGAGAGGAAGGCCAGTTGTTGTGTGCCCATCCCCTCCCTGAAAACGGGTCTGGACGTAGGCATCCCTGCTGGTGCCGGCTGATGCTGTCACAGGATCAGGGACAGGATTACAAACAGGCACCTCCGCGGCGGCCTGTGCTGCCTCCTGTCCCTGCACCATTGGCACCAGTGGAATCCCCACCTCCAGACCATGTGTGTGTCCCTTCCACGGCCTCCTCCTCCTCCAAACCCCCCACCAACCTGGATGACTCCATGCCATCTTCCTCCGTCGGACCCTGTGGGGTCTCAGCTGCCCCTTCTGCTGCTGAGGAGTCCATCTCCAACCTCCGCCTCTTGGACCTACCCTCGACACGGCACCAGACTCCTCACTCACCGAAGAGATGACAATCTGGGAGGGGAGCCGGGCCTTGTGTCTCTGGCTGGTGGTGCGATCCCTGCCGCTTTGCTCCACAGCACCCTCTCCGCCTTCTTCATCAGTTGTGCTGCAGACAGGGAGAGATGGAACACAGGCATCAGGGCACTGTACAATGGACTGATACACACATGACAGTTGTACATGAGTGGCAGTGTCAAACTTCAGACATGGCATCACACTCCCTAACACACATGTCATTTCTACTCACACACATGAGCAATTCCACAGCAATATTGCACCAGGCAGCACCATCCATACACATACAACGGCATCAGCATCCGAAGGTGAGCCTGACGTCACATGAAACACGGGGAGTACACAACACATGCACACACACCAACACACTTGCATGCATGTGTGCAAGTCCACCAACTGTCAGAGTGATGAGATTGCCATCCATGTCACATCTGGCATTCAGCCTTCTACATGTCAGTGCCACATGCATCCATGTTGCATCACGGGTTGCACACTTGTCAAATACACACATATGCACATGAACACAGTGCAGATACATGCAGCTGGAACCAACATCCATGTGTGACACCACAACCATGCCAATGTACATACACAGTAATTCAAACATGTGTGCTCCCACATCTGCATTTGGCCTGCATGCTTATCCACACATACACCATCCATGTGTCTCACACATGAGAGGAGTCTCATGTGTCAGCCTCACGCCCCTGTACATACTCATCCATACATGGCCCTACATAAACACATGTGCAACCTGCACACTACTGGAACACCACCACATGCACAACGTCCAACCAGTATGCATGTACACTTACCGCTCGACTCCAGACGGGTCTGCCTCTCAAGGACCTGGACGTGGAGTGCTGGGCTTATGTGTTCCAGGACCCTCATTTGGTGGTCGGACAGGAGGCCCTGGCGCACCTTGGCATCCGCTTGTTAGGGATAATTCTCTGTTTAGGCTGAATTTCCTAACCTAGTGAGTCCCCCAGCAGCTTTGCTGGATTTCGGGAGTTTGTTTTTTTCCATCCTGCCAAGAGTGAGACTCGTTTCCTCCCACTCTTGGACATGTATGTGTGTAATTCCTTTGAATGTCAATGTGTTCTATGGGCTATGGGGTCTTTTACTCCATAGGGTCTCATATGTTTTTTTATGTGTGTTACACCGCACCCTGTGTGCCGTAGCACTGGGGCGTCCTAGCGGACCTCCACCATAGACTCCATACCCGGGGACTGACTACTGTCTCCCCGGGCATGTAAAGTCACCATTGGCTTTACTAGACCTAAATTTACTAACAGTACTAGTACAAACCATCTTATTGTGGACGTATAGTAGGGGTAATTCGATTACTCCTGGATCTGTTACTCGAGGGGGCACTGTCCCGTCCCCCTTCGTCGGGTTTTGGCTGGTGGCAGTGGAAACTACTTGTTATGTTCGACCCCGAACCTAACCCTATGGGATTCGTCCCATTGTTGGAGATTGATACTTTTCCTCGTTAATCTCTAACGTACCCCCGGTCTACTTATCGTAAATAAGTTTATTGGATGGTATTTTCTGCCAGAACTCGGTTTTTAAAATGGCGTCTGTGTTCGTCTCTGTGACTCCTAAACCAAAGGTTGAGCCCTTTGTTCCACTTTTGGCGGGCTCTGTACAGAGACCCTCCAAAGTGGTGCCATTCTGTCGTCTGGGTTACCACAGGGGTGTGGGAGGGGGTTTAGGCACCCTGGACCGAGTTGCCTTGCCAACTCCGGTCGCACTCTGGAGTGATTGGCCCAAGTGGTGAGCCTTCCCGCTCACCACTTAGCATGTGTTGATTGACAGCTAGGCTGAATGAATGGGGGTTTTCTGCATAAAAGCAGGGCTTTTGGGACTGGATCTTCAGAAGTCGCCACAGGACCTAAGAATCCGACGAGGGTAACGCTGAGCCGACCTGCAACGACGACACCTCCGGTGGAGCCCTGCTGAGCCGACTCACCACTTCCCGACGACAGAGGAGATCTCCCTGCCGGAGAGTCTCTTCCCCTGACTGGTGGGAACAACCAGTCCCCTTTGCTTTTTATTCACCTCAGGACGCAGTGGTCGAATTGCCCGTGCAGTGCACCTCGGCAACCAGATAGCCACTACCCCTGTACCGCGACCAAAAGGTGGTGCCTTGTGACGGAGCACTCCGCGGCTGGTCTTTTCCCTGGTGGTGCACCGGACTTCACTTTTCTTCGATGACGAGAACATCTCTACTCTCGACAAAGACCCGACGTGCATCCACCACCAAGAACAACTGCCCCCGCCGGAACTGCCCTCCACAACAAGGTGCCGTGTCCGCCTGGCTTCCCTTTCGATCGGTTCGAGTGAGGTGTCTTAATCCTCTCCTTTCCATTGGGTCGCCTCCAAGATTTTCTCATTTATTGTTCTGAACTGGTTCAATCTGCCGATAACAATTTGCTGACTGGAATGCATCTCCACTAGAGACTTTTTGGGACATATCACCTTGCCTCTCTCCGAGTGGGCCTGGCCTCTGAACTTTACGATCTATTGTGGTTCTTGCCTTCCTGCCTTGCATTTTACCCGTGAAGTATTGAACTGTGTTGATTTCGTAACCTGCCTATCTTTTTCTCTCCCGTCCTAACTAATATTCGAGTGCCATCTAGGTTGAGGTATACACCTCTGTCTGTAAATATGTGGTGCCGGTAGAATCTAGACTTGTTGAAATATTGCTAGGGGGATTGATCGTTTCTTCTTCGTAGAGTAATTGTGTTTGATTTGTTTACCGTGAAAGTGCCATATTGTTTTTAATAGACGTTTCGTTATGAATAAATACCTTAATATCCTTACACTAAGCCTCGTTGCGTGTTTGCTTGTCTTGCTGGGAAGAATTGTCCTATTTTGTATACTCCACATACTGCTCAACTCTTCTTGAGGGAAGTCTGACTGCTCAGCCACAGCTACCAAGTGAATCTGTGTGGTACAGACTGCTACCAAGTGGGTTCACCGCCAACCACCTGTAGTCCTAAATCTTTTGCAGTGGTCCCAGAAGGAACTGCACAGGTTTCCGCCTAACACCGCTGACTTCAAGAGGCGACAAGCCTTGTCGAGGGTCCTGGACCTGAAGTCCTCTCAGCGCTTCTTGACATGTTTGATGTTGTGGACTGCCACCCCTCCTTGTTGATGGCAGTCACGATGTCCATCCAGATCCTGGTCTGTCATTCATAGTAGCCGCGCGAACTTCCAAAGAGGGCATCGTACTGCCCCACTACTTGCTCCACCAGGACACCAACTTCCATGACACTGAAGCTGGTGGCCCTCTGGCTCTCTGGCTGGGGGTTGCCAGTGGTGACAGATGGTGTTGTGCCCGACATGGCAACCCCAGAGGCAGGTATGGGTGGGCAACTGGGTCCTGGGGCTGGGCTGTGGAGCAATGGTATACCAGTCGGGAGTCTTCAGTTCCAGCAGGGGTGGTCACAGCAACTTCACCCCTGGCTGACTTGCAGGCACCAAATAGCAGGGCACGTGGGCAGCAGGCAGGCAGCAGCAGATGTCAGGTGGGAGCGTGCCAGGGCTCTGTGGGGCAGTAATTCGGCCCTCTGGGCAGGAGCGTGGTCTTCTGTGTGTTGTTGTGTGGCCAACTTGATAGGGAGTGATTTGGCACGTGAAAATCTTGCACGTCTGCGTGTAATTTTGAGGAAAGGCCCTTAGCGCGTATGCCTTGTGACGTGTGCATAGTGGTTCATGGCGCGTGAAAAAACTGCACGTCTGCGTGTGAATGTGTGTAATCCGAGGAAAGGGCCTACGCATCTGTGACGTGACGCGCACGTGTGTTTCCCTCAACACGGGTGCATGTTAATCGTACATGTCCACAAACTGCACGTCCGAATGCCAGCTTGTGTAATTAGAGGAAAGGGCCTTAGCACGGACACGCGTAAGCGACGTTGTACGTGTGGGCCGGTTTAAAAGGTACGTGTAGGACCCCATTTCCTTGTACGTGCTTTTCATGGAGAGCGAGTGGGTGAATTCTGTACTTCTTGTCGGTTCACACGCGATTACTTCACAGCGTTTCAAGTTCGTACTCTATGTTACCTCTGACAGCGTTCATTTTTTTTTTGTTGGGCCTGTTTCCTCAAACAGCGTTCACTTCTTCTTTTGTCCTGTCTCCTCAGACAGCGTACTATTCTGCTTTTGGCGGGGGTGTTGCCAACGCACACATGTGCGTCTTTTTCACGTTCTTTTTCCAAGCAGACAGTGATTTGCGCATGTATTTACCAACTGTGCTTGCCCCGTGTGTTGCATACCCCTTCAGAGGTCATTGTAGGCTCAGTATAACATGCATACGCTTATTTTTGTGTTTCTGGGTGCCACAGCATAGTTTAGGTTCATTTTTCCATGCACGTGGTCTACGAGGGGTTGTGTGCACGTTATTTTTTGTTTTCGGGGTGCCTGTGCATTGCGTGACCCATCATCTTCCCCCAGGGGTCAGAGTCAGCCTTGCTAGAGCACTAGGGTACGAATTCCATCTAGTACCCTACCCCTTTCACCCCCAATTGCCCTGGACAATCGTTTACTGCTACTCCCATACGCACAACAACATCACTGCCATGGTTGGGAGGCGACCAAGCGGTAAGGGAGGCAAAGTTGGCCGACCTCCAAAACGTGGGTGTGGTAGGGGACGTGGCCATGATTTGCAGGGTGCCCCTAGACCCCCATGTGTGGAGGAGCAATCAGGGACGCCCATGACCCCCCCATGTTGTGGGAAACGTAGCTGACACCATCCGAGCTCAGCCCTTGTTGGACCAGCCCATTGTGGCACGTGAACCGGCACAGGATGACTCCCAGGCTGACTTCCAGGTCAGCAAGTCTACGCCACGTGTGGAGGTGAAAGTTGGTGTCACCAGGCCACGTGGATCTGGGGCAGCTATGTCATCTGCTGCCCCAAGTAGGCAGGGTGGGGAGGCTGCAGGGGCAGCTGCAGCTCAATCCACCGCAACTCTGAGTCTCCCAGCCGGGACAGTGTCGGTCCGGGTCCATCAAACCGACATTGCCCCTGCCAACATCACCCTGCAGCCAATGCCTGCACCAAGACCTATGGTCACTGTGCATTTGCACACTCCTAGTACCCAGTCCACCTGCGCTTCTGCCCCTACTGACCAGAGCGGTGTAAGCCACTCAGGATCCGCACCACCTTTGAAAAAGAGGAAGAAGGGTGCTCTGGCACTACAGGCTGAGACACCAGACACGGTTAGACACTCCGGCACGTCAAGGAAGCCTAGCTTTAATGACGCTGAACTTGATGCACTAGTGGCCTATGTGTCGGCACATAGCCAGGAAATGGTGGTGACTGCAGGGTGCAAGACCACACCTGGTCAACGTAAGGCACACTGGCAGACCATCGCGGACATCATTTGTGCCCTTGAATTTGTGAGGCGCTCAGCTGATGATTACTACAAGCGCTGGAATGACCTGAAACCCAGAGCAAAGAACAAGCTGGCCTCAAATCATGCTTCTACTCTGGTGACTGGCGGTGGGTCTCCACAAGAGGACAACCAACTCACTGAACATGAGTCTGTTGCTGGAACCTTCGTCACAGAGGAACAGATCCAAGGCGTGGGAGACCTACCAGATTACGATGCATTGTCCGGTGAGTGCCCATGATTGTGTGTGTAATCCATGTGTATGTTGTGTGGGTGACGGGTTCTGATTGAGTGCCAGGTGAGGGTGTGTGGACCTGAGTGGTATGGGTCACCCATGTGCTTCCTCCCAAACATTCACTGGCCTTGGATTTGGGTATGACAGTATCCCTTCTTCCCACAGTAGCCATTTAGCGCCACATTACTGCAGTTGCCCTTGAACTGTCATCTTACAACAACATTGTTCAGAATTTTTCAGTGTTCATTCAGGCTGATTGTTTCAATTCTCCCACTTTTGCAACGCATTTTTCATCCCTATTGTCACATATGTGACATGCTTCTGTCATTTATTACACCCCACATTGGCCCACGTTTGTTACCTTGTTATGTGAATGATTAGACCATTCAGGCTGATTGAGTATTGGCCTGCTCACATTGATTTTTGGTGCCTGTTTGTATGTGGTACTTGATAGTTGTTGCCTGTGATGTTTAAGTGACCAACCATTGATGTGTACATCTGCCTGCAATCACTGTATTCTTGTACACTGGATGTGTTGCAGTGAGTGGCACATGCGTATTTTGTCACGCTATGTAGCATTGTTCATCTCATCATGTCCATCTCTCATGGATGGCTGACAGTACTCATTCACTGACATATGGCTGTACTTGTCAAATGTACCATGGCTATGCTACATGACATCTGTGTGCTGGCATGTGTCAAGTATGTGTATTGGACATGTCACTCACAGGCTAATGTGTGATGCGAGTGCTACCCAGCATGCAGCAAATGTGTTGCTTTTCCATCTTGGTGTCATCAGTGTCTACTTTTTGCCTCCCCTTCCAACTCAGTGGCAGTGCATGCATGCCAGGGTTATAGTCATGTGGGACATGTGTAAATCATATACTTGATCTCTGGCTTGTCAGGCCAATGTGTGTGCTATGGTGCTAATGCCTGTTTCCATTTTTTGTGTTTCATGTTTTTGCAGGTGATGACGCACATGATGCTGTTGAGGTTGAGGAGATGGTGCAGACCCAGGAGGAATCTCAAGCATGACCGGGCACCAATGGGGGATGTGGTGTGGTGGTGGGTGAAAACCCAATCTTACTGCAGACCATACTGTCCAGGGATGCCTCTGGGTGCACCTCCCCAGACCTCTATTCAGGTGCTGAATTGGATGATGGGACTTATGTGTACCGTCGCAGGTGAGTGTTTCTGGCAGGGATTTTGTTCTGTCCAACCCACCTGCACCAGGGGTAGAACCCTCTATGGGGATGTCAGTGTTGGTAAGTCCGCCTTTGGCGGTTACGGATGCAGAGTCACACTCCACAACATCTGATCCTGTTCCTGGGTCAGCAGATCAGAGGGGGGATGCAGTCCTGCATCCTCAGGCAGTGCCAGCACAGCAAGGTGCAGATAGACTTGCCCCGAACAGGTGTGGTGCCCGCCGACGCAGTGGCCGTACGCCACCAGGCAATACTTTATGGGAAAACTCCATGTACGGTATGGCAACCCAACAGGCAGCATCAGTTGAAATGATGGCTCAGGCAATGGAGAGGGTGGCCACTTCCATTATCCCCCCTGAAAGGCAGATGGAGCAACAATAGCAGGCAACAGACTCCATTTGCTGATTACACAGGCAAGACATTTTGGCGTCCAACAGGGACCGACGGGTGGCACTGAAGACTCTGCGGGAAGCCATTTCTATAGAGTCACATGGCCACATGGACGCCCTGAGGGTAGAACTCCATAACCTCAGGGAGACTCTTGTTGAACTTAAGGCTTCCAGAAATTTGAGAACAGAACAGCAGCTGGAGCGGCTCACATGTTCACTCTCAGCTGAGCTGCAGGCAACTCAGATGGAGATCCGGGCATCATGGGAGGCCATGCGTGCGGAAATGCAGGCAACCCGTCAGGTGCTGCATGGGGATCTCCGTACTATCATCCTCCAGAATGAGACCTTCCACACCTGCATGCATTCTGCCATGGAGGACCATACCAGGGATATGCGTGGGCTGCCTCCCATATCACCACCACCTCCTGATGGAGCAGCAGAGGGTGATGAGAGCGACAGCAGCACTTCCCCCACAGTAGCATAGCCGTGCAGTCCATGAGCCCATGGAGGTGTTTTTTTTTTTGCAACATCCACACAGGTGGTTGTTGGTGTGCACCCTGTCCTCGGAACTCCTGGGTGGCCTCCCCCCCAGCCCCCACATGCTCATTTTTGATTTTTCTTTTTTTTGCAGTGTGTTGCCTTGTGTAGCTCCCGTGGGCATCCACTGTGTATTCCGGCTGGGCACATGCAGGCTTGTCCTGTGTTTGGGTTAGATGCTTGGGTTCCTGACACACACACCTCTCCTGCTTCCCGTTTCCATGGGCTTGCAATGGGTGTGACCAAGTGACAGTGACTTACACAGTGACATTGGGCTCCCATGAGCTGTGTGGGCAGTCTGTAGTCATAACTGCGTGGACATCCCTAGTGGGGTTTGTTTTTGTATTGAACACTGCATGGTGTATTGATATGTGCTTGTGCATCCATTTCTTCCGCCTTATCCGCAGGTACCTTCTTCATGTCTTCACAAGGCCGTCTCCTTTGCAGATGCAGTTCATGTTGTATGCAGTACACTGACACATTTGCCTGACAGCAACACTCTGGAGTTGGAAGGGGTTGATGTACTGGCTTATTGAGGTTGTATGACTTACATTACTTTGAGTTTGTACTGTCATATTTTGGCTATGTTTCATGCTGTGTTGCTGTATTGTGTTGCCGGTAGGTATTTGGTCATGTGTGCTGTTTGTTATTGATTACTTGGAGCATATTTTCTGTGGCCTGTTTCCATTTGGGACAGTGCACATTGTGACACGTGTGTCATGTGTTTTGCATTCCTTTGTTTGCTTTCACATTGCAGGACATGCCATGGTGTGTTGGGTGGCGGAGATGGGGAGGGGTTGGGTGACATGGCGCTATTTTCATGTTGTATTTTTCAAGGGTGTAGTCATTCATGCAGCATAAATGTGTGTCTTTTTGTGACACAGCATTGGTTGTCTTTCGGTATGGAGGAATGCACACAATGTAACACTTCCAGGTGACCAATCTCAGGCTGGTATGGTTGTGACAGTTGACTGTCCCTTATGTCATCATCATTGATTGTCATCTGGTGTGTGCCAGGGCTGTGTGCAAGTTGAAGTAATTAGCCACCAGCTGTGTACGGGCTGCCTCACCACATGCCCTTTCCCCGCCTATGTGCAGCGGCCGTGCTTGTGGTTGGGGATGTGGGGACACCACCATGTCCACCGGCAGGCCCCGGCGTGTTGCTACGTTGTGCAGGACACATGCTGCCACTATGATCCTTCACACTACTGGGGGCGCGTATAGCAGCTGCCCACCAGAGCGGTCAAGGGATCGAAAGCATGACTTGAGCCCTCCGAATGTGCACTCCACTATGGTCCGGGTTGCAATATGGGCTGTGTTGTATCTTACCTCGGGTGGTGTGGTGGGGTTCCGAATTGTGTCATCATGTGGGTGCTCAGAGGGTAGGCACTGTCCTAGGGGAGGTGATGATGGGTATCATTAGTGGGGTTGTGACATTTATACTCACCAAGCAGCCATGTATTGCCATGCCGCCCAGCTTCTAGGCCCCGGTTTAGGGTTGACATTCTGTAAATGAAATTGTCATGGGTGGACCCTGGATAGTTGGCATACACTGAGGTGATGATTCCCTTGGCATCACACACTACCTGCATGTTGATGGAATGCCAGTGCTTGCGGTTTCTGTAGATGTGCTCAGTTGCCCTGGGAGGACGTAGAGCCACATGGGTACAGACAATGGCACCTAGCGCTTTGGGGAAGTGTGCCACCCCGTAAACATCCTGGATGACAGCCTGCTTTCTGCAGGTGTTCTGGGCAGGTATATGTGCCTGCGGACTGATGGGTGTGCAGTCATGATGGCCAACACCTGGTGCAGGCAGCGTGACTGCGTGGCCTGTGACACCCCCCCACTATGGCACTTGTCTGCTGAAATGAACCAGTGGCCAAGAAGTGCAGTACATTGAGCATCTTTTCCAAGGGGCTCAGTGCTTGGGAGCACAGGGTGGGTGATGTGATGTCATCCTCCCACTCACTCAACAGGTTGAGTATTATGTGAGGTGGAAACCTGTACCTCCCATACACCTGGTCATCAGGCATCCCAAAAAGGCTGGTTCTGGGTGTAAATATTCTGGCCCTGTCTATCCTCCTCCTCCTGCCATATCCCACGACCACTGCTGCAAGGAACGGTATATTCATCTTAGTGTCTGAGCTTGTTTGTTGTTTGCGCGCACTTTTATGCTGCGCTGGTCCATGTACGCCTGCTTCCTGCTGGCGTACGTGTTTCCGGATTAGCGCGTCTTTTTTGGCGCACGCATTAGCCCCATTCAATTCCATGAATACGTGTTGTAGGCGCACGTGTGGGCGTTCTGCGCACATGCCTCTTCTACTTCCCTTGTGACGCCTACATTTTCACGCGTTGTTCCCCATTCCGCGTGTTACGCCCCGCGTTACGCCTACTTTTGTTGTGTGCGCTGCGCTATGTGCGCTTTCGCTGTGTGCGTAGCGCACGGTCTTTGAAGACGTGTGCGCCAGAGAGCAACACGCAGGATTTTAGCGCACATCCATGGATTTACACACGCACAGACTTCAATGAATCGTTGTGCACGGGTTTCGCTGCGATTTTCACACTTGCGCACACTTGCGTGAAAAATAGATTATACCTATTGTTGTGAATGTTTTCTTACCAAGCAATACTTGACCATGTGTGAATCCAGTCTGCTTGTAGTTGTTTTTGGTACCATCTGCAATGCAACGTAGAAGCATTAATATTACATGTTTACTATGTGTTTGTATTAGTAAGGTGGACCGATTATCTGAATTGCAGGTAGTACATAATCTGCCATGGTTTGCATTCTGTACAAGTTGCTGAAATGGAACTGATTCACAGTTAGGTATGAATACATACACAAAAGGTCATTAGGTATTTTGCACATATTGCATATTGTTGCACAGAGTGCATGCATGTTTCCACATGTATGAAATCTGGAAGATTTAATTAATAGGTATGTTTTTGTTTTCCGGTACTTGTAGCAAGTACATTAGACATTCTGAATTTGACCATTCCAGCACAGTAGTCCAATTCTTGTCTTATTCCATGAACACTGTAGGTGTTGTCAGGATTGTTGTTTGCATTTCTATGAAGGACTAACATTTGCAAACAGAATTGGTCTGTACTGTGTGAGTACATGTTGTCAATAATTGATGGAAATTGAAATAGAATATTGATTGCTACATTTGCGTAGCAACTTACACCAGTTATATTTGAAAATTTTAATGGACCAGATAGCTCTGTGTCCATGTCATTTCTTCGGAGTGTGTGTTGTTTCTTTGAAGAAGTACCTGAGTTACTTTGAGTAGTACATTCTTCTTTGGTTGCAGTAATTGATGCAGTATTAGCTTCTTTTATTCACTTTGGAGGATTTGCAGTGAGATCCTGTTGCATTTCTGTTTGAAGTAGTTTTCATTTACAACCTTTTGGTTTTTGTGGAACAGGATAGGTTTTTAGATGGGGGTGTATAGTGTACGTAGTCTATTGTATTCTAAAATGCAATGAATATCAACATTTACTTTACTTGCATCAAAGTTGATTAGAAATAGACCATCAAGTGTACGTAAGCATGATAGTGCTACGTCGCTCATGCCTTCTTTAAAGACTGTGTTCCCAATATCTATCAATGCTTTATCTAGGGTAAGAACTTGTGATTTGTGAATGGTGACTGCGTATGCAGTTATTGTTCCTTGTGTACATACATGTCTTTGAAAAGAAGGAATCAAGCTGTTGAGCATCTTATCCTTTTTACTTCTGGCTCATATTGCTTTGAAAGCATCTTCATAGGAGTCATAGATATCTAGTATCTCTTGTTCTATTCTCCATGGTTTAAAAAGTTGTAGCAGGGACATGTAATATATTTCTTTATGTTGAGGAGTTTTTAATGACAATTTGATACGATTAAGTAAGCCTCGTTTGGTAAGTTTCACTAAGCTGCCTTCACAATTTGTCACTCTGTATCTACTTTTTTTTTCATCAGGCTTTATATTATTTTTGTATGTGAAGTTTTGTGCTATGTGGTATAGACACAAGGTTTCCAAAGTGGTACTCCTGTTTGGGTAGTATGTGTCTAGTAAATTGTTTTTCAAAATGTCTTGGCTGTTGGGATCATTTTTGGCTATTGTTTTTATGTCGTCATATGATTTGAGAACTCTTTTTCTAGACTTAGCAGGACCAAGACTTAGCCATACTATATTTTCAGATTTTCCATACAAATCAGTACCGGTTAAACGATCTGCAGCTTCATAGCAACCACATTCTCTATGAGAGAGCATTTTTATGCCTAAGCTGTACAATTTCTGAGACAGTGTTTTGTCCAATGATAGGTCATTCCAGAGGTCTTGAAGCTCTGTTTTTCTGCTTTGGTTAAGTAGGCTGTAACATAAAGTTTCTGCAATGTACTGCACATCTATGTTTGCATTCATAAGAGGGCAATGATTGCATTGTAAACATTGATATATTTTGCTTCTTCTGTTCTTTTTATGTAATATGTGTTCTTAGGTGATTTACCTTTAACACTATGTCTAACTGAAGATATGAAGTTGTTCACTTCAGCTGTTTCTGTTACTGGTCTAGGGAAATCAAAGTGGCATTTGGTGTAGTATTTCCCTTTGTTCTTGTATTTGCGACGACAATATTTCCCACATTTGTGTCTTTGAAATTGTACAATTTGTGCATGAAGATCAATATTTGTTGCTTCTGATGTAATTTCACAAGTGACATATTTTTCGATAAACTGTAAAACAATGGCATCACTGTCTTCACCAAATTTAGTAGCATCTTTAATCCATAAAAGCATGTGGATATGTGGTGCTCCTCTGGCTTGGTGTTCTTTTCTCCAAAAGAAGTGTTCCACTTCTCTGAGGGGAGGAACAGTTCTATTACAAATAAAGTATATCATAGCAATGAATCAATGATGGAAATATCTTGAAACATTAACAGGATCTAGAGAGCAAAGTTCTTCAGGTGTTAGTATATCTATGTTTGTTTTGTTTTTGTTTGATATGCGTAGGAAATCATGTAAATCTTCCCATGCATGTTCTGCACAACTTAATGTAACAAACCAAGTGAGTGGGCCAACGTTTCTTATCATACAACATACATCTCTGTGATCTGTGATGTCAGAACCAGTACTCTTTAGTACCATGCATGTTTGCTAATAGATTTATAATACTTGATTGTAAAACCTCATCTTATTCTTGTACTTTATGTAGTAATTACATAGCTGACATATTTTGAAAGTGGGTTCCTGATTTCAAAGTGTGTGCAACTCTGTAACATAGAGTTGCTAGTTCACTTTCAAAGAGTAGGTGGAATATGTATTCCACATTTTGTATAAATCTGGGATCTTCAGAATACATTTGTAACAAGTGGTATTCTGATGCTGTTATCTGAATGGGTCTATCATCGTACCTTTCTTCTTTCCCAGTAGGACAGAGTAGAGGAAAAGCATATGCTTCTATACGTTTTTCTCATATGCTCATTGGTGATCCTTCGGTTTGTCACATTTGGTACGTTTCTAGTGCATCATCTATGGTGTCATTAGAGTGTAATGGATGAATTGTATGATGGTCTAAAATATTGGATATTGTAGCAGGATCTAGACGTTCAAAATGACCAGTTTCTGATGACTCTTGAATTATTTCAGTTGTTTCCCTTAAGTTTTCTTCAATATTAATTTCTTTCTAGTATCCATTATTGTCTTTTAGATATTGCAAGGCTTGCCTAACTTTATGTAAGTCTACCAGTTGTTGCCAATTTCTTTTGTCTTTTGTAGGTACACCATTTACTAAAACAATTAAAGATTGCTCTATTGGACGTTGCACTCCCAGAGTGTGCACATTTTCTTTTAGATCTAATGGTAAATAAACTACTTTGCCACAAATGACTTTCACTAATTCAGAGGGAGGTAATTTTGCTGTTTTTGATTGAAGGCGTATTATGGCTTTAAATGGGTGTACTTTTTGAATTATGATGCTCTCATATAAATTGAGTTGTTGCAGGGGTTTTGGTAGTGGGAATAATTTTAAGTTATTTGTGATAGCATGTGAAGGAGTTTGGTTGTTGTCAAGTTTTGTAGTGCAGTAACTGCAAAGTATTAAGGGGTCAGTTCTTTCGTATTTGTTTTCTGCTATAAGGTAGATAACTAATTCAAACCATTTGGAATCTTCATTGTCTTCTATTTTGTATGTTGCATCTATAGATTTTGTGTTACTTTTATGAAAAGTTATGCGGCAACACACACACACACATGGTTAGGTACTTCAGCGGATGTACTTTTAAATTTTAGTATTTCCTTTTTGTATGTGTGTAGTAGATGGTTGCCATCTGTACAATTACAATTGTTGCTAGTCTGTTGTAAAGCTATTGCATTTTGTAAGTGGCTTTCACTTCCAAAATATTTTCTCTGGATATGCTCTATTTCTTCGAGTAGGTCTTAGGCTGTACCATGTAGAAGATTGTTATTTAAATTGGCTAGTGCTAAAGCAGGACTTTTAGCATAGTACAGTTTATAGACGAGATTTCTTATAGTTGAATGTGTTGACATCATTTTGATATGATGGAAGGTGCTTTTGCAAATAGGTCCTGAAATGCAGGCTAATGAATGTGATTGTAGTCCTGTGTATTTCCACACTGGACAGGTATCCATATTTTGTAGCAGTTTCATTTTGATTTTGTCTTTGCTTTTCACATACTGATTGAGGAACTGGCGTAAAGATTTGAAAGATTTTTTGGCAATGTTACACATTGACGTGCATGGCCATTTGTATACTGAACGTTCTGGTTTAGTTGAATGGAGAGGTGATACTGAGTTTTCTCGAGATATTTTTTGTAAGCAGTATTTCTTGTTGCATTATGGTATTATTAAGTATTTTATACCATTGTCCACTGCTACGTATGTCAATTGTGTTTGTTTGCTTTTGTTTGTAGCTTCTTCATTGAAATATGGTTCTGTGCTTGTGGTGTGACTCTTGTAATTTAGTAGTTAGTTTTGTTAGTGCTTTCATTCTGTTTAACACTAAAATAAATAACTTCCTTTTGAGAAGGCTTGCACTGTCTATCAAAGCTTATAAGATTAATTTTCTATGGTAGGTTTTAAGGTTTGTGCATGATTTGTCTCCTGTTTTAATAAGATTCTGAAGGACTCTATAGCGGAACATTTTTGCTAATATACTTTTTTTGGTATGGTTACTTTCCATACATCAAGATTTATAGGAGCAGTGTTAGCAGTATTGGTAGCTGAATTCTTGTTAATCACTTTCTGTTTTGTTTTACATTTTGATAGAGGAGGCATGGTTTCTGTACTGGTAGCTTGTTTTGTTTCTCTTAATGACTTTATCAGCTGTTTCGGTTGAACTTTTCGTACTAATTCTGCTAGAGATGGATGCTTATTTTGGACACTTTTATTTTAATTTGCTCTACTTCTGTGTTGCTTTCTATGGACTTGCTTTTTGGTAGGCATTCTTTGGGGTCTGTTGAAAAAAAAGAAGTTATGGGTTGGACTGTTCTGCAATGTATGTTTGCTTTGTGCATGAGTGTCTGAGTATGATGGTAAGGATGTATGTAGTGGTGTGTGATTGTGCATTGGGCAGCTACAACTAGTTGTGAAGGCTATTCTTCTATTTGTGTGTTACTATACTGGGGTTCAGATGACAGTAGAAAGTAAGCTAGTGGTGATGAGAAGCATTAATACTAAAGCTACTGGTATAGAATTAAAACAGTTCTTTGTTCTTTAATTCTAACATTCCAGGGACTTAGTTATGTCATTTGTGCGCTGAAAAACAGGGATTTGTGCACTATTCTGCCTGCAAATCCCTGTTTAACAAATGGGGATTTGAAGCAGAATGGTGCACAAATCTCTGTTTTTCAGTGCACAAATTCCATGAATCAACCCCATAGTGTGTTTGAGTAACAGTAAGAATATTATGGTAGTATTGTACTTACTCTTTCAATGTGGAATGAGCAGATTTCTTCTAAGTTGTTGTTTGTACGTCAGATGCTGCTGCTTTTCAGTAGTGTGGTCTTCACTGCAATTGTAAAAGAAAGAAGTTATTCATTTTGTGTGTTTATAGCACTGATGTTAATTTAGACATTGATTTTTATGTTTTTGTAGTAGTATTCTTGTTTGATATCTGAACATAGTGTGTGCTTGAAGTTTCCTTTGACTGCAGCCTTTATATTTTACTTACCATATGTTAGTTCAACAACCTTTGCAAATGAGTAGAATAATAAGTGTATGAAAATCACTTGGTTTTTAAGGCTCTGTTATTGAATGTTAGGAGAAAGAAGAAATAATGACACACTTATTTAGCACATTTTATAAGGTTAATGGCAGATACTGTATAGAAAACATGGAATGTATGCATTTGTGAAGGTGTAGGTAATAAATGAGGAGGATGTGATTTACAGGCAGTGGTGTTATTGCAGCTGGGAGCTTTTCAATGATAGTGTGCCTCATTACGACCCAGGCGGTAAGTTACCGCCTGGGTCGTACCCTTACCACCATGGCGTAAACTACGTTTACGCCATGGTGGTTGGCGGATTTACCGCCCCATTCCAAGGTGAGTGGGGCGGTAAATCCCCATTTCCCATTTTACCCTTCCCCATTCCCATTTTTGCCCCATAGGGCATAATGGGAATGGGGAAAGGCGCTAATTACGCCACCGAAAAATTACGGTGGCGTAATTAGCACCAAGGTCCCTTTGCGGCATGGGTTTTGACACCTGCAAAAAGCAGGTGTTAAAATCACCATCCCGCAAAGGGACCTTGGAATCAGGCGTTAAGGGTCGGCGCCGTTTACGGCGCCGTAAACCCCTTAACGCCTGGGTCCTAATGAGGACAAGTGTCTATCTGTGTAAGTGTATGAAGATGCATGACTTTATCCTGGCTGTCTTTAATTTTATAATACACTACTAAGTGTTTTTCTACAATTATACTGTTATTTCTCCCATCTTCTAATATTATAATTTTTTAGATAGCTGTGTGTGTAAAAAAAAAATAGATAGCAACAGGTTTGGAATTGACAGTTGGTTATAGCAGATGGGAAAAGTGACAGTAAGTTATACAGGTTAAGTGGCAGTTACTCAGTTTATATGCATTCATAAAAGTTGTACATATACCGTGCAGAAAATATGCATACCTGTAGTTTGTATTCATGTATTTGGATATGCATGCAGCTGCAAGTAGAAATCTTGGAGACGTGTAAAGTAGTTTTTGTAGTAGGTGCTTTCCAATGCTATGAGACTTGTACTCAGAGTGATCAACAGTACATTTGAAGTGCTGTACTCTGATGATTGAGTTAGATGTAGAGGTCTTGGATGTGATTGGTGGATGGTTGTTTGACTGCTTAGCTGTATCCAATGAGGGAATGGCACAGAGAGTGAAGTGGAAAGGGGAGAAGGGCTGGCTAAGAGTTACGCGCTCCATGGACATTGTGGCATTCTGCGGACAGGGCATGCCACATCCGGGGTTTCCCAGCAAATCCAGCATGGAAAGGGGACTGTAGGGATTAGCCCAATCAGATGTTGAGGTTGTGGATTTGTGTTGAAAGAGAGTGTGTTTAGTGAAGAGGGCAGAGGTGGAGAAAGTCAGGGTGTTGGTGCTTGGAGTTATGTTTGTGCATGGTTTACAGCAGTATGCTCAATGCAGGCATGTGGCAAACAATTTTGATGTTAAAGGAGTGGAGGTGGTGTGGAGCACTGTGCCTGATTCCAATGTCCATGGAATTGTACAAGTTTGTGAAGATATGGGCAGGATGAACAGTTCCCATGTGGTAGTTTTGCACTATGGTGCTTTCCATTTGGGCTATGTCAGTGCCCCTAATTTGTTGGCAGATTTGTAACACTTGGTTCAAGCAGTAATGAACATCCTTCCAAATGCCAAAGTAATTTTTTTCTGGATTACTACCCAGGGCAATATGGGACAATAGTTCTGTTTTTTGTCCTCAGCAAAACATTGCTAGGTGTGTAATAAACCGAGGCATGTGTGCTTTCATGCTTAGATCTGGTATGCTCTTCTGTAATAATGAGAATATTGATTCCAGTAATGTTGTTTATTTTAAAGAAGATGGCATTTCCTTATCTTTTATGTGAAATCCCATTCTGTTTTGGAATGTAAGGGTTGTTTTGGAGAAGGTTAGGTGAAGATTTTAGGAGTAAAGTAAGAAAAGAAAATGAAAAAGAAAATACAAAATAGCAGGTGTCTGTCAAGCCTCTGCAAAAAAACTAAAAAATCAAAATAAATTGCTCTTTTGAGAGCCAAACACAAAGGGGAAACGGGGCACACTATTTAAATTCACATCCACCACGCCCAGATTTTCGATATGTCCACGGACATGGAGGTAGTCCGCGGACAGCGCGTATTACATACGGGGATTTTGGGGTGGAGAGGCATGCAAATGAGAATGAGCAGAGCAAGGGATTGGTCAGTAAAGTTTACTGGGTGTGTTGTGTAAGGTGAGAGTTTGTCAGAAAGTATTTTTCCTGAGAGAAGAACAGATAGCTATGGCTGTGTGTTTCAGAAAACAGATTATCTGGATTTTGGGAGACTCATGGATACATTGGTTGGAGATGCATGCAGAACGCTGTGGAGCAGCTGTAGATCTTGGATTCCCACATGTGGAAGTGCACTGGCATGGAGTGCATGGAATGAAGTGGCTGGACTTGGTACCGCTCTGTGCTACTTTAGAGACAGAGCATCATCCAGACATAATTATAATTCATTGTGGGGGGAACAGTTTAGGACATGTGTCTGGAATTTCATTGCAATTTGCAATGAAAGAATGATTTGGGAAGGTCATGGACATGTTTCCAAATTCCCAAGTAATTTTTTCTTGTACTGAGCAGAGACAAATGCGGTTGCGTTCTTCTTCATTTGGTTCACAAATGGAGAAAGCGAGGTGCAATGTCAATAAGGCGGTTTGTGCCTTTGTAAGCAATGTTGGCATGTCCTCTTTTTACAATGAAAATATTATGTTTTGCAGCACATACATTTTTCGCAGAGATGGAGTCCATCTTACTTACGCTGGCAATCAGATTTTTCTGAGAAATGTACAAAATACATTTTTGGGAATTACAGCCATCTATTTTGCAGTAGATGTTGACCATTTCAGGTTTTTCAAACACACAAAAACACCACCAAAAGCCTATTTTCAGAGCCACCACTTCCTCGCAGACAAATGTGCAATGGTTTTGATAGGGCAGCAGGCAAAGATTTTAGATGTCCGTGGAAACTGTGAAAGGCGGCTCTGAAAAGAGCCTTTTTTTGGGGGGGATTTTTGTTGTTTTATATTGTTTTTTTTTTTACACATGACACACTAGGAGAGGAGGGGAAAGGAGGGTAAGGAAGGGACACCAACCACGGGGATAAGAACGGGCAAGTGGAGAGAGGAAGATCTAGGGTGGGCCTTATTCAGGTAATGGGCAGACCTTCTGGTGCTCCTTGACCGCAGTCTCGAAAGCACTCCGAAGATTCTCCCCCATGTAGAGTACTGCATCGCAGTACATACACAATATTGTGACCCTCGAAAGGTAAGGGTCAACAGCATTATGAATGGCCTGTGAGGCAGCTGGAGGGATGCGCTCTCCCTTAGCAGTGTCTCTTGTGGTGAGAGGAGCGGAAACTAGGATGTGGTAGAGAAACTCAACCTACTACATTGATCACAAGGTACAACCTTGTGAATGGCCCCACCGTGGAACAACCTTATGTGTCGCTTCATGGATGTCGTACCAAAGCTGTACGAACCAGGCCTCCCACGACTCAGCACCATTTTGCACTGGTTGCAGGTGACCTTGTTCACACATGCTTTTGGTACGTCACCATGAATGGTAAACATCTGCCATACCCAAAACTCACAGTGAGTGCTGGTAGCAGGGGCTTCAGGGTATCCTCTTCATCCTCTTCATCCTCCTCCTCTACAACCTCACGCCTGTTCCCCTCTGCAGGCCCTTGGGGAGGTGGTGGTGGTGGAGGGGTTGGGGTGGTGCTGTGGCAGATGTAGCACAAGCTGGAGCAGCAGCAGCCATGGATGCCATCAGGGTTGATGAGGTAATCTCAGCAAGTGCAGCAAAGGCATCAAAAGTCAATCTGCAATAGCCAGAAGCACAATGAAGATCAGCTCTGGAGTGTGGTCTTTTTTAGGGGTGCTGGTGCAAGCTCCACGGACTGCCGCGCTGTCTGCTGACAGATCGAACACCCCAAAAAGGCTCAAAAGTTCCAAAAAAGTATGTAGAAAGCCAGTGACTTTGTCTGCGACATGTGCAATTGTGAATTTTTACTCTAAAATACTTTGGATTGTCTGAAAAAGTACATTTAAAATGTTTGGGGACCCGGACAGTGTCCGCAAATCAGGACACACGCTCAGCATGGGTGCGGTCACATGATGACGTCGCAACCACACGAAGGGACGGGTGTCCGCAGGACAGCAAATGCACTGGAACGGTTGTGCGCATGTGTGGGTGTTCTACAGATGGTGTAAGAAAGTGTGACACACGTGAGACGGACAGTTACGGACAGGCACAATGTTTGTAGGACTTATGGGTGTGGTGAGCATGTGCGTAGATGTTCTACAGACTGTACGGACAAGTATAGTGTCCTTAGAGCACCCTCATTTGGGTTAATTGCAAACATTCCGGACACCGGGTGTGCTATAAGAACAGTTCCATTTTGCTTGCGTACATTACGGACAGGTATAGTGTCCTTAGGACACCTCCATTTTGTTTAATTACAGACATCCCAGACACCGGGTGTGTTCTAAGAACAGTTCCATTTTGCTTGCATGCAGTACGGACAGGTATAGTGTCCTTAGGACACCTCCCTTTTGTTTAATTACGGACATCCCGGACATTGGGTGTGTTCTAAGAACAGTTCCATCTTGCTTGCGAACAGTACGGACAGGTATAATGTCCTTAGGACACCCCCATTTTGGATAATTACAGACATCCCGGACACCCACGCAGTCTGCAGACAACCCAACTGCCTTTTAAAAAAGAAATAATACACAAAGGACTGAATTAAAACACACATAATATTTTTTTTAATTATATGCAGATACAAAATTGATGAAAGAGAGGGGGAAGCAGAAACTGACACAAGTATAGGGGAATTACGGGTTTGGAGAGGATGGATGGGAGGGGATGAACGGATGGAAGTCTCATAAAAACGTTTTTCTTGGTGTTGAGGGTTTGGGGATAGTTGACTGGGACATGGAGAGGGGGAACAGGTGCATGTGTGGCAATGATATTTAATGTTTTCTTTTATGTGGTCCTCCACAAAATGTTTCAAAAGGTTTAAATTTTCCATATGCATGTCAATTTTTTGTTCCATGCGCTGCAGAGTATTTTCTAACGTCTCTTTTGGTGTATTATTTTCAATGTTTGTATGGTCTGTTAAAAATATATATATATATATATATGTTAAGTCCACATAAAGTAATGATTATTGATTTGCTTATATAGAGAAATGTCTACCATTAGTTTCTCTGCCTTCAGACATTTCCTCTCATGGGAAATTATCCTCAAGCCATTCCAAAGTACTGGACATTTCTGTGTAAAAAAATATATTACTTTTAGTGTACCTAATACAGAAAGTTTAGAAATATATAAGAAAAATTAAGTTTACTTACTAGTTTCTGGTAAATTGTGTTCTTACTGTTGTGTAGGTCTGCTGTTGCTCCTAGCTGTGCAGTTTCTGTGAGGTAATTATGTTGGAAGCATACATTTTTTGTTTTGGTATATTCCATTTTAGTACATCTGGTATTTAAATGGATGGTTCATGTGTTACAAATATAGGTTCCACTTCTTATTTATTATTACATATAATATGTTTATATGCTGCTTTTTGAACTTGTTGTTTATATAGCATGATAGAACAATCAAAGATACCCCCTAAGTTTTTGGGTACTGTTGCTGTTGTCCGCGTCCATCCACGGACATACACACAGTCAGCGGACATCAAAATCACCAGCGGAGGGTTCAGTATGTACAATGTTACATGTATATAAAGTAAGGCAATCCTAGTAAACGTCTATCAAATTCACACTATGTATATGTGTATTCAGTAAAAAGAAAAAAAAAAGATAAACAGAGGTTATGGTTAAGTTGCGCTACTAAAAACCTATGAAATTCTGTAAAAAAAAAAATGTTGTTAAAGGGACGTTATGGTTCAAAGTAAAACTGTAAACCCCTTGAAATTCGCTAGTTATGGTAAGCTAAGCAATCATGTGTCATTCAGATTGTGCACGTGTGATAACACAATGTGCAGGGAGGGCAGTGCTAGGGGGAGGGAAAGGGAAGTGCAATCAGGGCAGCATTACTCTGAGTAAGTGCATCTAGGGCAGCGCCGCTCTGGGTAAGTGCTAGGTGGCAAGGGACTGTAGGGTTGCATTTACAGCCCCTAAGTGTGCAGTGGTCCTGGAGGCATCACAGGGCCTACTGGGTTTGTAGGAGCCTGGTACCCAGTGAGACTCTGAGGGTATCCATGCAACTAGCAGGTGTGTCAGCGGGGGAGAGAGAGAAAGCTGAGCTGAAAATGAAAGCCTTTAGCTGCTTTCGGAAATTCAGGTAGTCTGCCTCAAGTTTGAGACAGGCTGAGAGGCCACTCGAGAGTGACACACCTGCAGAGGAGAGAGATTGACCCCCTACTCCCTGCCTCAAAGAGTTGGAGGTGGCTGAGCAAAGGGCTCAACAAGCAAGGTGTTTAGGAAGAGAGCGTGGATGTATTGTGGGCTCAGGCTCAGAAAGCCTTGTGGATGATGCAGAGAGTCTTGAACGTGATCCTTGTAGCCACCGTGAACCAGTGGATAGAATGCAGGGCTCGAAAGATACAGTCCCTGGGCTTGTGACCAAGGACAAATCGTGCACTCCTGTTCTGGGTTAGTTGCAGAGGGCAGACAGTAGAGGAAGCCAGATTGTGAAAGAGGGAGTTGCAGTAGTCCAGTCTAGAGAGAAGCAGGGCTCTGGAGACAGTGAGCTTCTGGGGTAAAGTGAGAAAAGGAAGAATATCTTTGAGGAGCTGCAGCTGGTAGTGGGTGTTCTAGGAAGGGTCCATGATGTGAGGAGAGTAGAGAGTGGAGTCTCACAGGAAGTAGGAGGGAGAGGGCCCAAGCAGGGCAGCCAGAGTGAGAGAGGGAAAGCGGGAGCAGGAGTCCAATGAGAAGAATCTCAGTCTTATTGGAATTAAGTCAGAGATCACTGGAGGTGCACCACACCCAAATAAACAGTCAGGAATGAGCGAGCAAGGGGAGGAGGCTGAAGGGAGCCTGAAAGAGAGCTGATTGTCATCTGCATAACACTGAAAGTTAGAGGAGAAGGTAGAGATAAGGTGGGCCAAAGGGGACAAGTAGACATTGAAGAGCCAGGGTATGAGGGTTGAGTCCTGGGTAACACCACATGTGGAGAGAGAGAGGTGGTGGAAAGAAAGAACCTGAGTTGGACCTGGGAGGGATGGAGGTCAACCACACCAGGGCCTGATCCATGATATCCAGGTTCTTACAGAAGTGATTGATAAGGATGGCGTGATTGTCCCTGTCAAAAGCAGAGGAAAGGTCAAGAAGGATGAGGACAGAAGGGACGGCTAGAATCCAGATTAGTGAGCAGATGGTCACGGGTGTTCAGGAGAGCAGTTTGCGTGCCTCTGGCTGTTCTGAAGGCAGACTGATGGTCATGTAAACAACAAACAGATTCAGTGTGGAGAGTAAGCTGGGAGCTGGCCAATTTTTCCAGGAGTTTGCCCAGGAAAGGAGTGCTAGAGATTGGGTGGTAGTTTGCTGTACATGAAGAATCGGCAGAAGGCTTTTTCAGGAGGGGTGCACAAGGGAGTGCCTAAGGGTAGAGGGGAAAATTCCAGTGGCAAAAAAGGGATTGCAGACATCGGCCAAGGCTGCATCACCGGTGTCAATGTTGCGCAACACCACAGCCTTGACCTGCGAGAGCTTTGCTGCAGAGGGTCCGATCCTCCATTCTTAAAGATTTGGATTTGTGGACGTAGGTGAAACGTATTACGTATCGACAGGCAGCCTCTCCTGCGTACCAGGGTCACACAACACTGCAGCTTTTTCATATGAGGGCTTTGCTGCAGAGGGTCTGATCCTCGGTTCTTACAAATTTGGAGGATTGGACGTAGGCGCAACACATTGCACCACTTGCACATGCAATCACAACACAGTACCTCGTTCTCTCATTAGTCAATACATTACCTTTTCTAAAAATTGCATCCCAACTCCTTCACACCTCCCTTCTCCTCCTCATGCTCTCACCTCACCCAAAGAACCTGTTTTTATTCTTCATCTCCTTCTCCCATTGGTGATCACCCACTAGTTCCCCGGGCCATTCGATTCTTGCCTTCCACAACCACTTGGTCTGACAGTTAGTCAAACACATAAAACCCCTTCCCCTTTTCTCTACACCGGTCTGCAGGCTTTTTAGAAAAGTAACCTGCTTTGAAAAATGTCTCAATATAAGTGAACATCACTGGGTTTCAGGCATTCTTTAATGAGCCACTCAGCGACTGGTTTACAGGTAAGCATGTCTTTGAATGAGAGTAGTCTGCAGTGGTCCGTGCTGGCAATTGTTTTTATTTCCGGTTATGCCACATAGAAGTTCTTTATCTTTTAATCGCTGACGAGAAGCATTCCCTGGAAACTCGAGTGGACTCCTCTGTTGTAGGCTTTCTTCCATATATGCTGGTACAGGTAGTTTCCTGAAAAAGAATTTCGGGCATTTTCAGAAAGACTTATGGGATGATCAAGAGTGGCAAGGGAATTATGGGGTCACAAATGTTAGGGGCATGCGCCGGGGCCCTCTCAAATGTCATACTGCCACTCTGGGCTAGGAATTACTCTTGTTTCCAGCCTGGTAGGCCTCCCACCCCAGGCTGAGAGTGGTCCCCATCCATTATTGACAGGGTGAGACTACTCACCCTATCACACTGTATTGCACCATGTTGACCACTAGGTTTTTTTAAATGGTATTTCTCAGGAACAGGAGTTTGGTGAGCTGGCACAGTTTGTGTGGTTGCACAGGTCTAGTTTAGCTTTTTTGAGCTGCAGACATATTAAGTCTTTTTGATAGATGTCCCTTCTAAAGAGTCACCAGGGCATGGCAGACCCAGAGAAGGCCAAGCAGGGACTGATTGTATCACAGGGCTGTGAGTTTCACAGTTTCACACCTGCTGTGCAGTCAATCACCAGCAGCATGCTTAGCATTTGCCATTTGATGGCAAGGGAGCAGCAGCTAGGGAAAAGTGATAGGCCCACATCTCCCACATTGTTGCAGATCTTTGTCATAAGGGAGGGTCTGAGAAGCCGAGGAAAGTCGGGTGGGTGGCAGTTAACTAGATCAGTGTTTGCTTTTGCGGGCATACATACACAATTTGTGGCAAGTGGAGAGAGGCAGTATGCCGGGCGTGGGCCGCTTTCATTTGGGGGATCAAGAAGGGGAGGGGCATGATGCACAGACAGTTGTAGTCCTTTAGGGAAATGGCTGGGAAACTACGAACAAGGCGGGGCAGTGTGGTAAAATGTCAGGTATTGTTTAAGGTTTTTGAGAGTGGTAGGTGAGGAAGTGTAGTGTGAATAAAGGCATTTAGCTAGCTCATGAAATTAATCGGCCTTTCATTTGCACTTGAGAAGTGAAATTAATTCTAATTCTAATGATGATTATTTTATTCATGCACTTTATTCTTTTTTATTAAGAGAAACATGAGATGATGATGTGCATTTTGCGTTTCATATTTTAGGTTTTATTTGTATGTGTAAAGTTTATATATAAACTGTATCACATTCCCAATAGATTATTATTATTGTTATTATTATTATTATTATTATTATTATTATTATTATTATTATTATTATTATTATTATTATGGCATTTTACTGGCATTGGGGGATAAGGGTGGAAGGAGATGTGGTAAGATCAATCAATGTTGCTTGTTTTTCCATCTCCAGCCCTGGCAAAGAAGGTCTACTGGGACAGTGCAGGTGGTTTAACAGGGACTGGCAGCATTGGCATGCATAACATGCAACTGTAGATGGGTGGCTGTCGCTATTTAGATGCATTTCACCTGGGCTTCTTAGCTTTGTTCTCATTAGAAGTTACTCATAACTCTGGGTTTGAATAGAGCCAAGAAGACTTGGAAATGACTAATATTGTCCTTTTTAATTACTGATTAACACAATTTAACACATCATATATACAGGCGCATGAGTTTTGGGCAATGCAGATGGTTTGTCAAACACATACACAGAAAGAATAGCTTCCATCATTTGAGGGAACATAAAGTAGCATCATTTTCAGACAAAAACGTGGCGAGTCTGTGGAAGAAACAGCAAGCAGTGCCCGTATTTTTTGATGTATCTACGGTTAAAGCATTTCAATAGCAATACATGTGCTCCAAGCTATGAGAAAATACCACTATTATCCAGAATTCAAAACTCACGTTAGAACAATTCAAGTAAATGTTCCATCTGCCAAATGGTAGTATTTCCAACCTAGCAACGTCGGTGTTGTGTTGAATGCGTGCTACCATGAAATATAGTGTGGCGGTTACGGGAGGGGCTCCTGCGGAGACAGATGGCACCAAACATACGTTCCATCTGTCTCTAATGTAGTGTTATGTAAACAGAAATATATTTAGAAAAACAGATGCACGTTCTTTAGCTGAACTGTTAAAGTATCCATCTGCCATACAGTCTGTATTTACAGTATGCAATGTATTTAGAAGGGGCATTTATGCAATTAACAGAACTGTAAAGCTCGCTCACGGTGCATACGGTTCCCAATTTTCCTGTTCCAAAGTGTCTTCGGGAGATATTTAGCAGAGAACGGGCATTAAGATTCAAGAGCGCACTTCCAATTTCACACACCATAACTTTATTTTGACAGGTAGCAAATGGGCTCAAATCCTCCACGGGCTTTCCAATATAAGGGGCGGTTAGTTGAAGTATCCGTGAATCTTTGCCAACGAATGAGTTACTCCATGGGAAAATTAACAATATTGAGAAAAATGAAAGCAGAGAAAATAGCATTAGTGTTTCCCTGAAATCATATTATGGACCTCAAGATCCTTGAGACTTTTTGGGGGTTGGGGGGCAGGGTCGGACTGGGGTATACAATTGTCTAGGGCACCAATGAAAAAGTGGCGCACGTTGCAAATGGCAATGCATTCCTTTGGTGACAGCCTCTGAGGGAGTTTTTGGATAAAATGTGATGAAAATTGTGCGTTTTAGAAGAATATGTATTCAGCAACACAGGTCAAAACTACTAGCCACATAGTCACGTAAATGAAACTGCCCCACATTGGCAAACAAAGTGGCCGCTTTGACCCCAGAAACTGCCCGACACAAGCATTGTGCGTTTTTGGTTCGGGCATTGCCCTATTATCCTATAGGTCAGTCTGTGCCTGGGGTTGGGGGCGGGGCATTGTTCATCCGATATCCTAACAAAACCTATGGTTGTCTGAAACTAAGGTCCGAAACCAGAAATCCATATGTTCAGATGAACGCATCTAATATTCCATACATACTAATATTCTATATATAGCGGCAATATAAACTGCTTGAAGGCAGTCAAAAGCATGCAGTTCTTGAAATGACCATTCATTTAAATATTGTGAGGTTATTGGTATTCTCTGTTGTCATAATCATTTTCACTACACAATAATAGTTCTGTGTGGACACTTCCGTCCGGCGCGATGCTCTCTTTTAACCACTTGGGTATCATTATGGTGTTAGTGGCATTCCTATTAGGAATACCGCATATTTCGTCTACTGTTACCACCCGAGGTGTCTGCCTATATTATGGGTTTGCCACAGATAGGGTGGCAAATCCATGATGTTCACCTGGTAATTCCCAGATTTCCTTTTGGTATTTCATATCGTTTTATTGTCAATTAAAAACCAAGAAAACATACAGTTATGGAAAGCAAGCACACGAAGATTTCAAACAGCAGGACCGCCCTCTTCCTGGAGGATCACAGCCGCATATTCCGATTACATTTCCCGCCATAAATGACCATATTCAGTCTCATATCATGAGTACCATATACTTGTGAGCACAGCCTACATGTTCTCTGCATTCTCAGTATGACCCCACACCCCCCACACCGTTATGTTCCTTTCTATGCCCGTGCTTTTCTGTGCATTACACTCGGCCAGCCGACCACCGCCTCTATGTTCACTCATAGTGGCATCAGGTGCGGTGATTTCAACACCGCACTTACATTGCATATATCCCCTAATGTTCCGCTGGCTGGGCCGTCTTCAACATCATATCCCTTTCGCCTCTTGCCCACGTGATCATGTCTTGGACCCAAATACCAATTGATAAGCCGGATGCCTGCGTCTACCTCAATGATATCTGCCTTTTGCCCAGTGTATTCCTTAGCAGTATACATTGCATCAGCAACCCACATTTTTTCCTACTACGGATAGTGACATTTCCATTAAAAAAAAGATACAAATGCCGCACGCAGCACCAATGCAGTCCCGGGGGCAATAACATGCACAGATGCGTTAGTGGTCACCATTACGTTCATTGCACAAGTTTAAGTAGGACATCAGAATGGGCAAATTCGGACACCTTTTGTGTGCTTCATTTTTCAATTTGAAAGATGCAGTAGCACGTCCCTTGAGTGTAGACGTTTTAATTTGAGATATTTTAATTGTTTACTCCACAAAAATATTGCTACTACCCACTATTCAGATGGAAGTAATTTTATGGCCAATGTTGGGCCTGTGTCTAAACCCATGAGCATCTAGTATTTTCTGAGTGTAATATTATCCAATGCATAATCAATGTTGTAAATACTACATGTGCCGCCCGCCACATAATGCGGTAGATGGAATTCACATGTTGTACTTAAAATACTGCCTGCTTTGACTATTTCAAACTTAAGATGGCCCCGTATACGTCTACTCCAAATGTTGTCAAGCAGGAGTATTTGGTGCTATTTGGCAGTGTATGGCTTCACATGCCTTTTCTGTGCAGGGCAGATGGAAATGAATGCACCCCCTCTGTCACTGCTGCTTTCACATATGTAAGTTCTATCCACATTGATCATTTGTGTGCTCACTTTAGTTATTGGCAACTCCCACTATGTCCAAGAGATATTGGTGATTTGGAAGGGAACAGCAATGAAGAGTACATTATGATACCTCACATTTCTAAAGCAAACTATAGTAAGCATTGTACTGTAGACTAGGTGAAAAGAAGGGTGCCTTTGTTGAGCTGAGTATTACAGACATCCTAAAAGTATTACTACATACAACATAGTTACAAAGAGATCAACATTGAAATATTTTGACAAAATGACTTAAACCATCGACTCAGCTCTCACCAACATCCTCTTCGACGTTCCTTCCCACGACCTAAGGACTCTTCCTATGGTTTCTCTGCTCTCTCCCTCCTCTTCCTCACACATCAATGGTGGCACCGGCTGGGAGGTCCTTCTTGCCTCCTCTTTATACACTTTATGACAATCTGCTCCACGTAGCCACTCTTAACTCTCGCTCTGCAGTCAAACACTCCTTTGACATCTGCCACCTCCTTGAACACCTCACCTTGACATTCTTGCTCTCACTGAGACCTGGTTTAAGGACAGCTCTGTCACTACTTTTGACACACTTCTCCCTGAAAGCTTCAAGATCCTCTCTGAACCCAGGCTCACCAGACCAGAAACGGTAGTTGCCCTAATATATCCTGGGTAGATCCCCATTTCTACCATTCCCACTCAGGCCTACTCCTCTTTTGAATGCTTGGTCTGCAGGCTCCCTCTCTCCCCTGTCTCCTCTTTAACTCTGGCCACCTTCTATCATCCGTCTCTTGTCCTCTACCTCCCAACTTCTCCTTATGGGGGATCTAAACACCCATCTTGACTCTCCTGACTCCTCAGGAGATTTCTGCAACACATGTGATTGGCTCTTTCTCTCCATTCTCTCTGCGAAGACCTGCTCTCAAACCTTGACTCCAACTCTCCCTTTGTCCTCATTCTCCTTGACTTCTCCGCTTTTGATAAAGTAAACCACAATATCGTGATCTCCCATCTCCATGATACCCTGGGCATCACAGATCAGGCCCTGGTGTGGCTTGTGTACTTTATCTCTGACCATCCCTCCCAGGTGGAACTTGGGTCCTTTCTCTGCGCTATTAATCTCTCTACTTGTGATGTCCCCCAGGGATCTAATCTATCCCCATGGTATTCCAATGTCTACATGGCCCCCTTGGTTCACAAAATCTATTCTTATACCTCCAACTTTCAGTGCTATGCGGATGACAAATAGCTCTCTTTCTGGCTTCCCTCGGCCTCTTCCTCCTCCACACTCATTCCTGACATTTTGTCTGCAATTTAGTCCTAGTGTGCGGCTAACAACCTCTGCTAACAATGCCAGCAAAACAGGCATCATCCTCATTGGGACCCCTGCTCTCACCTTCCTACTCTCACTCTGGCCGGGACTCCCTTAGTCCTTTGCCTCCAACCACCTTTGAGCCAAAAAACCTGGGGGTCATCTTCAACTCTACTCTCTTTTTCTCTTCTCACATCTCGAATATATCCAAAAAATCACACTAGTAGCTGCACATCCTCAGAGATATTCTGCCTTTTCTCACCTTCCCCCAGAGTCTCAGTGTGTCCAGAGCCCTGGATCTCTCCAGACTTGACTACTGCAACAGTCTCCTGGATTACTTTTAAGACCCTCTTCATAGTCCAAAAGGCTTTTGGGGCATCAGCCCTTACTATCTACAATGCTTTCTTCCCAAATACTCTCTTTCTAGAGTCCTTCGCTCGGCCTCCTCCAACTCTCTTGTCATGATGCCTACCCCCGGGCATCCGGATCAAGTCCATCAGCCCCGGGAGCAGGCATCCAGATACTCATTAAAACTCCAACAGCCCTGGCTGGGGGCTGTTTGGATTCAGTCTGGCACCAGGATCATCATAGAAATCAGTCCTGGAGCCATAGGCACCAGGCTCATAGACTTTACTTACCTCATGCAGACCATACTGCAAATGAGTCCAAGCCAACGTGAGGCCTGGATGGGACTATTTTATTACAGGGACTATTTCTCACTCGGGTGTGGTTCTGGGGAACTTCTTACCTGGGACTACTTTGCAGGCTATTTAAACCACGCCCGAACAGCAGCCCATGCTTTGCGTTATTCTGCATCCAGCAGCGTGACGCTCACCGTGTCTGCAAGTCAGCATCCAGTCTTCTGCCACGCCTGCCTCGAATCCGGAGCTCCTAGACAAAAGGCAAAGAAAGGAGAAGAGGTTAGATCACAGACATTACTTGATTCCTTACCTGATTCCGGACCCAGCATATCTCCGAGCATGGAAAAGACATTATTTCAGCACGCGTCGCTTCGCCAGCAGTAGCACCGCGTTATACTCACTAGTCCACTGCATCTTTCGACTCGGCGCTGCCTCCATCATTTTCTTCGTCGAAACCCAGCACCTGGGGGGAAAACAAAAGGAATAACAAGGTGAGCCGAGAAAACCAACAAGGACAATCTCTTTGCCACCATAGGCTTACCTGCTTTACCACCGGAGGTATTATTTTTTTATTCGTCGCATCTTCCTATGCTGCACCTATAAAGGGAGAGAAAACAGCAAGTTAAACTCATGCAACTTTTACCGGACAGTGTTTGGTAATACAGACTCTTACCTGAACGCCATCAGCTGCCTCCAGGCAATATTCTTTTGGACCCAGCTGCAACCTAACGCGGGAATGGAACAAGAGTGAATAATAATAATAATAATTTGGCATTTATATAGCGCTACGAACCCTCAGGTATCTGAGCGCTGCTTATTATTACCCACGGTGTGTGGTGCTCATTTATCGACCTCGGAAGGATAAAATGCTGAGTTTGGTGCTGCCGGGATTCGAACCTGTATTCGAAGGATCTGCACTGATGTCAAAGCGAGCGCTCTACTCGCTGTGCCACTTGACCGGCTTGAACACTTGAACATCGGACATATTGAACTCTTTGAACTTTATAGACACTGGAGTCAATATTCCTTCGGAACTCCTCCAGTACCATCAACCCAGTGAAGTAACTGGTTTCTACGCGCCCCTGCATGCCATGCAGGATGGGGAGTTCATCATTTAAAAACATAAGGTGAGGTTACCAAAAGGGAATATCGGAGGTGATTAGTGGGGAGAACGAGAACTGTTGGGGGACCATCACTAAAGTCCACGGGTGGCTAAATCCCTTTCTCCACTTGCAGGAGAATACTTCTACGAGTCCAGCAGACAAGATTAGGCGGGCCAGTCCAGACTGTCATCTCTTCACTACGCATCACGTTGGTGGAGAACGCAGCTGTCCGGGTCCGATCGACGCCCCTGTGGGAACCAGGTGAGCGTAACATCTCTTCAGGTAGCCGTTTCTCCAAAAAGAGATTTGGGGGTGGATCCCTATCCTCTGCATGTGATTCCCTCTGGAACAGCCTCCCTACCTCTCTTTGTCTTGAGCCGGACCTCCTCAAGTTCCCGAACCTCCTCAAGACTTTCCTCTTCTCTTCCTATTTTTCTCTCCCTCTCCCCTGCTAACCCCACTCTTTCCACTTGTCGCCCTCCCTCCTTCCCTTCCCCCTGCTCAGTTAGCTGACTGGTTGTTTGGTGCACCTCCAGAACCTCAAAGATCCCAGGCCCCACACCAGTCCTGCACTTGCCTCTGGGCCTCTGCACTTTGCCTGACGCTAATGCAATATGCCCCACAATAGGGATAGCCACTTGTCCCTCTTCCCCTCCCCTGCACTTCCTGTTTCTGCACACTTACTAAACCTTACATTTTCTAGGCCAAGTAAGTCTGTCTGTTCAATCCTCCCTCTTGTCCGCCCCCCCATAGTTTTGGTCGTGCTTGAATAATAATGCACAGGCACATTGGATGACCAACCAATATGCAATCTGATTTGTTCGCCGGACCAATGCTGTAGCTCATGTAGTTCATATAGTTCATCTGTATGTTCCCCTCCCTATCCCCACTTTTGTATTTCACCTTCACCCTTTGTAAAGCACTTCACTAGTTGATATGCTTCTGTACCTACTATGCAAGTAATTGTATTTAGATCATTAGGAATCTTCAAGACGTAAGAATAACAACTGTATTCCCTTGTTCCATTCCCGTCTTGAAGCGCTTTGAGGCACTTCACTTGTGTATTAGTGCTATACGAATAAACAATTACAATTACAATTACTTGTACAAAATAACAGTGAGTCCATTCCTAAAGATAAAACAAACATAGCCAGGTTTCCTTGAAGACTGTCTGGCATATGACCGTGTGTCATGGGAGGGTGTCTATTCATGTATTTTATGTATTTTATTTGTTATTATTGCCCAAGACCAAGAGGTATCACAGCACTAGAGATTGCATATACATAAGCACTAAACATGGTTGCAGGTGCATGGTTACATGGCATGATAGTGATAGGTTACAGATGGTACAAAGATTCATGTATATTTGTTAAGCAGAGCAGTTTTGATTTGTTTGCGAAAGTTCAGGTAGGAAAGTTAATCTTTGATGGAAGGTGGGAGGGCGTTCCACAATGTGGGAGTTATGATGTTGAAGCTTGATCCCCCTGCTCTTTTTTGGAGAATCTTGGTGGTTAATGAGATGAAGGAAGAGGAGCAGTAGGTTGGAATTTTTGGTGATGCAGTGGGTAAGGTGAGGGGCAGTGTTGTGCAGGCATCGATGAGTGATGGATACAATTTTGAACTTGATGCAAGCCTTAATTGGAAGCCAGTGTGCTTTGCGTCTGATTAGGGAGATGTGATCAGAATGTTTCATGCCCTGCACTGCTTTGGGGTTGTTGTTTTGAGTCAGGTGAAGTTTATTTACGTTTTTGGTGGAGATTCCTATGAGGATGGCTTTCCAGTAATCTAGTTTGCTGCTGATGATGATTCTGGTTAGAGTAAGGCAGTTGCAAGGGGTGAGGACCTTTCTGGATAGGTTAATGATTTTGATTGAGTATGCTGCAGATGAGGTGGAGTTTGTCGTTGAGGTAGACCCCTAGTGTTTTGACATGCAGAGATACTGGAATGCTATTCCCATAGACGTGGAAGGAGACAAATGCGTTATCCAGGTGTTTCAGGATGTGCAGGGAGCTGACAATAAAAAGCTCCATTTTATCATCATTCAAGCAAAGATGGTGGTTAGACATCAATACCTGGAAGATTATATAAATACGGGTGTTATTAGCAGAGCCACGCTTGTGAGTGCCCGTGAGTTTGAGGAGGATCTGTGTGTCATCAGCAAAGTTGGTGTAAGGTATGTTCAGGCTATCCAGGTGATCAAAAGGGGGCTTGGTGTACATACTGTACAATGTGGGAGAGAGGCAGGAACCTTGTGGGACCCATTGAAGAATGGGACGGGGTCGGCTTCTGGAGGTTTGCTAGCTCAGGAAGGGGTTTATCCAGGTGGCGAATTCGGGATCAGATGTTGAAGGTGGTGATGAGGCGGTAGCAGAGGATGTTGTGGTTGACGAGGGCGAATGCAGTTGAGAGGTCTAGTAACAGGAGTATAGCGAGGTCGTCGTTACCACAGATGTGATTGAGTTGGATATTTAGATCAAGAAGGGTGGATTCAGTGCTATGTCTGTGTCTGAATCGTGCCAAGTAGGCTGTTGTTTTCTAGATGGGTTTGGAGTTGTTGGTAGGTTGCACAGTCAAGAATGTTCAAGTGGAAGGGCACTGTCATGATGGGACACTAGTTGGTAGGCAGGGTGGGATCAAGAGAGGTTTTTTTAAGCAGTGTTGTGACCCATCATTATTTTATAGAGTTGGGTACAGTACCAAGGTGTTAATACATTTGGCAATGGTTGGAGTGAGGGGTTCAGCACATAGCTTGATGAGGTGGGCAGGGCAGATGTTGCCTGTGAAATTAGAAGCTTTGAGGCGTTCTATAGTGGAGAGCGTGTCTGACGGGGTGCTGGGTGTGGGGACATTGGATTTGGTGCAGGTGAGCTGAGCTTTCTTGTTTATGGGTTTGTTGCTAAGGTTCAGGATATTATTTGCTAGGGTGGACTGTACCAGGGAGCCTGAGGCTTTGTCTTTGGGTAAGGTTGTGGCAGGCGAGGGTTGGCGTTCCAAGTTCTTTGAGGATTTTGAAAAACTCTCTGGTGTTGGAGCTGGCATCAGCTATGCAGGTATTGTAGATGCTGGCTTTCGTGTTCATAATCACAGATTTGTAGGCAGTGGCACTGATATTGATATTTTATTGATATTGATATTTAATTTCTTCCATGTTCATGAACAAGTTTTTCAGAGTGCGACAAGACAAGGGAGGGGGATAGTGGAGAACAAAAACAACAATCTTGCATAGAAGGGGGGAGAAGTGGAAAGTGCAGAGCAAAGGAGAAACAGATACATAATAAAACATTGGCAGTGCAGCCAGCAAGTGGCAAGTGGCGGGTTTAAGACAGCAGACAGGGTGTGTCAGATAAGTGCAGGAAGAAAAAGGGGAGGGCTGGATGGGTACAGATACACACCCCAGTGCAAGAGGTAAACCAGAGGGAGTGCGGGTGGGTGGAAGAGTGAGCAGGTACCTGGGCCCAGAAGATGGAGGGTAGACCAGATGCACCTGCCAAAAGAGAACAGATCAGCAGGGAAGGGGGTAAAGGCAGAAGCAAAAATAAGGTGTTGAGGTGCTTCCGGAACCGGAGATGGTTCTCCTCAAGTTTCAGAGTGGCAGCAAGGCTGTTCCAGAGGGAGGCCTCAGCTGAAGACCGAGAACTACGCCCAGCTCGTTTCTTAGAAAAATTACTGACCCTGACCCTGAGGGTGTTTGAGGTAGAGGACCGAAAAGCTCGAGACGGGAGGTATTCCTGGAGGGATATCTGAATGTATTTTGGACCCAGGTCCCAGAAAGCATTGTGGATAATGCAGAGGGTTTTGAATGTAATCCTTTCATCCACTGGGAGCCAAGTGAGAGATTTCAGGGCTAGAGAGATACGATCCCAGGGCTTCAGACCAAGGACAAGTCTTGTAGTTCTGTTCTGGATTAGTTGCAAAGGGCAGAGAGCAGAGGCAGGTAGATTTAGGAGGCTGCTACAATAGTCCAACCTAGAGAGAACCAGAGCTTGGGAGACAGTGAGCTTCTGGGGGAAGGAGAGGAAAGGCGGAGTACCTCTGATGAGGTGAAGTAGGAAGTTTGACTTTTTAGAGACATCAGAGATGTGGGGGCGAAGAAGGATAGTGTGGAGTCAAAGATGACCCTGAGGTTCTTATCCTCACAGGCGAGGGGTAGGAGTGCCAAGGGAGGCCGGCCAGAGAGTGAGGGGAAAAGAGGGAGAAGGTGTGCTGATGAGGAGGATCTCCATCTTGCTGGCATTCAGGCAAAGATCGTTGGCAGCACACCAATCTTGAATGGCAGTTAGGCAATCAGAGATAAGAGAAGGAGAGGAGGTGGCCCAGGGAAGCCTGAAAAGTGTTGTCAGCATAGCACTGTAAATTGGAGCACAAGATGGCAATGCAGTGGGCAAGAGTTGCCAGGTATTGGCTAAAACGCCATGGTGAGAGGTTAGACCACTTGGGAACCCCACAGGTAGAGAGGGAGATAGATGATAGGAAGGAACCAATTTGGACCTGGGAGGATTGATCAGAGAGGAAAGAGGTCTGCCAGTCCAGAGTCTTATAAAGGCTTCTTTGTTAGAGGGGAGGGCTATTTATTCAGATGTATTCTTTGGAGCGTTTTAGCGTGCAAATGTCTGCTAATTCCTCAGTGAACCAGTTATGCTGGAGTTTTTTTTTCCTAAAGCTGTGATTTTGAGGAGGCGTGTAGTTCCAGGGTGCTGAGGAGTGAGGAGTTGCAGGCCGTGAGAATGGCTTCAAGGTTGTTGCCGGGCCATGAATCGAGGGAAGCATAGATGGTTAGCTCCAGTGTTTCCTTGTTTAGTTTTCTGGTGTGTCTCGCAGTGATTGGAGAAGGGTCATTAGTGTTTTGGTTGTGGTGGGTGCAGAGGACATGGTGAAGAGGATCACAAAGTGGTTGCTGCAGGGTACTGAGTCGATGGATTTGACTTAGATGTGGACTTTCAGGGGAGTGGTCCAGTGAAGGGTCCGTCCTTTGACATGTGTGGGGGTGCAGATGGCTTGTATAAAGTTCATCTCATGCAGAGCGGTGGAGAAGACGGTGGACTTCTGGTCTGCAGGGTAATTGAATCTAATATTAAAGTCTCCCAGAAGCATACATTTGGTGCTGGGCTTCAGGAAGGGGGCAATGAGGAGGGTTAAGTCAACATCTGGGGAGCCAATGTTGGTGGGTTGGCGGTAGAGGAGCAGGATGTTGATGGTGTTTTGCGGGTCCTAGCTAGTAGGATTTTGTGACCTGCAAAAGGGTTCAGGGGGAGGCTTCTGATAGGGAGGGAGATGTTGGAGATGATGGCAACTCCTCTGCCCTGGCTTCCAAGTATCAGATCGGAGGATGGAGTATCCCAAAGGGAGGGCAACCTGGTTGCAGGATGCCAGCTGCCTCATGCAACCAGGTTTCTGCAATGGCAAGCATGTCCAGGATGTTATTGAGTAGGAGGTCATGAATGTCAAGTGCGTGGGCGCAAATGGAGCAAGTGTTTAAGAGGGGCGGCCCGGTGGTAGTATAGTGCCCTTATGAATTTTAGGGAGAGCGTAGGTGGCTGGACATCGCGGATGGCTAGGGCATAAAAAATAAATCTGCTTCTCTTTGGCTAATTTGTCCTTCTGCCAATGCTTCTTCAATTATCGGGTTAATGATATCTCTTAGATTTTTGGTAGGGTCACTTCCAACTCTTTTCTATGTTGTAAGATCATTGACTAATACATCCACTATTCTTATGTGTCCATTACGACTATCGCTCCTCCCTTGTCTGCTCATTTTATTGCAAGGTTACAATTTATCAGGAGCCCCTTGAATTCATTTTTCTCAATCATAGTCAAGTTATAAAAAGAAGTTTGGTTCTGTGTTTCTATTTCTTGGAGCTTTTTAAGCAGTGTTGTCTCAAATGTTATTGACTCTGGTGATATAGCACTTGGGGGAGGGTAGACACCCTTCTGTCCTGCATAGGTGTTATTACAGAAGAATTTTTTCAAACACATTTTTATCATTAATTGCTTTATCTCAATTCTCATTTGGAAGGGATTATGCTGTGTGGTCGGGACAAACAACAGGCCCTTTTGTAGGACTTGCATATGTATTTCATTCAGTTCCAGTTTTGATAAGTTCACCACCAGTGATTGCTCAGGTTCATTATGGAGCGTGTGTTCATAGGAGCGTGTGTCATAAGAGTTTTTGTCATAGGAGTGAGTGTCAAAAAGTGTGTATCATAACTAAGTGTGTTGTAACAGTTTGTGCCGTAGCACATGGTGTAACTGTGGTATACGTGTGTGCTGTAAGAGCATGCATTGTAAGAGTATGTATGGTGTGTTTCATAAGAGTTTGTGTCATAGTAGTGTGTGCCTTAGGTGTGTGTGTGATAGGAGCTTGTGACATAGGAGCGTTTGTCGCAGCTGTGTGTGACAGAACAGTGTGTCACAGTAGTGTGCGTTGTAGGAGCGCGTGTTGTAGTATCAACTGTGAGGGAGTGTGCGTTATAGGAACATGTGTTGTATGAGTGTGGTTCATAGGAGCATGTGTCATAGGAGTGTGCGTTGTAGGATCACATGTCATAAGAGCATGCATAGTAGGAGTGTAATTAAAGCATGTTTTGTAAGAGTGTATGTGGTAGGAATGTGTATTGAAGGAATTCTTCTTGTAGGTGCATGTCATATGTGCAAGTGTCACAGGAGTGGGTTGTAGGAGCATGAAGTCTAACTTTGATGTGAGTTTTCAATACGTACAAGAGGCATTTATGAATTTAACTCATATGCCTCTTTTTACATTTCGGGTGAAAGATAAAGATTCATTAAATATCCTGAAAACTAACATCAAATTCAGCCCACACTTTTATGTAAGTTTTCAATTTGTATAATAGTCAGTTATCAAATGCATGCATACATCTCGTGATAACTGCCATCAAACTCGACCTTGACTTTAATGTGAGTTTTTAGGAAAGGTAATACTGTGTAATATTATGTGAAACTCATAAGCCTGTTTATATAGCAAGGCTCTGCAGCAAGGCTCCTCCTCGTATATTCCCCCAGACAACACATCTGCCCACACTCAGGACACTACACTGGCTGCTGAACAGCCAACAGGCCTCCTTCAAAGCCATGTGCATTACCCACCATAGAATCCACAAGGAAAGGACAGAATTCATCCGAAACAAGCTCCATCTACCTCCCCACCAGAATCCTCATATTAGGCTCCACCCACCCACACACCTCATGGTAGCTCCCATTTCAAGTTCTCCAAATTAGGAGGTGCCTGTTTCTCTGTCCTTGCATCCACCTTCTAGAACGCCTTCCCCTCATGATTCAAATCATAGAGGATCAAGCAGCCTTCAAGAGAGCTCTCAAAACCTAGATGTTTCCCCAGACTTCATGGTCCTCCCGCCTACCTGTGCCAACTCCACACCTATCCCACACACAGTTCATCCAGAAGTTCCCCTGCATGTTAAACCACTCTTCACACTTGGCCTTCCTTCTCATCTGTCATCTTCAAGCACACATATGAAGGACTCAGGTATTCACTCCAACAACTCACAGATAGAACAAATCCTGACAGTGGCAAAGGCTGTCACATGCAATCATGAAATGGGGTCCTTGTTTTCATACTAGAAGTAAACAGGGAAGGAAAACTCTCACTCGAAGAACCTTCAGAGCAGTGGCAGGTTTAGGGCAAAGGGCACAGTGGGTAGCACCTGACGAAGGGCTCTAGGTGGGCGGGTCATGGAAGCGTAGCTTAGGGTGGGCAGAGTTAATTGTGGTCATAGGTGCACAATGGAAACTTTTGAGACAAAAGCTTCTTTATTTAAAATTGTCTTTATTAAAGTTACCTGTGTTTAGGGGTCTGACTAACTGGAAACAACTGGGCCACCTCAGCATTCTTTCCTATCAATGGTAATTAGATGATCAAGCCTGAAACTTATGTTGGAAATTAAGATGTTTCAGAGCTAAGGGAGAATTACTTACAGCTTATCAAGACCACACAATTTCCTAGAAAAATGGCTCTAAGAAGGCCAGTTGGAGCTCATGTTTGATGAGTGATGCACATGGTTAAGTGCCAGGGCAACTTTTAAAAAGAAGAACAAATAGGGGCCTTATTAATATGGGCAATGGGAAGATTTCACAGGATAAGACAAAGTAATTTTTTTAGGTTTAAAAGGTATGCACTTTTATACTTTGCTGCTATTATAAGAAACTGTGCTATTTTCCTTGTGTTCGTGACTAATCTTCTAATGGGATGAGAGGCAAATGTTTGTGGGGGTGTGAGTAACATATCCGCTCTCCTAGATACCCCATCCCTCTGCAGGCTGGATCCCCCAGTACAAAAGTCAATTTCCAGCACTGGTCATTCATCTATTTTAAAAGCAGGGCTCTGGCATTAAGGCCCCTACATTTGGAAAGGTACTGTGAAGACACATTGAAGTATGAGGCCTCTTTTTCCCAGTTTGGGTATGGGCTGCCCCTGCAGCACAAAACTGGCAAATTGACCCCCTATGATGGTACATCTGGTTTTTGCTAACATTGTTATGGGCTGGCCCGGCTGAAAATATGTGGGGGTCCATTTCAACATGATGGCCCCCCCCCTTGCTTGGAGTGAAAAGCAATCAGAGGCACCCTTGGAGGGTACACATTATGATAGAGATAAAGAAAAGGTTAATAGCCACCAATTATCATGAGACGGCAAGCCAGCAGGGAGCTGAAACACTGAATGCCCTCTGAATAGCAATCAATCCATCTTTGTAAGCACGTGGCTGATGTGGAGGAACCAGTGTTGAAAGGTAACTAGGGGATACCACTTCTGTTTTCCCCAATGGAAATGACGGCTGGACGGCTCAAGCCAATGTAGCTTATAAAGCGAGTGCTGCAAAGCACAGACTGTAAGCCCCAGAACATATTTGATATATAAAGGAATATATTATCATGTATTTAGACGGCTGACTGGCAATATGGAGGCAGTTTCTGGGGTCCCCCTGAGGCTCGAGGCACCTTTCATTTGAAAATGGTGAAAGGCCCTGATGCCGTCCCTGGTTATAGGGGTGAAAAGGGGGTTGCAGGTGGGCAGGGCAAGGCTCTACAGGACTGTGGCCAATCTCTCTCTCTCTCTCTCTCTCTCTCTCACTCTCTCTCACACCTCTCTTTACTTCTCCTACTACTCATTTATTCACCTACAGCACTATCAAACAGTCTAACACTGACATTAATCACTATAAAAACAGAAAACATATCATGCAATTTTCCAAGATAGCAGTGCCCCTAGGATCATGTAAGTAAAAAACATGTGACCCCTCCCAAGCCCTATCAGATATTCAGCAACAGCTGTCTTTGTGGAAATTATTGGTCTTTCTCATAGGTCAGGAATGCTGCCCCACACCCCACCCATTTTTACTTTGGACTTTGGACTAGTAGGTGGCGCGTATGCCACTTATAAGCTGTGACTATTGCATTAGTCTACAACTACAGAGAAATAGCATATGAGGAGGCATACAAAGCTTCTAGGCACTGTTTGGTGATTTTCCCACCCTTTGACTGCCCATGGCCATGCTGATGCCCCGTGGCCATTCTCCCCCAATTCCTTCCCCTCCTCGCCTAGAACGCTTCCTCATTGGAACTCTTTCTGTTCCCTAAGTCTTACCATCAAACTTTGCCATAAGAATGAAGCTACTTTTAAGAACACAAATTTGAACTGTAGCATCCCACATATCTCTGTCTCCTTAAACACAATGCCCCCTTTAGTCCATAGTATTACCTCTGATGCACCCCCTTCACACTTCACACACTCCATTTAGACATGGTTGAATACCAGGGTCTTGACCACCCTCACAGAACTTTAATCGCTGAAATGAACACACGCATAATAGCACATTCAAAGCTCTCCAAATAATTGGACTCTGGCCCGTCAGAGGGGGTTCAACCACAAATGTGTTGAGACCATAATTATGGTAGAAGGCGCTATAACAAATGACAAAAAAATGAATGACTACAGTTCCCATGAAAGATAAACATTAATTACATCTCCTGAAAACTAACACCAACTCTGACGAGAATGTTCGCATGTAATTTGCGTTATGTACAAACGGTCAAACATATTTGCCTCCTTGTACAGTTGGTATAAAAATACACATTAATTCTATGCATGCATCAAATATAGATACATCTTAAGTCATTAATATCTCAAAATTGGCCAAATCGATTTTCAAAATGTTTTGTGTACACCAATTGCAGATGAAATCTAGGTGCATGCTGAAAATTGGAAAAATTGACGTGCCCGATTTTAAGATGTTTGGTACGAAAGATTACTTTATTTTTTCCTACCCCAAGTTAAAATCTGTTTAACACGTGATCAGTGTAACCTTATCTTAAAATATGAAGGCGTCCATGAAGATTTCGGAAATATTGCATGGAGAGGTAGCTATGGATATAGATAGATAGTAGATAGATGGATAGATAAAGATAGCAATGTGTGACCTCATTTACCACCAATATCACATTACACAAAGGCCCTCATTCCGAGATTGGAGGGAGCCAAGGGGCTATTTGCGTCATGGCTGCCTCCAAACCCGGGTCCGTGTCCGGTCTGGGTGAATATCGACTTACCGGGACATTCCGACCTGTGCGGACCCGGTAAGTCCCCATTCAACCAATCATTCCCCATTCCCATTTGAGCCCCCATAGGGCTCAATGGGAATGGGGAAGGCGCTAATAACGGGCCTGTGAATTGCATGCCCGTTATTAGCGCCCTGGTCCCTTAGCGGGATCCGTAAAGGACGTGCCATCAGATCACACGTCCTTTATGGTTCCCGCTAAGAGACCTCGGAATTGGGCGGTAAGGGATTACCCGCACCGGTCCCCTTACCAGTGCCCGGGATCCCTTACCGTCAACTCATAATGAGAATATTAACGTCCCCACTCTATTTTTCTTGGCAGATAAATTGTGTTTAAAGAAGGTACATCCAGTGGTAGACATGACAGCAAGTTCTAAGTTTCAACATACATTCCACCTCATGTTTTAGTATTTTATAGTAGGCAGATTTGGCCCATAAACCATAAATGGATTATCACGATGGCACCGATCAGTCAGCAGTCTGCAGGTGCACTGCTTTGAGAACTTTCAGGTCTTTAGCACTTCAGAGATCAGAATTGGTTTGCCTGTTGATTATCTCCTTCATCTCACAAAGTAACGATTATCTATCCTCAATGGGTTGCAAATGATGGTATATATTGAACATGCAGTCGTGTCTTAAACATATATTAATGCACCCAGTGTACCTGAATCCACGATCCCATGTGCATTAAGCATTACGTTTCAAGAGAAACGGTTTATAGTGTATTGCTGTTTTAATGTTTATGGATATTACTTTTGAATAGCAAAATGTTCTTTCCAGTCGGTATGATTACTGTTTTTATGTGATGTCTTCATGTTTATAAGCTCAGAGGGAAGTCATGTGCGAATACTTTTCTACCTGTAGAATAATGTAAAATGTTTATAAAGCATAATCTTATTTTTAACACCAGCTCTCCTATACAGATGAATTGATGTGGTTGTGGCAATAAAGCACGGGCACTGATTTATTTGGATATTTTAAAAAGTCAACTATCACATGTAAACAATGGATGCTCTTGTTCGTGTTATTGCACACACATAAAACACATTCAGTCACATACACACGTACACACACACACACGCGTTTGCATGATGATCTTTGGATAAAAAAGACACATTCTTTAAATCCCCCAAAAACATGTAAAGCAAACTTACATTGACATTTATATATTAAAGCTCGAATACCATTTTGTACAAGCAGGCCAGAGACACTATAATCCTTATTGTACACTCTGCCCAGGAGATTACCTGAAAAATGTGCTGTCGGAAAAGCAACAACGTTGTAATTGTATACACAAATGATGTTCCTCTGAGATGGAACTATTGATAAACTGTCTGGATTTCTACAATGGTGTTTCGCGTGAGTTATGAAGTTCCTGTATTGGAATTTACCGGTGCCACCATTATTGACAAACTATGTGCTGTGAACTCTGCGTACATCTTTTAAATGCATATATTTACGACTAAACCATCTTTAATACACATTTTCCAGAACAAGTGGATTTAGAGAGTATATTGAGAGTCAATATTTTAATTGGGCGAATGTGCAGACTTGCACCTATGATCAATTGAATTATAAACATTAGGACTGTGACAGATTGGCATCCGACGAGTGTGTACAAACCCTGGCTTAAAAAAAAAAATGGATAACATTATATTATGGGTAGTTTCATGTCTGGGAAGGACATCTGATAATCAGATTCACTTTCATAAACTCTATGCCAACAGCATAGTGTGCTCCTATGCTCTGCTGCATCAGTTGTCTGATCTTCCATGCCTGCTCTTCAGTGGCACAGAGCAAGTTCAGAGGTCAGAGGTGTCCATTTCACAGCTGGTGACAGTTAGGTCACTTCAGTGCAGGGGCTACATTTAAAATATGTGTCCTTGTTCCAAAAACTCCATAACTAGGTGCTATCCTGGTGGCACATTACTCTTTAAATATAAGCCATAACTGGGTTTGAGGTATGGTGGCTAGCATCTCTCATAATTATCCAAGTCACTTCAACATGATATCACACAGCGTCAACCCTGTGAGCTCAGCTCTGTAGTGGAAGAGTTGTGTGTATTCCCCACTGAGAGGCTGTCCTTGCTGTTCCAAGCTAGCCATCGGGTTGTCTCTTTTTGTTCCTTTGTGAGGGCAGGTAACAAACACCCTTCCCAGAGAGACAGCCATGCCTCAGGAAGCTGTCCTGGGAACAGGAATCAAATATCCCACCCATTAGCAAAAGGAGAGTGCTGAATGCTGAAAGGACCTGTGATTCTATTGAGAAGGGAGGGGGGAACCATTATTTATTTATTTATTTTCACTTTTATAACGTGCCACTTCCCATGGGCCTCAAGGCGCACAGATACTGACCAGACATACAACAGAAGACAAAGATGTTAGCCGGGAGGGCCCACCAAAAGAGAACTCAATTGAGGGGGATGTTGAAGAGGTGGGTCTTAAACCTCTTCTTGAGCTCACTTGTCATTTCAATTGTTCTGAGGACAATGAGAAGATCATTCCAAGTTGCTGGCCCTGGTACATCAAATCATGATCCTCCAGATTGCACAAGCCTGAATCTAGGCTGCCCAAGTCTGGATTGATCTTTTAATCTAGTCTGTGAGAAGGCACATATGACTTTAGGCAGTCCCTGAGGTCCTTTGGAGCTGTATTGCTCACACACTTATGAGTCAGCATGAGGATCTTCTGTGTAAGATGATGTTTTCACAGGCAACCAATGCAATTCCCACCTTGAGGCTGTTATATGGGCGTGTCTGGCTAAGCTCGAAATAGCACATACTGCTCCATTGTGGACAACCTGCAGTGCAGCTAAATTGGACTGAGAAGAGCTGCTGTGGCGACTATTACAATAGTCCAGGTGTCAGTTTTTGAGGGCAGAGGCCAGGAGAGAAGTGTTTTTATATGGCAAAAACAGCCAGATGTGGTAAAGCAGTTGGTTAATCAGATCACAAGAAGACTGAATCTGGGCAACATGCTGATTCATTGCCAACTCTGCATCCAATAAAACGCCAAGAGTATTCACCTTGTTTGCCACTGGAATAATGCTGTTGGCAATGCTAAAGCTGTTGTATTCAGAGGACAATGTTTTGAGTTTGGAGCAAGACGCCACTATCAACAACTTAGTTTAATTGGTGTTGAGAGCCAGGGAATTAACTGCCATCCAATCCTGGATGGCAGAAAAAATGACATTTATATCCAGTGAATCCTGTGAATACAAGTCTGAAAGCTTCATGACAACCTGTGTGTCATCAACATAGTTGGTATAAAGGACACCCAGTCCATCTAGAAGTCGCAGGAGAGGAATAATATAAATATGAAATGGGGAGGGTGAGAAACAGGATCCTTGCGGGACTTCACATGTGATAGGTGCCGAAATGGAGCTGGCACCATCAGTGGCTACTCTGACATTTCTAGGGCCAAGAAAAGAAGCACCCCATTGTGTGGCTAATCTTGAACAGCCAACTATAGATTCCAACCTGAGCACCAATAAGGCATGACCCACCAGATCAAAAGCAGCATACAGATCGAGCAACATCAAGAAGGCTGGCTGACCACGATCAACAAAATTAGACAGGTGTGACTTGAGATCCAGCATGGCAGTCTCTGTGCCAACGTTCGGCTCTGAAGCCTGACTGACGTGCTCCAAGAATGTTGTTTTCCTCAATGAATGTCATCTTTGTCCAGAATCCTAAGAATAAACGGCACATTGGTGATAGCATGATCGTTTTCTATGTACATCGGGTCAAGTTTATCCTTTTTCAGGATTGGGGTAATCCAGGCCTCCTTGAGAGCAAGAGTTACGGATCCCTTCAGCAAAAGAAAGATTAACCAATTTCACCACACATTGAGAAAGCCAATAAAGAGTCTTGATGGGCAGACATCCCCCCGACATAAAGTAGGTTTCATATTGGCAACAATCTGAGAGATATCAGTCTTAGAGCTAGAAAGTAAACTGAAATACAAGTTTATTCAGATCCGGTGATAGGCCAGCCTGGATAAGGCCGGCCATGGGATCCCTCACCATATTGCATGAATTTCTAATGTCCTCAATAGATCGTTGATGGGATGCAACTTTATCAGCAAAAAAATTATGGATTTACTGACACCACTTAATAGTCTTTTATGGGTACAGACATGGAACCAGGGTTCCCCTTAAATTCCTTCAGGATGGCAAAAAATACTTAGAACTGGATTTAGCCTGCATAATCCTTGTGTTATTAAAATTCACATGGATAATAGCATCCTTAAACTTTTTGACCAGGAGTCTATAGAAGGCTAGAGTGGCAGACGTGGGATTTGTATGCCAGTCACGCTCAGCAGACCTCTTCTGGTACCTGAGTTTAAAAATAGTATCATTTAACCAAAACTTATTAGACATTTCAGGCTTCACACGCCTGCCTATGATAGGGGCTAATGAATTAATGGCTTCCTCCAAAGTGTCTGTAAGGTGTCGGGCTAAATCATTGGCCTTATTGTACTCACGCAGAAAGCCAAGTTTAGTTCTAAGCAAAACTGACAGCATAGCATGAGTGATATTCTTCCAATTTTTTGTCTGTATAATTGGTCTTTGATTTGCATCAAATCTGGGTGGGGGAGCACGAATGTCTGCACAAAATGAGAGCAAATAGTTATTGGACCAAACACAAGGGTTTCCAACTAAATTGGAGACTGGCAGATGGTGGGAAAGAACCCAGTCGTGGGTATACCTCCGATGTGTGTTGGTCCATTCATGCACTGTGAGAACCCTATAGCATTAGAAGCGGCCAGCAGTGAGGAAGCTGCATTATCTGAGGGTGCGCTACCCATTGGTTGAAATCTCCCAGCACAATAATTGGGGAGTTGACCTTGGTAGTTTTTTTCAGGACACTCAACTGCTGTTCTTAAAAGAGGGTTGGTACCATGGGTGGGCTATAAATAATAACTAGTTATTGACATATTAACTGATGTTTTAAGTTTTATTATTACATTTTCCCAATCATCCGGTGACTCGTGACACAGAATGGCAGTGTAACTTTTTTTTTTAGCAGTAAAGCTGCCCCCCTCTACGGCCAACTTAATGGTCAGCTCAAAGAATTTGGTAATGGGGGGGATCACTAATGTAGCTTGGGAAGGAATAGTCCCATTAGGCCATGACTCTGTAACTGCCAAGACATCAGGTCTAGATTTAATAAGAAGGTCCACAATCTCTACTCCATGTTGCTTAAGTGAGTTGGCATTAAGACAAGCAAAATGAAGAGAGGGGACACCTGCTAGATTTACAACTTTTTTCTCTATTGGTGAGGTATAGGGAGCCTCCTCTATGCTATTGATGTCAACCTGGATTGTATCAGCATGCACTGAGCTCAGAGTCGGTCTGGGTAACAGAAGATGAATATTAACCTGTCTCTGAGACTCCTATGGCATACTAGCGGGATTAGAAAAATAGGATCTACATGAAGTTGCATGCGTGATAATATCGAGCCATGATTCATATAATCGCTCAGCATATTGTAAGCATTAGTAAGACAAAGGGAGCTCTTTACAGCTGGAGGAGGGTTACCCCATCTTACTACATTCTGTTCCCTGAAATGTCGTCCCAAAGCTATTTTAGTTCAGTCTTCCCAGCATTGGTGAGACAGGCTGTGGCATATTTTGCAACTGCAGTGGAATTGCCTTCAATGTATTGAATATCTATAATTGCATTCCACAAGAGGGCAATGATCACATTGTAAACATTGATGTACTTGAATGCCTCGTCCGTTTTAATGATATAGGTGTTTTTAGGGGATTTCCCTTTTGTACTATGCCTAACAGAAGCCATCAAGCTATTTACTTGTTTTTTTATGGAAACTGGGCTAGGGAAGACAAAGTGGTGTAGTATGTACCTCTATTTTTATATCAAAGTCGGCAGTATTTGGCACATTATGTCTTTGGAAGTGTAAGATTTGTGTACATAGGTCATTATGTGTGGTTTTTGAAGGTATGTCACAGGTAACATATTTTTGATTATATTGTAAAACAGTGGCATCAGTGGCATGGCCAAATTTGGGATCCTATTGTATCCACTCTTGCATTTGGATGTATGGTGCTCCACTAGATTGATATTATGTTCTCCAAAATCAATGTTCTACTTCTCTGATTGGAGTTGGATTTGTATTCTAGACGAAGTGCAGCATGGCAATGAAGCAATGGTAAATGTATCTTGAAACATTGAGAGTATTTAGAGAACATAGTTCTCCTGGAGTGTTTTGTCTGCTCTGTCTTTATTTTGGTTTGAAGAGCACAGGAAGTCCTGCAGGTTATTCCAATCATATTCTACACAACTTATAGTAACAAACTATGTTGGCAGGCCGAGATTCCTTAGCATACAACATATATCAACGGACATCGGAACGCGTATCCTTTTGTACCACACATGTTTGCCAAGAGATTTGTGATACTTGACTGCAAAACTTAATTCTTGTCTTTTATCTTTTGAACGAGTTTGGCAGCTGACATGTTTAAGAAATTAGAGCCTGTATTTAATGTGTGTGCAACTCTGTAACATTAAGTTGCTAGATCACCTTCGAACACAAGGTGGAAAATGTTTTCTAAATTTTGTCTGAATCCTGGGTCCTCAGAAAACATTAGTAAAGAACAAAATTCGGATGCACTCATTTGTTTGACTCTTTCATCATATCTTCCTCCTTTTCCTTTAGGTAAGGGTAGAGGAAAAGAACCTGCTTCCACACATTTCTCCTATATGCTCATTGGAGATCCTTTGGGTTGACACATTTGATGTATTTCTAATTCATCTTCAATGCTGTCTTTGGAATGTAGTGAGCGAATTGCATACTGGTCTAAAATGTTGGCTGCAGTAACATGAGCCACACATTCAAATTGGGCAGTTTGTGGCGAATCTTCAATTATTTAGGCTGTTTCTTTCAAATGTTCTTTTATGTTTATATCTCTGCAGTGTTGATTGTTTTGTTTAAGACATTCAAGGTCCTGTGTACATGTGTTTAAGTCAAATAGTTGCCATTTATTTAATCTTTTTTTGATAAGCTATTAACTAGTAGAATCAAAGATTGTTGTATTGGCTGTCCTACTCCTAGAGTTACTACATTTTCTTTAAGATCTAATCAGAAATGTAATGCTTTGCCATGAATGCCTTTCAGTAACTTAGATGGAGGCAATTTGCAGGTTTTGGGTTGAAGGTGTATTACAACTTTAAATGGCGGTACTGTTGGAATTATGATGCTCTCATACAAGTTATGTTATTGGAGAGCTTTTGGAAGTGGGAAGATTTCTAAGTTATAAGTGATAGCCTATGATGGCATTTGGCTATTAACAATCTTTTTACTGCAGTATGTGCAAACTATTGAGGGGTCATTTATTTTGTATTTATTTTCTGCTGTTAGATATAAAGCTCATTGGAACCATTGGGGTTCCTCATTGTCCTGTATTGTGTAGGCCATATCTACTAGGTGTGTACTCTTTTTATGAAAAGTTCTGTGATAAAAGAGAGATACTTTGTCTGTTATTTCAGCACATGTGTTACGAAACATTGGGATTTCATTGTTTTAATGTGTTTGTAAGGAGGTTGCTGTTGGTGAGGTGTTAGATAATGTATTCTAAAGTAACTGGATTTTCTAAGTCAACTTCAGTTCCAAAATATTTGCAGGCCGATTCATGGAATCAACGTGCGCCGAAAAAACGGCGCACGCGTGCGAAAACGTGCGATTCGCAGTGAAATAGCGAAAATCGCACTGCAAGTGCGATTATCGCAGTGCAAGTGCGATTATCGCACAGAAAACATTGCACATCTATTCATGGAAGTCCGTGCATGCGCAAAATGTGGGATGTGCGCTGAAAAAGTGCGCGGCGCACGCTGGCGCACGCTGGCGCACAGGTCATCGAACGCCGTGCGATAAGGCCACAGCGAATTCGCACATAGCGCGGCACACATAACAAAACTAGGCGTAACACGGGGCATTACACGCAGAATGGGGAACAACTCGTGAAAATGTGGGCGTCACGGGGGAAGTACAGGAGGCAAGTGCGCAGAACGCCCACACGCTCGCCTACAACACGTATTCATGGAATCGAATAGGGAAAAACAGCGCACGGCCAAATATGCGCACAGGCCCATACATGTCCGCCACACGAAAGCAGGCGGTAGCGTCCCTGCACAGGAAAAAAATGTGCGCCAAAGTTCTACACGCGCGAGAAGTACCACACGCGATCGGGCCTGGGGGAGCATGTGCGTGTATTCCAAGGGTGCGCGAGAAGTTCCACACGCGATTGTCCTGTGTGCGTGTATTTCAGGGGTGCGTGAGAAGTTCCACACGCGATCGGGCCTGGGGGAGCGTGTGCGTGTATTTCAGGGGTGCGCGAGAAGTCCCACACGCGATTGGCTGGGTGGTGTATTTCAGGGGCTCGCGGGTGTTTTCACACGTGATTGTCCTGGGTGCGTGTATTTCAGGGGCTGCGGGTGTTTTCACACGCGATTGTCCTGGGCGCATGTATTTCAGGGGTGCGCGAGAAATTTCACACGCGATTGGCCTGGGTGCGTGTATTTCAGGGGCTCACGGGTGTTTTCACACGCGATTGTCCTGGGCGCGTGTATTTTAGGGGTGCGCAAGAAGTTCCACACGCAATTGGCCTGTGTACGCCATTCCATTGGACCAAAGGCCCTGACAGCGCAGGCGCGTCTGTGACATGACACGCGCGGGCGTGTCCCTGTACCCGGGGGAATGTTACAAGACCAAAAACTGCACGTCCGAGTGTCAGCCCGCGTGATTGGAGGATAGCGCCTCAGTGCGTATACGCGGAAGTGACATTGGACGTGTGGTGCAGTTTAAAAGGTGCGTGTAGTACGTCATTTCCTTGTACGTGCTTCCCGTGGAGAGCGAGTGGGTGAAATCTGTACTTCTTGTCGGTTCACACGCGATTTACTTCACAGCGTTTCTAGTTCGTACTCCCTGTTACCCCTGTCAGTATTTTTCTGATTTTCTCTTCGACCTGTTTCCTCAAACAGCGTTGACTTCTCCTTTTGTCCTGTCTCCTCAGACAGTGTACAATTCTTCTTTTGGCGGGGGTGTTGCCAACGCGCACACGCGCGTATTTTTCACGCTCTTTTCCCAGGCAGACGGTGAGTCGCGCACGTATTTACCAACTGTGCTAGCCCGTGTGTAGCGTACACCTTCAGAGGTCATTGTAGGCTGCGTGTGACACGCATACGTTCATTTTTGTGTTTCTGGGTGCCACAGCGTAGTGCAGGTTCCTTTTCCCACGCACGTGGTCTACGAGGGGTCGCGTGCACGTCATTTTCTGTTTTAGGGGTGTCTGTGCATTGCGTGACCCGTCATCTTTCCCCAGGGGTTACATACAGCCTTGCTAGAGCACTTGGGTACGAATTCCATCTAGTACCCTAGCCCTTTGACCCCCAATTGCCCAGGACAATTGTCCACTGCAACTCCCATGTGCACAACTCCATCAGTGCCATGGCTGGCAGGCGAGCAAGTGGTAAGGGTGGCAAAGGTGGCCGAGCCTCAAGAGGTGGGCGTGGTGGGCGCGGTAGGGGACGTGGCCAGGATTTGCAGACTCCCCCAAACCCCCCACGTGTGGAGGACCAGTCAGGGACACACATCCCCCCCCCTGACACCATCCCTGCTCAGCCCTTGTTGGACCGGCCCGTTGTGGCACCTGACCTAGCACAGGGTGACTCCCAGGCTGACTTCCAGGTCGCCAAGTCTAGGCCACGGGTGGCGGCGCAAGCCAGTGTCACCAGGCCACGTGGTACAGGGGCAGCCATGTTATCTGCTGCCCCGAGTAGGCGGGGTGGGGAGGCTGCAGGGGCAGCTGCAGCTCCGTCACCCCAGCTCTGACTCCCCCAGCAAGGACAGTGCTGGTCCCGGTACATCAGACTGAGGTTCCCCCTGCCATCATCACACTTCAGCTAATGCCTGCAGAAAGTCATGTGGTCAGTGTGCCATCGCACACTACTACTACACAGTCCACCGGTGCTCCTGCCTCTAGTGTCCAGAGCGGTATAGGGCACTCCGGATCCCCACCACCCACTAAAAGAAAGAAGAGTGCTCGTCCAGTACAGGCTGATGACCCCGACACGGCTACACGGTCCGGCACGCCAAGGAAGCCTAGCTTCAATGATGCCGAACTGGATGCACTTGTGCAGTATGTGTCCGAACATGATGCCGAAATGTTGGTCACTTCAGGGTGTAGGATTACACCTGCTCGACGTCAGGCACACTGGCAGTCCATTGCGGACAGCATAAGTGCCCTTGGGTTTATGAAGCGCACAGCTGTTGAGTGCTACAAGCGCTGGAACGACCTTAAGCGTAGGGCAAAGAAAAAGCTGGCCTCAAGCCGTGCCGCAACTCTGGTGACGTGAGGTGGGTCTCCACAGGAGGACATAGAACTCACTGTACATGAGCATGTTGCAGGGACCTACGTCACAGAGGAGCAGATCCAAGGTGTGGGAGAACTGCCAGATTACGAGGCATTGTCCGGTGAGTGCACATGCATGTGTGTGTGATCCATTTGTATGTAGTTTGTGGGAGGGGATCTGGTTGAGTGCCAGGTCAGGGTGTGTGTGCCTGAGTGTTTTGTCCCACCCATGTGCTTCATCCAATGCATTCTGCGCCCCGGGATTTGGGTATTACAGTATCCCTTCTGGCCACAGTAGGCGTTTTGCACTACATTGCGCCAGTTGCCCTTGAAGTGGCATCTTGCTACCACATTGTTCCGTATTTAGCTGTGTTCATTCAGGCTGATTGTAGGAATTCACCTGGTTCTACTGCGCATCACTCTGCCCCATTGTCACATATATGACATGCCCATGGTACATGCCATCTGTGTGATGGCATGTGTCATGTATGTGTATTGGACATGCCACTCACAGGCCAATGTGTGATGGCACTGCTAGCCAGCATGCAGCTGATGTGTTGCTCTCCCATCTTGGTGTCATCAGTGTCTGACATTTTCCTCCCCTTCCAACTCATGGACAGTGCGTGCATGGGAGGGTTATAGTCATGTGGGACATGTGTAAATCAAGTACTGGTACTGTAGCTTGTTGGGCTAATAGCGTGCCATGGTGCTAATGCCTGTTTCCATTTTGTGTCTTTCTTGTTTTTGCAGAGGATGACGCACCTGTTTCTGTTGAGGGAGAGGAGATGGTGCAGGCCCAGGAGGGATCTGAAGCACGACCAGGCACCAGTGGGGGACGTGATTTGGTGGTGGGGGAGAACCCTCTCTTGCTGCAGGCCATACTGTCCCGGGGTGTCCCTGGCTGCACCTCCCCAGAACTCTTTTCAGGTGTTGATTCGGATGAGGCCTATGTGGATTCGCAGGTATGTGTTCATGGAAGGGATACTGTTCTGTCCGACCCACCTGCACCAGGGGTGGAGCCCACTATGGGGATGTCAGTGTTGGTAGGTGCGCCTGTGGTGGTTACGGATGCAGGGCCACACTCCGCAGCATCTGATCCTGTTCCTGGGCCAGCAGTTCAGATGGGAAATGCCGTCCTGCAGCCTCAGGCAGTGCCGACACAGCAAGGTGCAGTTCGCCTTGCCCCAGACAGGTGTGGTGCCCGCCAACGCGGTGGCCGACCGCCACCAGGCAATACCGCATGGGAGCAATCCATTTACGGTATGGCCAACCAACAGGCAGCATCATCCGAAATGATTGCTCAAGCCATGGAGAGGGTGGCCACTTCCATTGTCCCCCCAGAAAGGTAGATGGAGCTGTTACAGCAGGCAACAGACTCCAGTTGCCAATCAGTCAGGGAGGACATGTTGGCGTCCAACAGGGACAGACAGGCGGCCCTGGCCAATCTGAGGGAATCAATTTCAATAGATGCCCAGGGACAGAGGGAAGCCCTGAGGGGGAGAGGTCCGGCACCTCAGGCAGACTCTTGTGGACCTTGAGGCTTCCACTGTCACCAGGACAGAACAGCTGCTGGAGCGTGTCACCCGTACGCTCTCAGCAGAGATGCAGGCAACTCGGGCGGAGGTCCGGGCAACACGTCGGGTGTTGCATGGGGATCTCCGCACCATATCCCTCCAGAACGAGGCCTTTCAGGCCCGCATGCTTGCTGCCATGGAGGACCAAACTAGGGCATTGCATGGGCTGCCTCCCATGGCACCACCACCTCCTGTGGCAGCAGCAGCAGAGGTTGAGGAGAGCGAATCCAGCAGTGAATCTCCCACTATTTAGTAGCCGTGCAGGCCATGAGCCCATGGAGGTGTTTTTTTTTCGCAACATTCACGCAGGTGACTGTTGGTGGGCACCCTGTCCTCGGACCTCCTGGGTGGCCTTCCCCACCCCCATGGCCCACACATGGCCATTTTTGATTTTTGATTTTTGATTTTTGATTTTTGATTTTTGATTTTTGATTTTTGATTTTTGATTTTTGATTTTTGATTGCAGTGTGTTGCCTTGTGTGGCTCCCGTGGGCATCCACTGTATTCTGGCTGGGCACATGCAGGCTTGTCCTGAGTTTGGGTTAGATGTTTGGGTCAGTGAGACACACACCCCTCCTGCTTCCCGTTTCCATGGGCTTCCAAAGGGTGTGCCCAAGTGATAGTGAATCACACAGTGACGTTGGACTCCCATGAGCTGTGTGGGCAGTCTGTAGTCAATACTGTGTATACATTTCTAGTGCATATTGTTGTTGTATTGTGCACTGCATCGTGTATTGATGTGTGCTTGTGCATCCATGTCTCCCTCCTAATTTGCAGGTTCATTCCTCATGTCTTCACAAGGCCGTCCACTTTGGAGATGGAGCTCATGTTGTGAGCGGTGGACTTCCAGATGTGCGTGGCAACAACACTGTACAGTTGGAGGTGGTGGATGTGCTGGCATTCTCATGTTGTACGACTACGTATCCTTTGCCTTAGTACTGTCATGTTTATGCTATGTCGATTGTATTGTGGTAAGTATTTGGTCATGTGTGTTGTTGTTTCTACATTTATGTGGGCATATTGTGTGTGGCCAGTTTCCATTAGGGACACTGTACTTTGTGACACGTGTCATGTTTGGGGGATGACTTTGTTTGCTCTCACATGGCATGTCATGCCATGGTGTGTTGGGTGGCGGTGCTGGGGAGGGGTTGGGTGACATGGCAGTGCTGTCATGTTGTGTCTTGCAAGGGGGTAATGGTTTTAGTAGCTTAGAAGTGTGTCTTTTGAACACAGCATTGGTGGTGTTTGTGTAGGTAGGGAAGCACACAATGGAACACTTCCAGATGTACAATCTCAGGCTGGTATGGTTGTGACAGTTGACTGTCCATTGACACATCATAATTGTCAGTAACAATTATCATTGATTGTCAGTGGTATGTGCCAGGGCTGTGTGCACTCCACAGGGGTGTGATTTTATGTGAAGTAATTAGCCACGAGCTGCGTACGGGCTGCCTCACCCCGTGCCCTTTCTCCTCCCATGCTCAGTGGGCATGCATGTGGTTGGGGATGTGGGGGCACCACCATGTCCACGGCCAGGCCCCGGCGTGTTGCAACGTTGTGCAGGACACATGCTGCCACTATGATCCTGCACACTACTGGGGGAGCGTATAACAGCTGCCCGCCAGAACGGTCAAGGGAGCGGAAGCGTGACTTGAGCACTCCGAATGTGCGCTCCACGATGCCCCGGGTTGCAATGTGGGCTGTGTTGTATCTTACCTGGGGTGGCGTGGTGGGGTTCCGAAATTGGCGTCATCATGTGGGTGCTGAGAGGGTAGGCACTGTCCCCTGGGGTGGTGGTGATGGGTATCATCAGTGGGGTTTTGACATTACTCAGTATCTGACATGCATGCATGTGCAGTGGCATTTATACTCACCGAGCAGCCATGTATCGCCATGCCGCCCAGCTTCTATGTCCGGGTTTATGGTAGACATTCTGTAAATGAAACTGTCGTGGGTGGAGCCTGGATAGTTGGCGTATACTGAGGTGATGATTCCCTTGGCATCACATACTACCTGGGCGTTGATGGAATGCCAGTGCTTGCGGTTTCCATAGATGTGCTCAGTTGCCCTGGGGGGACGTAGAGCCACATGGGTGCAGTCAATGGCACCTAGCACTTTGGGGAATTGTGCTACCCTGTAGAAGTCCTGGGCAACAGCCTGCCTTTCTGCAGGTGTTCTGGGCAGGTATATGTGCCTGCGGACTGATGGGCGTGCAGTGATGATGGCCAAGACCTGGTGTAGTCAGCGTGACTGCGTGGCCTGTGACACCCCCCCCACTATGGCACTTGTCTGCTGAAATGATCCAGTGGCCAGGAAGTGCAGTACATTGAGGACCTTCTCCAGGGGGCTGAGTGCTTGGGAGCACAGGGTGGTTGATGTGAGGTCATCCTCCCACTCACTGACCAGGTCGAGTATTATGTGAGGTGGAAACCTGTACCTCCCATACACATGGTCATCAGGCATCCCAAAAAGGCTGGTTCTGGGTGTAAAAATTCTGGTCCGGACTATCCTCCTCCTCCTCCTGCGGTATCCCACGGCCACTGCTGCTAGGAACGGTATGTTCATCCTGGCGTCTGAGCTTGTTTGTTGTTTGGGTGTACTTTTATGCTATGCGGGTGGACCCCACTTCCACTGGCGTACGTGTTTACGGATTGGCCAAGTTCGTTTCCATGAATACGTGTTGTAGGCGAGTGTGTGAAACTTCCCGCGCAGCCCTGGAATACCTGCACGCAGCCCAATCGCAACTTCCCGCGCACCCCTGAAATACGTGCACGCAGCCCAATCGCGTGTGGAACTTCCCGCGCACCCCTGAAATACGCGCACGCAGCCCAATCGCATGTGAAACTTCCCGCGCACCCCCGAAATACCCGCACGCAGCCCGATCGCGTGTGAAACCACCCGCGAGCCCCTGAAATACACGCGCCCAGGCCAATCGCGTGTGGAACTCCTCGCGCACCCCTGAAATACACGCACGCAGCCCAATCGCGTGTGAAACTTCCCGCGCACCCCTGAAATACCCACACGCAGCCCGATCACGTGTGAAACCACCCGCGAGCCCCTGAAATACACGCGCCCAGGCCAATCGCGTGTGGAACTTCTCGCGCCCCCTGAATTACACGCACACGCTCCCCCAGGCCTGATCGCGTGTGAAACCACCCTCGAGCCCCTGAAATACACGCGCCCAGGCCAATCGCACGTGGAACTTCTCGCGCACCCCTGAATTACACGCACACGCTCCCCCAGGCCCGAACGTGTGTGAAACCACCCGCGAGCCCCTGAAATACACGCGCCCAGGCCAATCACGTGTGGACCTTCTCGCGCACCCCTGAAATACACGCACGCAGCCCAATCGCGTGTGGAACTTCCCACGCACCCCTGAAATACACGCGCCCAGGGCAATCGCGTGTGAAACTTCCTGCGCACCCCTGAAATACACGCACGCAGCCCAATCGCGTGTGAAACTTCCCGCGCACCCCTGAAATACACGCACGCAGCCCAATCGCGTGTGAAAATTTCCGCGCACCCCTGAAATACACGCACGCAACCCAATCGCGTGTGAAACTTCCCGCGCACCCCTGAAATACACGCACGCAGCCCAATCGCGTGTGGGACTTCCCGCGCACCCCTGAAATACACGCGCCCAGGGCAATCGCGTGTGGAACTTCCCACGCACCCCTGAAATAAACGCGCCCAGGCCAATTGTGTGTGGAACTTCCCGCGCACCCCTGAAATACACGCACCCAGGCCATTCGCGTGTAGTACTTCTCGCGCACCCCTGGAATACACGCACCCAGGCCATTCGCGTGTAGGACTTCTCGCGCACCACTGAAATACACGCACACGCTCCCCCTGGCCCGATCGCGTGTGAATCTTCTCACGCATGTTCCCGAAACCCGTAATTCGCGTTCCCCGCTTTTGCCAGTCCGGTATACTGGTACAGTGTTGGCGCAGTCCTTTGCGATGGTTTTGCGATCTTGATGGCTTTTCCTTGCGCGAGGGCGTTCTTGGGGGCGTAACTGGCGCTGTTGCAGGGTCGCTGCGCCACTCTGCGCCACGTTTGCTTTTGGAGGCGAGAATCCATGAATACGCTGTGCGCGGGAATTGGTTTTATCGCACGCGGCTGGCGCAGACATTCGCACGGGCACGCTGTGCGCCAGCCGAGTGCGACACTTTTGAGGGGAATTACATGAATCGGCCTGTTGTTTTGGATGTGTTTGGCTGTTCCATTTAGGAGAATGTTATTCTATTTTTTTAGTTCTATAGCAGGAGATTTTGGGCAGTACAATCCATGGAAAAGATCTTGCCTAGCAGAATGTTGTGTTGCTAACATGTTGATGTGATGGAAGGTGCTTTTACAAGCAGTTCCAGAAATGCGAGTTAATGAATGTCTACACAGTCCAGTGTGGATGCATACTGGGCAGTAGTCCATGTTTTTTAAAGTTGTAATTCTACTTTTGTCTTTTAGTTTGACATAGCGTTTGAGCAACTGTCTTCAACATTTGAACGACTGTTGGCGTACGTTACATATTGATCTGCAGATCCATTTGTACACTGGACAACTTGTTTGGAAAAAAGGTTCATGTGTTTGAAAGTTTGTTGGGAACTTTTTTCTATAAGGGTTTATTTTGACGTAATGGTATGTGCCACGGCTTCATAGTCTGAACCATGACTGTCTATGGCAATTGAATGTGTTTGTTTTTGTTTATAATCCTATTAATTGACATATGGTTCTGTGCTGCGGGTGTGAAACCATCCACCTGCACAGGCGTTTGAAAAGGTATCAATATTGACATATTGAATGTTTACAGGCAGTCGTTGTAGTTTCTTGATTAAATTAGTTAGTGGTTTCATTTAGTTTAAATCAATGTGAAGACTCTTCTCTTTAGTAATGTGCTGTCAATCAGAACTAAAAACATGAGTTTTCTGTAGTAGTTTTTAAGCGTAGAACATGACTTGTCATGTTTTTTTATGAGATTGCTAAGAACTCTCTGCTGGAATTTGTTTTGTAAAATTGCTTTTTTAGAATGTTTTACTGTGGCTACATTAACATTGTGTGGGGTTTATCTTCAGTTGTAGTTTCCTTTCTACATATCTTTTTAGTTATATTTTTTGAAAGAGGGGGCTTACTTTTCTGTGCTGACTAGTTTGGTTGACTAGCTCTTCTGTTTGAATGTTTTCTATAAATTGTTTTAGTGGAGGGTGACTATATGGCTTGTCTTTATTTTCATCTGCTCTATATTGTATTTGTTTTCTATGGAGTTGCTTTTTAGTATGCATTCTGTTGTGTCTTTTGGAAAAAGTGTGTGTTTTAAAGTTGTTGAACGTTTATACGTGTGTTACTGTATACAGATGATGGGTTTGTGATTGTAATTGAAGAGGGTTGAAAAATACTGATGTGGTATTGTGTAGTTGGATGATACGTGTTGATTGGAAGGTTGTAAGAGTGATATGTTGTATAGGTGTGATGGGTTTGGGTAAATATAACATTGACATTGAAAGCTGTTGTGTGGAATAAGTATATATATATGTGGGTGATAAAGTGTTGATAGTAATATGTGTTGCACGGTACTGATGTTAATGAGTAAGGGAGTGATGGCGTTATTGAATACGTAGGGATATTATGCTGTGATGAGAAAAACAGTGGTTGCTGTAATGGTGTGATTTACTGTATTGATATGAGGGTTGTGTGGGTGTAATTGTACAGGGGTAAGGATGAGTGTGTATGTGTGGTAATGTATGTTAGTAGTTTGGCATGCAATGTATGTGAACGTCTTGGGTTCCATTTCAGGAGTTGATGGGTACAGGTGTATGCAAGAATAAAGAAATTCAATTGTGGTATATTAGGTTTATGAGAGAATGTTGTGTTAGGCAATAGGCAATATGCTTCCCTTACTTTTTCCATTCATATCTCCTCTATTTGTCACTCCTGCGATTATGCTCTGCAAAATATTCATCGTGCTTTTGTTCATCTTTGCTTTCACACCACTAAACTTCTTCTTTTTTCTCTTGCCTTTTACTTATCAACTACTGTTCATCTTTGCTACTTGGTCTCCCTGCTTGTCACCCTTTCCCTCTTTGTTCTGTCTATTACTCATCTGGCTGCCTCCTTTTTTCTCTGCCTCTTCCATCCTCTGTTACATCCTCTTTACTTTCAGTCTCACTACTACCTTTTGAATCCGGTCTTGTGTATTACTTTCTTTTGATTGTCTTCAAATGCACCCATGGATTGGCCCCTCTGTATTTCTCCTTTCTACTCTCATTCTATGTCTCCTCACATACCCTGCAATTTCAGAATCTATTTTTATTTACTGTTCATAAGCCCCCTTGTGCCTTGTCTTGTTTATGCTATTTTTCTCTTTTGCCTCCTAATCACTGGAACACACACCCTCTTTCACTTTGTTCCTCCACATCTCTTTTTGTTTTCCAAACTAATCGCAAACTCTACCTTCTTGTGTCTCTAGTCCTTTCAAAAATTCTCTGCCTTTCTCTGTTGATGTAACTTTTTAATCATTTGTATCATTTTGATTGTATTGTTGTTTGTATTCTTTGATTGTCCAGTGCCTTTGGTGAAAGGCGTGTTATACATTTAATAAAAACATATTCTGTAATTGTAAAAGAACAAGAGTTGGTATGTGGTAATTTTCAAGTAGTTTAGTTGAATAGTTTGGTATTTATTGTGGTAGGAACATTTATTGGATTATTGCACTCTCGGGAGTGCAGCCACCTAAGAAGTGGCTGCACTCTCGAGACCTGTGATCACATGTACGTGTATCTATATACCAAATCCTATATAACATATCTAAGTAAGAAACTGCATTTAATGTATCTAATTAATGTATCCAACTGTAAATATGTATATTGCAATATGTACATTTATTTGCTTTGATATTTACTTTATGTCCATGGCATCTGTAACTACGAAACTTGTAATGCGGCCAACTTGCTATTGAAATACCTATCCTATTTTTTTCTGCAAGTTTGACAAAGTGGATGTTAACAAACTGAATGTTGTCATGTGGTTATGTTTGGATGGCAACAATTGTACCAATTGCTCCATTGACTAGTTCTATGCCAAGGTTACGTTTTAGAATTACTTTGCAGTTTAGAAACATAGTTAATAGTGTTTCTAATCCACCTGAGTTTGAAGATACATTTGTATTAGCTATTTAGTCATGATGTTGCGTGTTGACACATAGGGTGTATCATGCTGTGCACTTCTAGTTTGTTTGCACTATGGGTTGCATTACTTGTTTTAACTTTGTATCTTTGAATTGAGTACAACTTGCAAGCGTTGGCATTAAACACACACATTTTAGATGTTGATGACTTAATTGTTCTTTGACATTAGGAGCAGATGTGTGTTGCCCATACAGCTTATGGATTACTCTATTTTTTTAATATGGGTTTTGCATCTTTATTAAGGTGACCAGCTCTAGTGCTTTTTTTAAATGTTAGCATAGGTTAGATTTCTAGAATGATGCAGGTTTTGAGGTAGTTCCCTGTAGCAAAAATGCAGCCAGATATTTACATTCCCAATGTTGCTGAGTGTAAAATGGGTTCACCTTTTACTGGTGTTAACTGTAGGAGGTCTCCGAACACAATAATTTGCTTTCCTCCAAACAATTTTTTGTAGTCAGTTTTTAGGACTTCCTGCATTCTGAGATGAATTAAAGCCAGCGTGAGGTTAGAAACTTTTCTTACGTCATCAACCAGGAGGAATTTCATTTGTTGGAGAATTCTACGTACTTCAGTGGCAGTTTCTGCTGATCATTTATAGAATTCCAATTTATTTTATTCTGCTGGGAGCAATAGGCAGTGTAAAGTTACTCCTCCTATGTTGTAGGCAGCTAAATCTTTGGGGGCTATCATAACAACTGAAAGGTTATTTGTTAACTCTTGTTCTGATTATTTTAATCAAGAATGTATTCATCTTGCCCACTTACATACAAGAGCAGAGGTTTATAATATTTACAGCTACACATTTTAGTTTCATGTTTAAGTCCATGTTCAATTTCTTTAGTGACTTCTAGGTAAATGGTGAGTTGACAAGTCGTCTTCAAATTGTTTGGTTTGATACATGGTGTTTCTACTTCAGCATGGCTATTTCAGCTTCATTTTGAATAAGTGGTTCTCCAAGTGGTTCTTAGGTTCCAGTAAGAGAAGGTTGAATTTCTTCAGGAGTGTCTTCATCTAGTAGAGTTTCAATGTATTCCTCTTTTTGGGGTTCATTGTCCAACATGTGTTTGTATTGTTTAAAATTGATATTTGCTTTGATTGCAGCTTCAAATGTGTGATTTTTGATTTTTGATTTTTGATTTTGATTTTTGATTTTTGATTTTTGATTTTTGATTGCAGTGTGTTGCCTTGTGTGGCTCCCGTGGGCATCCACTGTATTCTGGCTGGGCACATGCAGGCTTGTCCTGAGTTTGGGTTAGATGTTTGGGTCAGTGAGACACACACCCCTCCTGCTTCCCGTTTCCATGGGCTTCCAAAGGGTGTGCCCAAGTGATAGTGAATCACACAGTGACGTTGGAATCCCATGAGCTGTGTGGGCAGTCTGTAGTCAATACTGTGTATACATTTCTAGTGCATATTGTTGTTGTATTGTGCACTGCATCGTGTATTGATGTGTGCTTGTGCATCCATGTCTCCCTCCTAATTTGCAGGTTCATTCCTCATGTCTTCACAAGGCCGTCCACTTTGGAGATGGAGCTCATGTTGTGAGCGGTGGACTTCCAGATGTGCGTGGCAACAACACTGTACAGTTGGAGGTGGTGGATGTGCTGGCATTCTCATGTTGTACGACTACGTATCCTTTGCCTTAGTACTGTCATGTTTATGCTATGTCGATTGTATTGTGGTAAGTATTTGGTCATGTGTGTTGTTGTTTCTACATTTATGTGGGCATATTGTGTGTGGCCAGTTTCCATTAGGGACACTGTACTTTGTGACACGTGTCATGTTTGGGGGATGACGTTGTTTGCTCTCACATGGCATGTCATGCCATGGTGTGTTGGGTGGCGGTGCTGGGGAGGGGTTGGGTGACATGGCAGTGCTTTCATGTTGTATCTTGCAAGGGGGTAATGGTTTTAGTAGCTTAGAAGTGTGTCTTTTGAACACAGCATTGGTGGTGTTTGTGTAGGTAGGGAAGCACACAATGGAACACTTCCAGATGTACAATCTCAGGCTGGTATGGTTGTGACAGTTGACTGTCCATTGACACATCATAATTGTCAGTAACAATTATCATTGATTGTCAGTGGTATGTGCCAGGGCTGTGTGCACTCCACAGGGGTGTGATTTTATGTGAAGTAATTAGCCACGAGCTGCGTACGGGCTGCCTCACCCCGTGCCCTTTCTCCTCCCATGCTCAGTGGGCATGCATGTGGTTGGGGGTGTGGGGGCACCACCATGTCCACGGCCAGGCCCCGGCGTGTTGCAACGTTGTGCAGGACACATGCTGCCACTATGATCCTGCACACTACTGGGGGAGCGTATAACAGCTGCCCGCCAGAACGGTCAAGGGAGCGGAAGCGTGACTTGAGCACTCCGAATGTGCGCTCCACGATGCCCCGGGTTGCAATGTGGGCTGTGTTGTATCTTACCTGGGGTGGCGTGGTGGGGTTCCGAAATTGGCGTCATCATGTGGGTGCTGAGAGGATAGGCACTGTCCCCTGGGGTGGTGGTGATGGGTATCATCAGTGGGGTTGTGACATTACTCAGTATCTGACATGCATGCATGTGCAGTGGCATTTATACTCACCGAGCAGCCATGTATCGCCATGCCGCCCAGCTTCTATGTCCGGGTTTATGGTAGACATTCTGTAAATGAAACTGTCGTGGGTGGAGCCTGGATAGTTGGCGTATACTGAGGTGATGATTCCCTTGGCATCACATACTACCTGGGCGTTGATGGAATGCCAGTGCTTGCGGTTTCCATAGATGTGCTCAGTTGCCCTGGGGGGACGTAGAGCCACATGGGTGCAGTCAATGGCACCTAGCACTTTGGGGAATTGTGCTACCCTGTAGAAGTCCTGGGCAACAGCCTGCCTTTCTGCAGGTGTTCTGGGCAGGTATATGTGCCTGCGGACTGATGGGCGTGCAGTGATGATGGCCAAGACCTGGTGTAGTCAGCGTGACTGCGTGGCCTGTGACACCCCCCCCACTATGGCACTTGTCTGCTGAAATGATCCAGTGGCCAGGAAGTGCAGTACATTGAGGACCTTCTCCAGGGGGCTGAGTGCTTGGGAGCACAGGGTGGTTGATGTGAGGTCATCCTCCCACTCACTGACCAGGTCGAGTATTATGTGAGGTGGAAACCTGTACCTCCCATACACATGGTCATCAGGCATCCCAAAAAGGCTGGTTCTGGGTGTAAAAATCACCCCTGAAATACACGCACGCAGCCCAATCGCGTGTGAAACTTCCCGCGCACCCCTGAAATACACGCACGCAGCCCAATCACGTGTGAAAATTCCCGCGCACCCCTGAAATACACGCACGCAACCCAATCGCGTGTGAAACTTCCCGCGCACCCCTGAAATACACGCACGCAGCCCAATCGCGTGTGGGACTTCCCGCGCACCCCTGAAATACACGCGCCCAGGGCAATTGCGTGTGGAACTTCCCACGCACCCCTGAAATACACGCGCCCAGGCCAATTGTGTGTGGAACTTCCCGCGCACCCCTGAAATACACGCACCCAGGGCAATCGCATGTGGAACTTCCCGCGCCCCCCTGAAATACACGCACCCAGGCCATTCGCGTGTAGTACTTCTCGCGCACCCCTGGAATACACGCACCCAGGCCATTCGCGTGTAGGACTTCTCGCGCACCACTGAAATACACGCACACGCTCCCCCTGGCCCGATCGCGTGTGAATCTTCTCACGCATGTTCCCGAAACCCGTAATTCGCGTTCCCCGCTTTTGCCAGTCCGGTATACTGGTACAGTGTTGGCGCAGTCCTTTGCGATGGTTTTGCGATCTTGATGGCTTTTCCTTGCGCGAGGGCGTTCTTGGGGGCGTAACTGGCGCTGCTGCAGGGTCGCTGCGCCACTCTGCACCACGTTTGCTTTTGGAGGCGAGAATCCATGAATACGCTGTGCGCGGGAATTGGTTTTATCGCACGCGGCTGGCGCAGACATTCGCACGGGCACGCTGTGCGCCAGCCGAGTGCGACACTTTTGAGGGGAATTACATGAATCGGCCTGTTGTTTTGGATGTGTTTGGCTGTTCCATTTAGGAGAATGTTATTCTATTTTTTTAGTTCTATAGCAGGAGATTTTGGGCAGTACAATCCATGGAAAAGATCTTGCCTAGCAGAATGTTGTGTTGCTAACATGTTGATGTGATGGAAGGTGCTTTTACAAGCAGTTCCAGAAATGCGAGTTAATGAATGTCTACACAGTCCAGTGTGGATGCATACTGGGCAGTAGTCCATGTTTTTTAAAGTTGTAATTCTACTTTTGTCTTTTAGTTTGACATAGCGTTTGAGCAACTGTCTTCAACATTTGAACGACTGTTGGCGTACGTTACATATTGATCTGCAGATCCATTTGTACACTGGACAACTTGTTTGGAAAAAAGGTTCATGTGTTTGAAAGTTTGTTGGGAACTTTTTTCTATAAGGGTTTATTTTGACGTAATGGTATGTGCCACGGCTTCATAGTCTGAACCATGACTGTCTATGGCAATTGAATGTGTTTGTTTTTGTTTATAATCCTATTAATTGACATATGGTTCTGTGCTGCGGGTGTGAAACCATCCACCTGCACAGGCGTTTGAAAAGGTATCAATATTGACATATTGAATGTTTACAGGCAGTCGTTGTAGTTTCTTGATTAAATTAGTTAGTGGTTTCATTTAGTTTAAATCAATGTGAAGACTCTTCTCTTTAGTAATGTGCTGTCAATCAGAACTAAAAACATGAGTTTTCTGTAGTAGTTTTTAAGCGTAGAACATGACTTGTCATGTTTTTTTATGAGATTGCTAAGAACTCTCTGCTGGAATTTGTTTTGTGAAATTGCTTTTTTAGAATGTTTTACTGTGGCTACATTAACATTGTGTGGGGTTTATCTTCAGTTGTAGTTTCCTTTCTACATATCTTTTTAGTTATATTTTTTGAAAGAGGGGGCTTACTTTTCTGTGCTGACTAGTTTGGTTGACTAGCTCTTCTGTTTGAATGTTTTCTATAAATTGTTTTAGTGGAGGGTGACTATATGGCTTGTCTTTATTTTCATCTGCTCTATATTGTATTTGTTTTCTATGGAGTTGCTTTTTAGTATGCATTCTGTTGTGTCTTTTGGAAAAAGTGTGTGTTTTAAAGTTGTTGAACGTTTATACGTGTGTTACTGTATACAGATGATGGGTTTGTGATTGTAATTGAAGAGGGTTGAAAAATACTGATGTGGTATTGTGTAGTTGGATGATACGTGTTGATTGGAAGGTTGTAAGAGTGATATGTTGTATAGGTGTGATGGGTTTGGGTAAATATAACATTGACATTGAAAGCTGTTGTGTGGAATAAGTATATATATATGTGGGTGATAAAGTGTTGATAGTAATATGTGTTGCACGGTACTGATGTTAATGAGTAAGGGAGTGATGGCGTTATTGAATACGTAGGGATATTATGCTGTGATGAGAAAAACAGTGGTTGCTGTAATGGTGTGATTTACTGTATTGATATGAGGGTTGTGTGGGTGTAATTGTACAGGGGTAAGGATGAGTGTGTATGTGTGGTAATGTATGTTAGTAGTTTGGCATGCAATGTATGTGAACGTCTTGGGTTCCATTTCAGGAGTTGATGGGTACAGGTGTATGCAAGAATAAAGAAATTCAATTGTGGTATATTAGGTTTATGAGAGAATGTTGTGTTAGGCAATAGGCAATATGCTTCCCTTACTTTTTCCATTCATATCTCCTCTATTTGTCACTCCTGCGATTATGCTCTGCAAAATATTCATCGTGCTTTTGTTCATCTTTGCTTTCACACCACTAAACTTCTTCTTTTTTCTCTTGCCTTTTACTTATCAACTACTGTTCATCTTTGCTACTTGGTCTCCCTGCTTGTCACCCTTTCCCTCTTTGTTCTGTCTATTACTCATCTGGCTGCCTCCTTTTTTCTCTGCCTCTTCCATCCTCTGTTACATCCTCTTTACTTTCAGTCTCACTACTACCTTTTGAATCCGGTCTTGTGTATTACTTTCTTTTGATTGTCTTCAAATGCACCCATGGATTGGCCCCTCTGTATTTCTCCTTTCTACTCTCATTCTATGTCTCCTCAGATACCCTGCAATTTCAGAATCTATTTTTATTTACTGTTCATAAGCCCCCTTGTGCCTTGTCTTGTTTATGCTATTTTTCTCTTTTGCCTTCTAATCACTGGAACACACACCCTCTTTCACTTTGTTCCTCCACATCTCTTTTTGTTTTCCAAACTAATCGCAAACTCTACCTTCTTGTGTCTCTAGTCCTTTCAAAAATTCTCTGCCTTTCTCTGTTGATGTAACTTTTTAATCATTTGTATCATTTTGATTGTATTGTTGTTTGTATTCTTTGATTGTCCAGTGCCTTTGGTGAAAGGCGTGTTATACATTTAATAAAAACATATTCTGTAATTGTAAAAGAACAAGAGTTGGTATGTGGTAATTTTCAAGTAGTTTAGTTGAATAGTTTGGTATTTATTGTGGTAGGAACATTTATTGGATTATTGCACTCTCGGGAGTGCAGCCACCTAAGAAGTGGCTGCACTCTCGAGACCTGTGATCACATGTACGTGTATCTATATACCAAATCCTATATAACATATCTAAGTAAGAAACTGCATTTAATGTATCTAATTAATGTATCCAACTGTAAATATGTATATTGCAATATGTACATTTATTTGCTTTGATATTTACTTTATGTCCATGGCATCTGTAACTACGAAACTTGTAATGCGGCCAACTTGCTATTGAAATACCTATCCTATTTTTTTCTGCAAGTTTGACAAAGTGGATGTTAACAAACTGAATGTTGTCATGTGGTTATGTTTGGATGGCAACAATTGTACCAATTGCTCCATTGACTAGTTCTATGCCAAGGTTACGTTTTAGAATTACTTTGCAGTTTAGAAACATAGTTAATAGTGTTTCTAATCCACCTGAGTTTGAAGATACATTTGTATTAGCTATTTAGTCATGATGTTGCGTGTTGACACATAGGGTGTATCATGCTGTGCACTTCTAGTTTGTTTGCACTATGGGTTGCATTACTTGTTTTAACTTTGTATCTTTGAATTGAGTACAACTTGCAAGCGTTGGCATTAAACACACACATTTTAGATGTTGATGACTTAATTGTTATTTGACATTAGGGGCAGATGTGTGTTGCCCATACAGCTTATGGATTACTCTATTTTTTTAATATGGGTTTTGCATCTTTATTAAGGTGACCAGCTCTAGTGCTTTTTTTAAATGTTAGCATAGGTTAGATTTCTAGAATGATGCAGGTTTTGAGGTAGTTCCCTGTAGCAAAAATGCAGCCAGATATTTACATTCCCAATGTTGCTGAGTGTAAAATGGGTTCACCTTTTACTGGTGTTAACTGTAGGAGGTCTCCGAACACAATAATTTGCTTTCCTCCAAACAATTTTTTGTAGTCAGTTTTTAGGACTTCCTGCATTCTGAGATGAATTAAAGCCAGCGTGAGGTTAGAAACTTTTCTTACGTCATCAACCAGGAGGAATTTCATTTGTTGGAGAATTCTACGTACTTCAGTGGCAGTTTCTGCTGATCATTTATAGAATTCCAATTTATTTTATTCTGCTGGGAGCAATAGGCAGTGTAAAGTTACTCCTCCTATGTTGTAGGCAGCTAAATCTTTGGGGGCTATCATAACAACTGAAAGGTTATTTGTTAACTCTTGTTCTGATTATTTTAATCAAGAATGTATTCATCTTGCCCACTTACATACAAGAGCAGAGGTTTATAATATTTACAGCTACACATTTTAGTTTCATGTTTAAGTCCATGTTCAATTTCTTTAGTGACTTCTAGGTAAATGGTGAGTTGACAAGTCGTCTTCAAATTGTTTGGTTTGATACATGGTGTTTCTACTTCAGTCATGGCTATTTCAGCTTCATTTTGAATAAGTGGTTCTCCAAGTGGTTCTTAGGTTCCAGTAAGAGAAGGTTGAATGTCTTCAGGAGTGTCTTCATCTAGTAGAGTTTCAATGTATTCCTCTTTTTGGGGTTCATTGTCCAACATGTTTTTGTATTGTTTAAAATTGATATTTGCTTTGATTGCAGCTTCAAATGTGTCATGGTCACCTAATAATTCTTCTTCCTTTCTCCAAGGTTTGAAAACTTGTAGTCATACCATGTAAACATCAACTGTATGTTGGGAGATTTAAACGATAACTTTACATGATTTATTAGGGTGGGCTTGGTAAGTTTTACTAGGCCACCTTCACAAGTTGAGACTGAATATTTGCCAATTGTCTCATCTGGCATTACATGTTTTTTGTCTAAGTAGTTTTGAGCATTTGTCATTCAGGCAGATGTTTTCCAAAGCAGTACTTCTCATGGTAAGATTTCAGTATCCTTTTTCATGACAAAGCAGGACCAAGGTTCAGCTAGACAATATTTTCAGCTTTCCCATGTAAAGGTGTACCTATTAACCAATGTGCATCTTATTAGGAGTTGTATTCTCTATGTGACAGCATTTTAATACCAAAGCTGTACAATATTTCTGACAGGGTCTTGTTGGATGCAAAGTCATTCCAAAGGTTTGTCTTTTCAGCTTTTCTTGCAACTGCTGTGGAATTGTCTGAAATGTATTGTATCTCTATATTTGCATTCCACAAGAGGGCAATGATTGCATTGTAATCCGTAATGTACCTGTAAGCCTCATCTCTTTTAATGATGTATGTCTTTTAAGGGGATTTCCCTTTTACAGTGCATTTTACAGAAGACATCAAGCTATTTACTTATCTTTACGTGGAAACTGGTCTAGGGAGGTCAAAGCGACTTTGGTATAGTATGTACCTTTGTATTTATATCAACGACAGCAGTATTTGCCACACATATGTTTTTGGAAGATTTGTGTTTGTAGCTCACTATGTATGGTTTCTGATGGATGTCACAGGTATTGGATTTTTGAATAGATTGTAAAACAGTGGCATCACTGTCATGGCCAAATTTGTGAGCATGTTTTATCCGCAAAACATGTGTATGTGTGGTGCTCCTCTGGATTGATATTCATTTATTCAAAAGAAGTGTTCTACTTCTCAGAGTTTTACTGCAATGAAGCGATTATGAACGTATCTTAAAACATTGATAGACCCTGAACAGAGTTGTCATGTTGTTTTTATGACTATTTCCTCTTTATTCAGGTTTGCAGTGTGAAACTAGTTATGCAAGTCATCCCATGCATATTCAGCACTGTGACAAACCATGTGGGTGTGGGTGTGCCTATGTTCCTTAGCATGTAATGTACATCAGCGTGACGTAGGAACCAATATTCATTTGCACAGGATCCACACATTCAAATTGGCCAGTTTGTGGGGAATCTTCAATTATTTGTGTTATTTCTCTTAAGTTTTTTTCTGTGCTTATATCTCTGTAGTATTCATTGTTTTCGTTCAAATATTGTTGGGCTTGTCTAACTTTGTTTATGTCAACTAGATGTTGCCACGTTCATTTGTCTTTTGTTGATACACCCTTAACTAGTACAATCAAAGTTTGTTCTATTGGCAGTCCTACTCCTAGAGTGTCTACATTTTCTTTAAGATCTAATGGCATACTATTTTGCCACAAATGCTTTTGAGTAACTTTAATGGAGGCAATTTTGCAGTTTTGGGATGAAGACGTATTGTAGCTTGAAATGGGTGTACTGTTTGAATTATGGTGCTGTCATACAAAATAAGTTGTTGGAGAGCTTTTGGAGGTGCAACGTTTTCTAATTTATTAGTGATAGTAATGGTTATTGTAAAGCTTTGTATTGCAGTATCTTCAAATTCTTGAGGGTCAGTTATTTTGTATGTATGTTCTGCTGTTAGATATACAGCTAATTGGAACCATTGGGATTCCTCCTTATCCTGTAGTGTATATGCAACATCTACTATTTTTGTACTTTTTTTTAAAAAAAAGGTTCTGTGACAAAAGACACATACTTGGGACGTCATTCTATGTTAGCTGGTCTGGTAAAAAAGTGCTGTTATTTGTGAATACCAGCATGTTACCAGACCGGCCGACTGCGGGTTTTCCAGTGGGGCATCTGGGTTACCTCCAGCAAAAGCTGGAGTTAAGCCATGCGCTCTGCCAGCATAACATACCCTAATTAGCAGCCCCAGCATTTCCGTTGCCAGTAATGATGGCAAATCTCACCATGGAGTCCTATTGGACTCCATGAATGGGAATTTACACCGTCACTCCGGTACCCATAACCAGCCCGCGATGCAGCCACACTGGGTGCTAGAAACTTTTATCAGTATCCTGGAAGCTCTTCTACCAGGATACCAGCAAAGCTGGAATGAGGCACTTTGTCTCGTATTTCAGCAGATGTGTTTTGAAACTTCGCTATTTATTTTTTGTATGTGTTTTTAAGGAGGATGACGTTTTGTGAAGTCAAAGACAGTTCCAAAATATTTTCTTTTTATGTGTTATATTTGTTGAAGGAATTCTTTACCTGTTCCATGTAGGTAAATGTTATTTAATATTTACAGTTCTAGAGCATGATTTTTTACATAGTACAAAGTTTGGAGTTTGGAGCTGAGTTTTACAGTCAGCGCAGTCTGGCAGTCTGCTTTCCCTTTACTTGGTGCATTGAGGAGGAGCCAGAAGTGAAAATATCATCCAGACTGCGTAGCAGTGTAGAATTTGGAGCAGAGTTTTGCAATCTGTTATATGTTTCTGTGAGTGTGGCTATTCTATGTTGCCCCGATCCATGAAACCAACCAATGCTCACCCTGCAAACCAGTTGACAAATTGAAGCTGTATGACAAAGGGGGTAAGCTCTCCATTAATTGTGCTCACATTGCTTGCAGTCGGAAAAGTAGATACATGAGTGTGGGTCAGTCATGCAATTAAAGCTTTGCTTTCCCATAGCCTGCCTGCCAGCTGCCAAAAACTGTCTTGGTCACAATTGCCTTGTCATCAAGCAAACAACTAGTGTACGAGGAAAAGACGTCCTTTCTCTACTTGTGCAAAATCAAAAAAGAAAGAAAAAAGAAAAGAAAAAAAATGAAAAAAATTCAAAGGACATTCCTATCCAAATCTATTGTTCAGGTGCCACGGGGTGACTAGTATTTGATCCTTTGAACCCCAGCAGCATTGAGGCATATCTGTTTGGCGCTCTGGAATTTTATCTTCTCTCACAATGGTTGCCATACTGCACAGCATGCTCCAAGCACAACAAGCAACCCCTGAATCTTTTCAAGGTCCTTCTGTGATTGCAGTGGAAAGTCCAATGGTACTAGTTGTTCAGGGCCTGAGTCGGGATGCTGAAAAGTGGGCACTCAAAAGAACGATCTCTCCCCCATATATGTGTCTTAGAAACCTGTTGCTGGCGCATCTGCTTCAGAAATATAGCACCCACAAAAAAACGCCCTTTGAGGAGAACGCTCCACGAGAGACGGCATAGAGTAGCAATGCAGCAATATTCAGCACCAAAACGGCTATTGTTTTTCCCATTCACCAGGAATAATGGGGGTTTCCCCCAAACTTGCCTTATTCTGGCCTAATGCAGGTCCTTATTTCAAATGAACAGAACTTGGTATCTTATGTTAACATTCTTTCGCCTGCTATATATCGTGAGCTTGGGAAACAAGTAAGACTCTCACCTGATTTTAAATCAAACCAATGGATTTTCCCTGGCCCTATTGACGGGGATGCTGAAAGGACATAGGTCATGTTGCACTCGTCGACCATACAGGCTGTGCCTGGGGATGTGATCATGCCCAGGAACATACAGTGGTCAACAAGTTATCCTTCCCAGTCCTGTCCCATCTGTTGGACAGGGGGTACGATAGCCTTAACTTGAGCTTAAGAGGGAGGTGATGTCTATTTTGAAAGAGGTGTGTGCTAAGGTTAACTTTATTGAAGGTCTCATCACCAGTAGTATCACTAAAAATCTGTGTTTCCCAGTGATCGCCGATGAAAAAATACTGCAAATATTACATAGCCCCTCTCCAAAAGCCCTCAACCCTGAATTTATTTTATAGCTTGCTGCCCCTGTACCTGGGGATATCCCTGTAATTGACTGTATCACTAAAAATATGTGCTAAAAATATGTGTGTCCCAGTGACCTCCGGTGATAAAATACTGCAAATACAACACTATCATTCCCCAGAATCCCCCAACTCTGACTCTAATATATGGCTTGCTGCTCCCCTACCTGGGGATATCTCTGTAGTTGAGCCTCAGTCCCCTAATTTCAGAATTAGTTTTCTGGAATCAACCCCAGACAGGGTGATTTGTCCTACTGTTTCCATTCTGTACCCCAACTCCTCACAGGGGCCAGAGTGTGGGCCTTGAAAACAATAGTGAGACCGTTGAAACTCCATTTAGTATCCCCCATAAGGCACCTAGTAGGGGTTAAAATAAGGACAATAATCTGGCTAAAACAAAAAATTGCAAAAAACGAGTGAACTTTCTAATAAAGGTTTGAGGCAATTTCTTCGTAATTTAAGGTTGAAGGTGGATGATCTCACTGCAGGAACAGGGAAGGAATCTAAAGGGACAAAGAGTGGCAAGTAGAAGGGCATTAAGGGCGTAGAAGGAAAAAGAAATGATCCCCGACCAACTAAGTCTGTCACGATAAATGTCCAAAGCCCCATTACTAAATACTTGGTCCTGGTAGCGACAATGAGTGAGTCCTTCAACTTAAATAAGATCTCAGTGTACTCTGATAATGAAGGTTTGGAGAAAGATGGGGGCCAAGTAAATTTAACCTCTCGCGTGTGCGTTGGGGGGGCTAAAGAAAGTTGTATACAAATCGGGACTGGGAAATGTCACACTTTGACAGAATTAGCACTGAGGGACAGGAGGGAAGATTTTAACCAAATTGTACTGATAACTCAGGGTGTGACCAAAGAATCACTTCATCTAAAGAAGGAGGTGTTCCAAATGTTTAACACTTTGGAAGAAAAAAGAAAGGAAATGCTGACAAGGCCTCAACCAAAGGCTTACTGCAAACCTCAAGAAGTACCAGGTCCCAGAGGTTTGCCACCAAAACAGGGACCAATCCTAGTACAGAAGCAAAAGAGCCTAGGATCTAGGGGCAATACTAGAAATCAGAAGGTGAAAAAGGTAGTTGTGCCACATTATGTTTGTTTAGGGTGCCAATTTGAGGAGTACGATAACAATCCTTTAAATTGTCAGCACATTTTGTCAGTGTTCTCAAAAGTTCCAAGTTTAAGGTTGATTACTTCTAAAGATATAAAACAGGCAGTCTTTGTCTATGAAGACAGTTTAAATATTGTAAAAATGTGCCTTAGAGCAAACATAGTCAAGAATGTAATTCTTGCCGAGGGAGAAGCCCTGCTATCAATGGAGTATGAGAATTTAGAGAATTTAGTGGTCCCATTACCTGTCTCCGACAAGGCTAGCAGGGGTGATAATTGGACTGCACAAGATCACACTGAACATTTAACAATTAATCTCTGTAACGAGTAACAACAGGGGTCACGGTACCTACCTTGTAATAAAGGGGACAGTGAGAGAGTAGTTAAATAAGATTGGGATAGGATTGTGAATTCATTGCATGGGGAACCAACGGGGCCAGATTCTGAGGCATGTTTGCCTCTAACAGCTATGGTGTCTTGGAACAGTGGCTTCTCCAACATAGTTAGAAACAAAGCAGCATTGAGTGTTTTTTTTTGTGGTGTGTATTCAAGAAACCTTTATTTGTGATTCAGTGATAATGGATGGTTATGAGGTCTTTTCGATCAAAGCAGAAAGGGGTGAAAAAGGCTGCCCATATTGTGGGCTCCGGACAGCCATCAAACATAACCAAGTTATGTCCTGGAAACCAATGGAACCCAATAGGTACTCAAAGTGCCTTATATTTAATGTTTACTTTAACCCTGAATGTGCAATTTTGGAGGACTTCTTGTTGGATTTCTTATACTCTATGCTATGTGAAATACCAGAGGAAAGTGCATACGTCATAGTGGTTGGAGACTTTAACTCTGAATGACTGAATAGGTCTTGGTATCAAAAACTCAACCGACTGAATGTCTCCTCTAAATAGCTCCACAATGGGAGTCTGATTTGTCAGGAACTGCAGACATTGGACTTGGTCCCTCTGAACGGAGTGCTGCAGCCTGATATTACCCCCAAATTCACGTGGCACAACCCTCCTTGGCACTCTACTATAGACTTGGCCTTTGTATCCTCAAAGTTACAAGTGAGGGGGGTACTTTGTAGGTATGGGGTACCCAGTTAAGTGACCACACAATACTAGTTGATGAGTTTCCCTCCCTGTGGTCATCCTAAGTACGCTGTGAGGACTTGAAAGTATCAGTTAACCCAAGGGACCACAGTGTTCACTGGTAATATATTTTTGCTCACAAATTTAATGGGATAGTGAAGACGATACTCCAGTAGGATTTCCCCAGACTATATAATCCCGACTATGTGATGACTTTGGACATACTAGTCAATCAATATTATTAGTCAAATGGAAAGTGCTGTAAACATATGCCTTGATTCTTACTCCTTCGCACGCCTGAATATATAGAAAATTGGGACAGGAAATACACACAGCTAACTGTACAACATTAGTGATATGGAAGCATAACTGTGAGGACATGTTGGGGATGATCAAATCCTCAGCAGAGGAGCTCATAAGTAACGCAAATATAGTGAAACTCAAGTTACATACTTATGAATGGTTAAAGAATAGGGCAGCACTGATGAATTATCGTTGTTTGAATGACCATTTCGAACACAACATAAAATGTTTGAATACACTATATTCTTATTTGAAAAAGCATCCATCTAGTGATTCTCGAGCAAAGGCACTGAGGATAAGATTTTATCTTTATCTAACAAGGGAGGTCCTGAGCACTCGAGAGGGCCTGTAACTTAGTTGCAGAGTCTGCCGTTTTTTGTAAGTTGGTCCAGGAATCATTGGGACCTTTATGTGTGGGGTGTCCTTTGCTCGAATATCTCTGACATGAGAGGCTGGTCAGATGCATTCCCAATATTGGGATGATTCCACCAGAACATTTGTGGATTTCAATTTTAAATTTGAATGAAACAAGTTTATTAATATCAATTTTTGAACATTTAGAAAGAATTCTGAATCCTGATTTCTTCCAAATGGAAACATGAATGTTATTATCTTTATAATTTCGATATTCTATTTCATGTATTCTATATACTAAGCTGGTTTGTTATTCTTGATGTAATGGTTTTTATCTGTATTAACGATTTGTGTGGAAGCATTTAAATGTCAACCAAAATATACAATAAACAAACAACAAACATAGTACAATCCATGGAGATGTTATTGCATAGCGGACTGGTGTGTTGCAAACATATTAATGGGATAGAAGGTGCTTTTGCATGCAGTTCCTCGTAGTCCAGTGTGGATGCTTACTGGGTAGGAGTTAATGGTTTTTAAAGTTTTAATTCTACTTTTGTCTTTTAGTGTCGCATAGTGATTGAGGAATCACCATAAACATTTGATCTATTGTTTGCGTATGTTTGGACAAAGGGAACATTTGGCTGAAAGATTTGCTGGGGGAAGATTTTTCTATCACAGTTTATTTTGCCATATCGGTGTCTGCTACCACTTCATAGCCTTACCCATTATCATCTATGGCAATTGGATTTGTTTGTTCTTGTTTGTAAGCTTCTTCATTGAAATATGGTTCTGCGCTGCTTGTGTGAAACCATTCTTTTTCACAGAAGTTGGAAAAGGTATTTATATTGACATTGTGCATGTTTGGAAGTCGTGTTTGTACTTTATTGATACATTTTGTTAGTGGTTTTATTCTTTTTAAAATCATTACAACTATGTTTTTGTTTAGTTTAAGTGTGGATGTGTTTGTTGCAGTAATTCTTAAGCATATAATGTGACTTCTTAAATTTTTTTTATGAGGTTGCTAAGAACTGTTTGGTGGACTATATTTTGTGAAAAGTACTTTTTAGAATGTTTTACTGGGCCTTCATTAACATCAGTACATATAGTTTTAGTTTCATTTTTAGGTCTAGTTTCATGTCTTTTCTAAAGAGGGGGCTTTCTTTTTTTGTACTTCTGACTGGTTTAGTTTAGTTGACTGAGGTTACTAGCTCTTCTGTTTGAATGTTTTCTATTCATTGTTTTAGTGGCTGGTGACTATATGTCTTGTCTTTATTTTGATCTCCTCTATATTTTCTTTGTTTTCTATGTAGTTGGTTTTTAGTAGGCATTCTATCTGTCTGTTTGACACAAAGGAAGTGTGTGTTTGAAAGTTGTGGAATGTGTATGCATGTTTTATTGTATAACAATGATTGGTGAGTAGGTGTGATTGTGGAGGAATGAAAAGGAGTGATGTGTGACTGTGTAGTTGGATGATAGGTGTGGTTGGGAAGGTTGTAAGAGTAAGAGGTTATATAGATTTGATTGGTTTGGGTACATATGACATTGACATTGGGTGTTGGTGTATGAAATACATATATTTATGTGATGGATAATGTTTAATAAAATATTGATAGTAAAATGTGTTGAACAGTGCTGCTGTTAGTGAATAAGGGTGTGATAGGAATATTATGCTGTGATGAGGAAAACACATGGCTGCTGTAATTGCATGAGTGTTGTGTGGGTGTAATTGTAAAAGGGTGAAGAACAATGTGTATGAGTGGTAATGTGTGTTATTCATTTGGAATGCAATGAGTGTGAATGTTTTTGGGTTGTAATGGAGAACTTGAGGTGGATAGGGGTATCAAAGAAGAAAGAAATGAAATTGCACTATAGATGTTTATGAGAGACATTTGTGTTGTTAGGTCATAATGAATTGGTGGAGTGTTGAGTAAAGAGCCATGCTGAGATAGAATTAGAAATATTGTAACTGCTCCACTAGAACGAGTAAGAGTTAAATACAATATTGTTGAGCAGAAAAGAATGCTTTAGGCTAAACCATAGTGAAATTATTTTAGTTAAATTAGAGAGGTATACATGCACATTAATATACATACTTTGTATGGTGTGACAAGATTTCTTTGTTCAGTAGCTGAGTTTGTGAATCTTCTTTTTTCCTGTAATAGTAAAAGAAAGTTGGTATATGTGGTAATTGTTGAGTAGTTTCAGTAGCATAACTTGTGAACTTGTGATTTATTCTGGTAGGAACATGTGTTATGTGTGGAGTGCTAAAGTATGTCAACTATGTTGTTATAATCTGGGGCAAATTTATAGAAAGTTTGCACTGGTAAAAGTGGAATGTTGCATGGTATTAGCACTAGGGCAACATGTGGCTTATTTTTAGAAACTGTGGAATACATTGGAAATCGATAGCAGCATGAGAACTGCAGTTGGGCCTATTATAAGCAACATGGCAAAAATAGTCATTGGGCGAACAAGATGCATTTTTAGTGCATTTATGCACCAGGAAAACATTTGCATTAAGGTAATACCGATGGTTGCATTTAGGATTGCTGTTTTTAGTAGGAATGTATTGCAACGGAAAACATGTATAGATGCATTGGCACTTCCGCCATGTTTCTTTGTGCCACTATGTGAAATGTGTTAGTACTGGGTTTCAAACACTGTACATTTATCTGCAAGAAAAGCTGATACTTTTTGGTAATGCCTATTTTCATTTGTATTTTAATAAGAAATGTAAAGTGTGTAGGTACAGCTGTATTATGAAAGGAAATGAAATGCAGTTGGTAGAAACTGGTATGGTACTATTAAGTGGTAGTAGATGTGAGCAAGTGGAGAATGGTGGCAATATCAGGGATGTGATAGCAAAGGTTGGAAAACATTATATTTATATTTCAGGGGAAATGCTGTTGTTTTTTAAAAAAAAAAATATAGGATAATTTTATTGAAGATTAAAAAAATGCATATGTGCATTTAGAGCTGCACATTTGAAAAGTTGTTGTATAAGTAAGTGAAATGCAATTGCAAATGATTTGTAGAACACTGTTAAGTTGTGGGTGGTGTGAGGAATTGCAATATGTTGGCAGTACATGTAAGTAACTTAAAACGAGCAGATGGAGAATATAACAATGCATGGCATTTGATAGCAGTGGTTGAAACAGAGCACATACTTGTGAGACACTTATTACAGGTTAAGTGGTAGAAACCATATATATATATATATCTATATGCACCGCGAAACGCGTCGTTGTTTTTGTTTTCCTTCCTGATGTACTCACACCAATAAAGAAAACGTGTTGCCAGGAGTGTTGAGGAGCTTCTTTCCACTTTCTTTTTCTGCAAGGACATTGGTTTTTGATTGCAGCTGCTCTCCGGAGTGCACTCCACTTGCTGTCCTTTTTTTAAAGGCAATTTTTTCATATATATATATATATATATATATATATTGAGTGCAAAAACGTTGTTAAAGGGACGTTATGGTTAAGTTGCGCTACTAAAAACCTATGAAATTCAGTGAAAAAACTTTGTTAAAGGGACATTATGGTATCAAGTAAAACCGAAAAACCCTTGAAATTCGCCAGTTATGGTAAGCTAAGCAACCATAACTCGCGTCACCACGTGCACTGCAAAGCCTAACACCCAGGACATCAAAGATGACATCACAAATGTCATTGATGACATCACTGATGACATCACATGTCTGACGCCCCCTTTTTTCCTTTCCTTTCCTGACATATCTAGGCCACATGATTTTCTTCAGTAACAGTCAGGAACTAAAAATTGTAAATGTACTATATATGTAGACTTATCCTTCAAGTATGTGCTTACAATAATTCCCTTATGGTTCAATCAAATAATATGAAACATATACATAGGGGAAGACACAACCTTGAAAGACAGCAATCCTTTTTGTGCATTCAAATTATCAGTAGAGTTATCAGCACTTTCTGATAGTTTTTATTTTTATTACTGTACTTTCCCTGTATATGCTCATATTTTTATATGTTCTACTCACACTATTTTCCTTAGGGTCCAGACACATCATGTGATATATATAGAAAGGGTAAGTAACAGCTTTGAAACAGAGCAATCATTTCTCTGCATAAAGGTAATCAGTTAGGTTATGAACACTTTCTGCTACTATTGCTGTTTTTTTTCTTACTTCAATTCCCTTGTATATATTCATATTTGTATGTGGTGTTGTCTCTTTGTGATTTATCTATAATAATGGATTTATGTAGTAAGTGGGTTTTATTACGTACTTATCACAAGTTTCACTGTACTCAAAACTCTAATATTAAAACAGTTATCATTTCACTAGTCAACGTGTTAAGCTTATGAATATTGCACCTCCATCATGTATGCTGCAAACAATGCCTATGTTTCTACATGAGTACCTTAGTATACTGGATTGAAGTTAATAATAGAATGCTATTTATATCAATGCATTGCTTAATGCACTGATTAGCACTTGATATGTATTCCAATAATCTTTGACACTTATTTTTATTAACATTACACTAAGAATCCCTTGTACAGACTTTTCATGAAAGGTAAATGCACATGTGATGTCATCAGTGATGTCATCAATGACATTTGTGATGTCATCTTTGATGTCCTGGGTGTTAGGCTTAGCAGTGCACGGTGGTGGCGCAAGTTATGGTTGCTTAGTTTACCATAACTGGCGAATTTCAAGGGTTTTTCGGTTTTACTTAGAACCATAACGTCCCTTTAAGAACGTTTTTTCACTGAATTTCCTAGGTTTTTAGTAGCGCAACTTAACAATAATAACTTTGACTTTATGTACATGTAATATGGAACATACTGAAACCCTTCTACTGAATTTGATGTCTGCAAACTTTTTTTAATGTCCGTGGACATGTTCGGACAACAGTACCACTACCTAAAAACTCTGGGAGGGTATGTTTAATTTTTATATCATAAAATAGTAACATTTGAAAAATTCACAAAGCGGCACACATACATATTATATGTAGTAATACATAGGAAATGTAATCCCTATATGTAACACACTAACCATTCATTTAAATGCAATATGTTCTAAAATGGAATATACCAAAAAAAGATAAATTGTCTTCCAACAAAATTACCTCACAGACACTCCACAACTAAGAGCAAGACCAGACCTACAGAGTACTCAGAACATATCTTACCTGAAATAGTAAGTGTACTTCATTTTATTCATATATTTATAAACTTTCTGTATTAGATAAAAAAACAATATATCATGTTTTTTTTTAACAGAAGTGTCTAGTACTCTGGAATGGCTAGAGGAGCATTTCCCACATGAGGAAATGTCAGAAGATAGTGAAACTAATGGTGCACACTTTACAATATAAACCATTTATTTATTATTATTTTATATACATTTAACATATATTTTTTTTTTGTACAGAGCATACCAAAAAAGAAAATACCTCTGAAGAAACTGTTACGGATAACACTCTTGACAGCATAAAAGAAAACATGCATATATTGTTGACCAATTTTAATAATTTGAAAACTTTTGTTGAGGAGCATTTTAAAACAAAAACCTCATATCATAGTCCCACATGTACTTGTCCCCCCTCACCATATCCCAGTCAATTATCCCCAAACCCTCTCCATAACCCAAAACGTTTAATGAGACTTCCATCCCTTCTTCACCTGATACCAATCATGTTGAAAACCCTAATTCTCCTGTTTTTGTTTCCGTTTCTGCCTCACCTTCTCTGTCATGAATTGTTAATATATGTTAAATAAAGTTACATTTTATATTGTGTTGTAATTAGTTTCTGTTTTTAAAACAAAATTATAATTTAGGTGTCCGCGGACAGTGCGGTTGTTCTAAAATGTTCGTAAATACATGAAAATGGAGTTGTCCTGAAGAACACTATACCTGTCCGTACTGTTCGCTAGCAAGTTGAAACTGTTCTAGAACACACGCGGTGTCCTGAAATGTTCGTAAAGAAACGAAAATGGAAGTGTCCTGAAGATCACTATAGCTGTCCATAATGTTTGCTACCAAGTTGAAACTGTTCTAAGAACACAAGCGGTGTCCTGAAATGTTCGTAAATAAACGAAAATGGAGGTGTCCTGAAGAAGAGTATACCTGTCCGTACTGTTCGCTAGCAAGTTGAAACTGTTCTAAGAACACACGCAGTGTTCTGAAATGTTCGTAAATAAACAAAAATGGAGGTGTCCTGAGGACGCTATGTCTGTCCGTATTGTTTGCAAGGAAGTTAAACTGTTCTAAGAACAAACGGTTGTCCGTAACTGTTTGTTTGATGTGTGACGCACTTTTAATTACTTCAGGACCCGAACAGTGTATGTAGAATATCAACGCGCATACGCAAACCAATGTCCGTGCAGTTGGTGACTTGTGGACAGCCGCTTCCTTCGCGAGCATGTCATTCTGATTTGCATGACTTCTGAACAGAAAAATCCCCGGATGTAACACCCGATGTCCGCGAACTACCGCCAAGTCCGCGGACATAACGTAACATGAACAGCCCTTCTACCATTTCCAGTTCACTCTCTGTGCCATTCCCTCATTGGATGTAGCTAAGAATTCACATGACCATCCACCAATCACATTCAAGACCTCTACATCTAACTGCATCATCATAGATCTGCACTGCAAATGTACTGTGAATCTCTCTGAGTACAAGTGTCATATCATTGGCAAGCACCATCTACAAGAAATACTGTACAAGTCTCCAAGATTTCTACTTGCAGCTCATGCATATCCATATGCATGAACACAAACTACAGGTATGCATATTTTCTATACAGTACATGAACGCATTTTCTAACTGACTTTTAGCTTGTATGATCTGTAAAATGAATCTACTGTCTTTTTTTCAATCTCCTAAAATCAACTGTCACTTACAAATCTTTATACTATTTAATTTCTTTATACACACACACACACACACTCAAATCATGTTAAAGTAACATTTTTGAAATGAAATATATAGGGCCTCATTACGACCCAGGTGGAAAACCATGGTGCTAATAGCACCATGGTCCATGCCGGTAACTTACCGACTCCGCCATGGAGAAAGGGGGAATTACCACCCCATTACAAGGTTGGCGGGGCGGTAATTCCCCCTTCCTCCATGGCCCTTCCCCATTCCCATTTTTGCCCCATAGGGCTCAATGGGAATGGGGAAGGCGCTAAGCACGGTACCGCAAATTGCGGTACCGTACTTAGCACCAAGGTCCCTTTGCGGGTCCTTACTTTAACGGCTGGTGTAGACCAGCCGTTAAGGTCGGGTCCCGAAAAGGGACCTCGTAATCAGGCACTAATGGGTTAATGGCGTCACAGCCTTTTACGGCACCGTTAACCCATTAGCGCCAGGGTCGTAGTGAGGCCCATAGTCAAACAAAATTGCATGCACTCTATGTTCAAATCTCAAACAATAATACTTGTACAATTACATATTTTTTAAAAATGTCTTTATTTATTTGATTACTTACATTTACATAGGACAAGCAGCCCTTGACATTGAGGCACTATTACTTTGAAGAGCTTAGTTACTGGTATTATGAATTTCACAAGACATAGTAAAGATATTTTGTTTGCTACAGTTAGTCATTGCAATACAATTTGTTCATTAAGAACATATAATATGCATTCAACTGGTGCAACATATCTTATGTAAATAGGTCGGTTTTAATGGTTTTGAGGAAGGCGCTAAGGATTTCAATTAAAAAAATCAATGTCTAAATTAAAAACAATGCTATATACAAACAAAATTACTAATTTGTTTCTTTTACAATTGCAGTGAAGACCATTCTCCTGAAAAGAAGCAACCTAATTTGAAGTACAAAGAACAACTAAGAAGTAACCTGCTCATTTTAGAAAAAAAGTAAGTAGAATATCACCATAATATTTGTAATATTACTCAAACACACTGTAAGGTTAATTCATGCTATTTCTGTGCCTAAAAATAGAGATTCTGCAGCATTCTGTCCAAACATCGCCATGTCTTAAACAGCGATTTACAGCCAGAATGGCCCACAAATTCTTATTTTTTGACACACAAATTACCCAAGTCATCCGCTAGGATTTATATGTTATAGAACAAACAACTGTTTTAATTGTATAGCATTATATATACTATTTATACTTCTCCACACCACTAGCTTACTTTTTTCTGTCATCTGAACCCGAGTTTCGTAACACATTAATTCAAAAATACCCATCCCTACTAGTTGTAGTTCCCAATGCACAATCACACACCATTACATACATCTTTATCATCTTACTCAAATACTCATGCACACAGCACACATACATTGCAGAATACCACAACCTATACCTTCTTTATTTTTTTCAACAGACCCTAAAGAATGCCTACCAAAAATCAAGTCCGTAGAAAGCAACACAGAGGTAGAGCAAAAGTGTCCGACATAAGCATCCATCTCTAGCACAATTTGTAAAAAAAAGTGGAAACAAAACAGCTAATACAGTCATTTAGTGAAACAAAAGAAGTTTCAAGTACAAAAACGTTGCCTCCTCTATCAAAATGTAAACCAAACCAAAAACAATTATCAGAAAATCAGCTATCACTACAGATAAAACTGCTTCTTTAAATCTTGATATAGTTCAAAGTAAGCATACCAAGAAAAGTATTTTAGCCAAAATGTTCCGTCACAAAGTCCTTCAAAATCTTATAAAAACAGGAGAGAAACCAGGTTCAATGCTTAAAACCTATCGTAGGAAATTAATCTTAGAAGCGTTGATAGACAGTACAATTCTTCTCAGAAGAAAGTTATTTATTTTAGTGTTAAACAAAATGAAACCACTAACAAAACTAATAACTAAATCACAAAAAAGACTTCTCAATAAACAAAATGTCAACAGAAAGAACTTCTTAAGTATCTGCGGAGGTGAATGGAGTCACACTACGAGCACAGATCCATACTTTAATGAAGAAGCGTACAAACAAAAGCAAACAAATACAATTGCCATACATTGCAGTGGTTGAGGTTATGAAAAAGTTAATAATACAATAATAATACAATAATAATACAATAATGGAACAAGAAGTACTCCTTACAAAAACATGTCCTGAAAACTTAGAATTACCCCTCCATTCAACTGAATCAGAACGTCTAGTGTACACATGGCCATGCACGTCAATGTGTAACATTCCCAAACAATTTTTCAAGTTTACACCAATTCCTCAATCAATATGTGAAAATTAAAATACTGCAAAATATGGATAGCACTCAAGTACACAGGACTACAAGGACATTCATTGGCCTGCATTACAGGACCTACTTGCATAAGCACCTTCCATGATATCAAAAGGATATCAACACATCATTCAACTATAAGAAATCTAGTTTATAAACTGTAGTATGCTAAAAGTCCTGCTGTAGCACTAGCCAATTTAAATACATTCTTCTCCATGGTACAGCAAAAGACCTACTAGAAGAAATCGACTATATCCAGAAAAAATATTTTGGAAGTGATACCCACTTACAGAATTAAATAGCTGTAAACCAAATTAGTAACAATTCTACACATGGCAACCTTTTACTACTGAATCTAAGCGTCCCCAGAAACGCACCCGCCCTTAGTGAGAGGCAATAATGGACACACCCCAGAAGGGGAATGAGGCCAGGACCAAGTGCGGGTGGGATCAGAAAGACTTTATATAATTCAATATAGGGCATGCAAAGGACTCTGCAAACTCTGAGAGTGCTCTGTCTGACAATAGCGAAGACAGTCAGTTATATTACAAATACACGTCATGCATGAGGTAGGCTATAGGGGCCACAGACTCTTAGGGATTGGGTGGTGATGGCTAGGTGGTATACAATGTATACAGTTGCTCCTCCAGGATTGTCGGACGTTGGTGCTGCGCCACGTGGGGTGGGATGTCAGCTGGGCTCATCGGGGTATAGCGCCGGGCCGGACATGCCTTGTAACAACGATTGATAACTAAACTAACATTTACCCTTTTGGCCACACATTCCCAACCATTCGTCACACTTCATGTGACCTGTTGATTTGCAACTCTTGTAAGCGCTGACCTTAGATCAATACATGGCCAGGAACATTGATATGTGATCTGGATTGTCTCAATATATCAGTTTGGGGGATGGCTCAGGATCAAACAATCAGGTCTCATGGGCATGGTCAGGGGCATGGGTGGGGGTGCTTGAATACCCATCCTTGGCAATTTCGATGAGGGATGGTATTACGATCTGTTGGTACACGTGTGGGCCCCCCCTTTCTAGGGTCATTAACTTAGGGTCGATGGAGGTACTACTGGCCCGTGGGGGGCATGTGACTGGTGCCTGAAAGGCAGTGGGATTTAGGATCAGGTAGCTTGTAAGTAATGGAGTCAGGCTGTGGCGGCCTCTGACACGGGGAGGGAGGCGGATGCTTGAAACGGGTCCAGCAGGATCGGGAGGGAAGGCAGGGCTGTGCTGTTTGAACATCTCGAGAGGGCCTGGGCAGGAGGAAGGGGAAATGGCTTTGCAGCTCCGTGCGTGGCATCTTGCACGAGGCGTTTACTGTTATATGGGTGAGGCGCGACTAACAACACATGGGGTTTCTAAAAGCACTTATATGTATTTGCATTAACATGGGATACTAGCTGGGGGTCATACTTTTTTACATAGCATTTCACATCTACAGTTGACATACGAACATGAGGTAGTGTCAGGCAGGTGTGTATAACGAGAGTGAAAAGAGAGCAACACAGGTTATTGTTCACTGTTATTAGCTGTCTAGTTTTAATACATCTCTTCATTATATACAATATTGGTTGCACATTTTACTCTTTACCCATTCTCCATTACATTAGCAGCGAATGTTAGTCAACAAGGCACATATTACATACATGGTTTCTACATGTTGCAAGGGTTTTTGGGGTGGGTATGGGTGCGAGGCGCCACGCCGTCTATAGTTGGGGGGCTTGGTGCAGGGGTCAGTGCCTGCAGGGCTGGTCTCAGTCACATCCTAATGTTCCTGTTCATGGCTGGGGCAATGATGTACTGCGGAAGGTTAACAGCTACAGTGTTTTATTTTGTTGTTTTCTCGCGTCTGGTGACTCGTGAGAACGAGTCCTCAGCGGATCTGCCATGCAGTGGGAGGTGGGGGAAGTGTAGGCCTCTGTGAGCGCAGTCAAGTGGGGGTCACTCTGCAGCGTTCAGTGTCTCTGCCTTGGGTTAGATATGCACATTTCTAGCAAGATGGGGATGGCTTAATACAAGATGGCGTCTATGCTCTGCTATATAACGTGGTAGTGCAACCCCACGTGTCGGTCTGCAGCTGCCCAGCTGCCTGGGCCCAGAGGGCCGGGGGGCTGCCGACAAGTCTTGGGTCTTAACCAGGGTGGGACATGTAGTGGGAAGGAGGGTCCTATTGACCTACCCTTCCCTACACTACACACATACAAAAAAGAAATTCTCAAATTTAAAAGTACATCAGCTGAAGTACCAAACCATGTGTGTGTATGTTGCCGCAGAACTTTTTATAAAAGTAACACAAAAACTGTAGACCTATCAGACAAAATAGAAGACAATGAAGATTCTAAATGGTTTGAATTAGCTCTCTACCTTATAGCAGAAAACAAATACGAAATAACTGACCCGGCAATACTTTGTAGTTACTGCACTACAAAACTTGACAACAACCAAACTCCTTCACGTGCTATCACAAATAATTTGGAATTATATCCACTACCAAAACCCCTTCAACAACTTAATTTATATGGGAGCATCATAGTTCAAACCATGCACCCATTTCAAGCAATAATACGCCTTCAACCAAAAACTGCAAAATTACCTCCCTCTGAATTAGTGAAAGGTATTCGTGGAAAAGTAGTGTATTTACCATTAGATCTAAAAGAAAATGTGCACACTCTAGGAGTGCAACGTCCAATGCAACAATCTTTAATTATCTTGGTAAATGGAGTACCTACAAAAGACAAAATAAATTGGCAACAGCTGGTAGATTTACATAAAGTTAGAGAAGCCTTGCAATATCTTAAAGAGAATAATGAATGTTACAAAGAAATTAATATTGAAGAAAACTTGAAGGATACAACTGAAATAATTCAAGAGGCACAAGAAGCTGGTCAATTTGAGCTCCTAGTTCCTGCTACAATATCAAACACTTTAGACCATTATACAATTCATCCTTTGCACTCTAATGACACCATAGAAGATGCACTGGAAACATACCAAATGCATCAAACAAAAGGATCACCAATCAGCATATGGGAAAAAAGTATAGAAGCACATGCTTTTCCCCTACTCTTTCCTACTAACAAAGGAGGAAGGTACGATGATAGACCTATTCAAATATCCGCATCAGAATGCCGCTCATCACGGATGTATTCTGAAGATCCCAGATTTAGACAAAATGTGGAATACATATTCCACCTACTCTTTGAAAGTGAACTAGCAACTTTATGTTACGGAGTTGCACACATATTAAAATCAGGATCACACTTTCAAAATATGACAGCTACACAATTATTACAAAAAGTGCAACAAAAAGATGAGGTTTTACAATAAAATATTACAAATCTATTAGCAAATAAGCGTGGTACTAAAGAGTACTGGTTTCGACGTCACGGAGATGTACGTTGTATGATCAGAAACCTTGGCCCACCCACTTGGTTTGTTACATTAAGTTGTGCAGAATATGCATGGGAAGATTTACATGATTTCCTACGCATATCAAACAAAAACAAAACAAACATAGATATACTAAGACCTGGAGAACTTTGTTCTCTGGATCCTGTTAATGTTTCAAGATATTTTCACCATCGCTTCATTGCTATGCTACATTTTATTTATAATAAAATTTTTCCTCCCCTTGGAGAAGTGCAACACTTCTTTTGGAGAAAAGAATACCAAGCCAGAGGAGCACCACATATCCACATGCTTTTATGGATTAAAGATGCTCCTAAATTTGGTCAAGACAGTGATGCCACTGTTTTACAGTTTGTTGAAAAATATGTCACTTGTGAAATTCCATTGGAATCCAAAAATAGTGATCTTCATGCACAAATTTTACAATTTCAAAGACACAAATGTGGCAAATGTTGTCGTCGCAAATACAAAAACAAAGGGAAATACTACACCAAATGCCGATTTGGTTTCCCTATACCAGTTACAAATACAGGTCAAATGAACAACCTCATGTCTTCAGTTAGACATAGTGTTAAAGGTAAGTCACCTAAAAATACATATTACATAAAAAGAAAAGAAGAAGAAAAATATATCAATGATTACAATGCAATCATTGCCCACTTATGGAATGCAAACATAGATGTCCAGTACATTGCAGACAATTCTACTGCAGTTGCACGATATGTCACAGCATACTTAACCAAAGCAGAAACGACAGAGCTGCAAGACCTCTGGAATGACCTGTCATCAGATAAAACAGTGTCTCAAAAATTATACAGCTTGGGCATAAAAATGCTGTCCTATAGAGAATGTGGATCCTATGAAGCAGCTGAGTGTTTAACTAGTACTGCACTGTATGGTAAATCTGAAAATATAGTATGGCTAAGTCTTGGTCCAGCTAAATCTAGAAAAAGAGTTATAAAATCATACAAAGATATAGAAACAATAGCCAAACATGATCCCAACAGCCAAGACATTTTAAAAAACAATTTATTGGGCACATACTACCCAAACAGGAGTACCACTTTGGAAACCATGTGTCTATACCGCGTAGCCCAAAACTACACATACAAAAAAAAATAATATAAAACCTGATGAAAAAAACGGTAAATACAAAGTGACAAACTGTGAAGGTAGCTTAGTAAAACTCACCAAACCAAATTTAATTAATCATATCAAATTGTCATTAAAGACTCCTCAACATAAAGAAGTGTATTACTTGTCCCTGCTACAACTCTTTAAACCATGGAGAAAAGAGGAAGTAATACTAGAAAACTATGACTCATATGAAGACTCTTTCAAAGCAAATGAAAGCACTATAACTGATGTAAACTTTACACAATACAAAACAATGTTGCACAATGAGCAGCAACACGAAGAACTCCAGGCCCAACTAGATAAGGACACCCCTGACAGTAGTCAACCTTCTGTAACAGGAAGCCAAGAACCACTGGGAGAGCCACTAATAAGAAATGAGGCAGAATTAGCTATGATAGAAGTAGAAAACACCATGTGTCAGTATGAAGATAAAGAAGACTTAACTATACTACAATCAAAACTAAACAATGAGCAACATAGCATTTTTCAAGAAGTAACAAAAGAAATTGCACATGGTGTACAACATGAAAACAAAGAATGCACCTGCCAAAATTACAAACCTATACTATTGTACGTCAGTGGTGAAGCTGGTTCTGGCAAAACATTCCTAATCAAAATCATCAGTAAGTTCCTTCAACAATTGACAAACAACAAACTGTCAGCTTTTGTCACTGCCCCCACAGGTCTAGGTGCCTAAAAATTGGTGGTGTCACTTTACACTGATTACTACTCCTGCCAGTAGAACACCAAAACAAATTAGACTATTACAAACTTTCTACAGAAGTTGCAATGGTACTACGCAGAGTATTGAAACACATGAAAATGCTTCTAATAGATGAAGTGAGCATGGTGTCCAACCTAATGTTGGCTTTGATTCACCTCAGATTACAAGAAGTACTCAAACCAAACTATGAAGAGCTCTTTGCAGGAAATTGTTTTCAGAGATCTTCTTCAATTGACACCAGTAAAAGGTGAGCCTATTTTTAAAACATTAGGACACAAACTCTGCCGTAAAACTGTTGGCAGCTTTGGAAATGTCAACCTTTGGCAACATTTCCAATACAGAGAATTAACAGAAAATATGCGGCAATCTGCAGATCTCACTTATGCCAACATCTTAAAAAGTATCAGAGTTGGTATACTTTCTAAAGAAGCAGAAGCAATATTGAAAACCCAGCACATTCATGCCCTTTAAGGTGATAATGCATGTGCTACAGATGTTATGGAACAATTATCCCACAAAAATGTACATTGTATGGCCGTAATGCCAACTCTTGCAAGCTGTTTCAAATTCAATGAAATAATGTTAAGTAAAGAAATGCAACCAATAATGGAAATTAGCGCCAAAGACAAACTAGATGTACATGGTATGACACTACCCATGTGTGACAAAGCCACAACAAGACTAAATAGTTTAGAAAAATCAATCTCAAACACAGCAGGATTGGAAAAGATATTAAAATTATCCTTAAATTGCAGAGTAATGCCATATTGTTCGCTGGCAAGTTGAATGTGTGCTAAGAACACTCGCGGTGTCCTGAAATGTTTGCAAATAAAAAATGGGGGTGTTCTGAGGATGCTGTCCGTATTGTTCTCTTGCAAGTTGAATGTGTTCTAAGAACACTTGTGGTGTCCTAAAATCTTCTTAAGTAAACAAAATGGGGGTGTCCTGAGGAGACTGTCCGTATTGTTCGATGGCAAGTTGAATGTGTTCTAAGAACACTTGCGGTGTCCTGAAATGTTCGCAAATAAACAAAATGGGGGTGTCCTGAGGACGCTGTCCGTATTGTTCGTTGTCAAGTTGAAAGTGTTCTAAGAACACTCGCGGTGTCCTGAAATGTTCGTAGGAGGTGTCCTGAAGACGCTGTCCGTATTGTTCGCTGGCAAGTTGAATGTGTTCTAAGAACACTCGCGTTTTCCTGAAATGTTCGCAAATAAAAAAATGGGGGTGTTCTGAGGACGCTGTCCATATTATTCTCTTACAAGTTGAATGTGTTCTAAGAACACTTGTGGTGTCCTGAAATGTTCGTAAATAAACAAAATGGGGTTTTTCTGAGGATGCTGTCCATTTTGTTCGGTGTCAAGTTTAAAGTGTTCTAAGAACACTTGCGGTGTCCTGAAATGTTCGTTGGGGGTGTCCTGAAGACACTGTTTGTATTGTTCTCTGGCAAGTTGAATGTGTTCTAAGAACACTTGTGGTGTCCTGAAATGTTCATAAATAAACAAAATGGGGGTGTCCTGTGGACGCTGTCCGTATTGTTCGATGGCAAGTTGAATGTGTTCTAAGAACACTTGCGGTGTTCTGAAATGTTCATAAATAAACAAAACGGGGGTGTCCTGAGGACGCTGTCCGTATTGTTCTCTGGCAAGTTGAATGTGTTCTAAGAACAATTGTGGTGTCCTGAAATGTTTGTAAATAAACAAAATGGGGGTGTCCTGAGGACGCTGTCTGTATTGTTCGATGGCAAGTTGTGTTCTAAGAACACTTGCGGTGTCCTGAAATGTTCGCAAATAAACAAAATGGGGGTGTCCTGAGGACGCTGTCCGTATTTTTCGTTGTCAAGTTGAAAGTGTTCTAAGAACCCTCGCGGTGTCCTGAAATTTTCGTAGGGGGTGTCCTGAAACGCTGTCCGTATTGTTCGGGGGTGTCCTGAGGACGCTGTCCATATTGTTCGTTGTCAAGTTGAATGTTTTCTAAAAACACTTGCGGTGTCCTGAAATGTTCGCAAATAAAAAAATGTGGGTGTTCTGAGGACGCTGTCCATATTGTTCTCTTGCAAGTTGAATGTGTTCTAAGAACACTGGCGGTGTCCTGAAATGTTCGCAAACAAACGAAATGGGGGTGTTCTGAGGACGCTGTCCGTATTGTTTGTTGTCAAGTTGAAAGTGTTCTAAGAACTGTCACTGTGTCCTGAAATGTTCGTAAGGGGTGTCCTGAAGACGCTGTCCGTATTATTCGATGGCAAGTTGAATGTGTTCTAAGAACACTCGCAGTGTCCTGAAATGTTCGCAAATAAAAAATGGGGGTGTTCTGAGGACGCTGTCCATATTGTTCGCTGGCAAGTTGAAAGTGTTCTAGTGTTCCATAGGCCATAGTTGAAATGTTTGACTCTATGGGTGTGATATTCTGCGGTGGTTGTGGCCAGGGTATGGAGTCTTGGGTGTATGGCCATTTGGCCATGCACCCAAGACTCTATGCCCTGGCCACAACCACCACAGCATATCACAATCATAGTTGCTTATAACTTTGAGTCAAAAACAAATTTATAAGGAACAAAGTTATAAGCCACTGTGGGTGTGATATGCTGTGATGGTTGTACTTATTATAATATATTTACTGTTTGGTTTAGTAACTGGAGTACATGTATTTCTTGTTCATTTCTGTGATAACAGAAAATAGCATGTTAGTATTAGTATTTTGTAATGACTTATTACATTGTATAATCAACAATTTTTTTTGGACCCTCATATTTAGTAGATTACAAACCATAGTACTGTGCAATTTGCTCAGTTTCTGTGTTTGCTGCTAAAATCATTGGGTCTGTGGGAGGAAAAAAAATCCATGTTGGATTAAAAAAAAAACATTTTTCTGTTATGCTACAGTTTATTTGTTTGTTTGTTTTCAGTGTTCACTTGTTGTTTCTGGCTAATGCTTTATACATTGGCTTGTTGCAGATTTTTGGAACAGTAACATATTATTTATTTCTTTGGATTTTGTAAAATTTTGGAGTAGTTAGATACCGGTAGGCACATTCTAACTGTCTATTTCTATATATATTTTAGTGGTATTGATTTATCTATTTGGATATTGTTAAATTTTGGGACAGTTTGATACCAATTGGCGTATTCTAACTGTCTATTTCTTGCTCTAATTTAGTGGTATTCATTTATCTGATTAGTTGTTGTAGAATATGTGGGCAGTTAGATAGCTTTTGGGATATTCTAACAATTTATATTTTTTTACTATAAGTTTACTTAAGGTTTAAGTACAATTTAGTTATCAAATTTTGGTTTTAAGAACATTAAATAAGCGTTTGTACAATTTGCTGGTAATCTCTGCTTTACAGTAATGGTACTATCATTACATTCAAAGCATCCACATTTCTTTTTTATATATACAGTGTAGTGTCCTGAATTGGTTGTGGCTCCTGTGTGGTAGATTATACCTATTGTTGTGAAGGTTTTCTTACCAAGTGATATTTGACCATGTGTGAATTCAGTCAGCTTGCAGTTATTTTTGGTACCATCTGCATTGTAACGTAGAAGCATTAGTATTACGTATTTACTATGTGTTTGTATTACTAACGTGGAGCGATTATCCGAATTGCAGGTAGTACATACTCTACCATAGTTTGCATTTTGTACAAGTTGCTGAAATGGAATGGATTCACAATTAGGTATTGATATATATATATACAAAGCGTTCATTGGGGATTTGTTCTTGTGTCACATTGTTGCAGAGAGTGCATGTATGTTTCCACATGTATGAAATCTGGAAGATTTCATTTATAGGTATTTTTTTTTATTTTCCAGTACTTGTAGTAAGTACATTAGAAATTCTTGTGGATCTTCCTGTGAGTTTATAGTGAATTTAACCATTCCAGCACAGTAGTCCAATTGTTGTCTTATTCCATAAACACTATACGTGTTATCAGGATTGTTTGTTGCATTTCTGTGAAGTACTAACATTTTCAAACACAATTGGCCTGTACTGTGTAAGTAAATGTTGTCAACAATAAGTGGCAATTGAAATACAATATTCATTGCTACATTTGTGTAGCAACTTACTCCAACTATATTTGAGAGTTTAAATGGACCAGGTAGGTCTGTATCTGATATATTTTTTTTAGTTTGTCTTCCTTCTTTGATGAAGTACCTGGTTTACTTTCCCCAATGGGTTCTTTTATGTTTGTGGTACTTGATGAAGTTTTAGTTTCTTTTACTCTCTTTGGAGGATTTGCAGTGACATCCTGTTGCATTTCTGTTTGATTTAGTTTTCTTTTACAACGTTTTACTTTTTGTGGTACAGAATATGTGTTTAGATGGGGGTGTATAGTGAGCAAAGTCTATTGTATTCTAAAATGCAAGGTATATCAGCACTTACTATACTTGCATCAAAGTTGATTAGAAATAGACCGTCAAGTGTACGTAAGTGTGATAGTGCTACGTAGCTCATGCCTTCTTTAAAGACTGTGTTACCAATGTCTATCATTGCTTTGTCTAGGGTAAGACCTTGTGATTTATGAATGGTGACTGCGTATGCAAGAGTTAGAGAAAATTGTTCTCTGCGTACATACATGTCTTTGAAGAGAAGAGAAGGATTCGAGCTGTTGAGCGTCCTATCCTTTTTACTCTGTCACATCTTGGATGTCATCAATGACATTTGTGATGTCATCTTTGATGTCCTGGGTGTTAGTCTCAACAGTGCACAGTGCTGGTGCGAGTTATGGTTGCTTAGCTTACCATAACTGGTGAATTTCAGGAGTTTTTCAGTTTTACTTGGAACCATAACGTCCCTTTAACAAAGTGTTTTTAGTGAATTACATAGGTTTTTAGTAGCACAACTTAACCATAATGCCCCTTTAACACTGTTGTTTTACTGAATTTCATAGTTTTATAATAGCACAACTTAACCATAATATCCCTGACTTTATATACATGTAACATAGAACATACTGAATCCCAGCTAGTGATTTTGATGTCCTCGGATTGTGCGAATGTCCACGGACGGACACGGACAACAGCCGTACTACCCAATAACTCAGGGGGTATCTTAAATTGTTATATCATGCCATATGAACACTTCATAAATTCAAAAACCAGCACACAAATACATTATCAGGCCGATTCCTGCACAAGCGTGCGAATCGAAGCGCAAAGGCGAAAATCGCAGCGAAACTCGTGCACAGCGATTCATGGAAGTCCGTGCACGTGTAAATCCATGGATGTGTGCTAAAATCTTGCGTGGCGCATGCTGGTGCACACGTCTTCAAACAGTGCGCGCTACGGGCACAGCGAAAACGCACATTGCGAAGCACACACAACAAAAGTAGGTGTAACACGGGGTGTAACACGCGGAATGGGGAACAACACGTGAAAATGTGGGCGTCACGGGGGAAGTACAGGAGGCAAATGCGAAGAACACCCACATGCGCGCCTACAACACGTATTCATGGAATCGAACGTAGCTAACGCGTGTGCCAAAAAAGACATGCTGATCCGTAAACACGTACGCCAGCAGGAAGCAGGCGTACGTGGACCCACGCAGCATAAAAGTGTGCGCAATAGTCAGGCCCAGAATTTTTACACCCAGAACTAGGCTTTTTGGGGTGCCTGATGACCAGGTGTATGGGACGTACAGGTTTCCACCTCACATAATACTCGACCTGGTGAGTGAGTGGGAGGATGACCTCACATCACCCACCCTGTGCTCCCAAGCACTAAGCCCCTTGGAAAAGGTGCTCAATGTACTGCACTTCTTGACCACTGGTTCATTTCAGCAGATTACTGCCATAGTGGGGGGGTATCACAGGCCACGCAGTCACGCTACCTGCAACAGGTGTTGACCATCATGACTGCACGCCCATCAGTCCGCAGGCACATATACCTGCCCAGAACACCTGCAGAAAGGCAGGCTGTTGTCCAGGATTTTTACGGGGTGGCACACTTCTCCAAAGTGCTAGGTGCCATTGACTGCACCCATGTGGCTCTACGTCCTCCCAGGGCAATTGAGCACATCTACAGAAACCGCAAGCACTGGCATTCCATCAACGTGCAGGTAGTATGTGATGCCAAGGGAATCATCACCCCAGTATATGCCAACTATCCAGGTTCCACCCATGACAGTTTCATTTACAGAATGTCAACCCTAAACCGGGACCTAGAAGCTGGGCGGCATGGCGACACATGGCTGCTTGGTGAGTATAACTGCCCCTGCACATGCATGCATGTCAGATACTGAGTAATGTCACAACCCCACTAATGATACCCATCATCACCTCCCCAGGGGACAGTGCCTACCCACTGAGCACCCACATGATGACGCCAATTCGGAACCCCACCACACCACCCGAGATACAACACAGCCCATATTGCAACCCGGGGCATAGTGGAGCACACATTCGGAGTGCTCACGCTTCCGCTCCCTTGACCGCTCTGGTGGGCAGCTGTTATAGGCGCCCACAGAAGTGTGCAGGATCATAGTGGCAGCATGTGTCCTGCACAATGTTGCAACACACCGGGGCCTGCCCGTGGACATGGTGGTGCCCCCCCATCCCCAACCACAAGCACGGCCGCTGCGCATGGGAGAGGAAAGGGCACATGGTGAGGCAGCCCGCACGCAGCTGGTGGCTAAATATTTCATCTAATATCACACCCCTGTGGAGTGCACACAGCCCTGGCACATACCAGCTGACAATCAATTATGATGACATAAGGGACAGTCAACTGTCACAACCATACCAGCCTGAGATTGGTCACCTGGAATTGTTACATTGTGTGCATCCCTACCTGCTGAAAGACAACCAATGCTGTGTCACAAAAAAAACACACATTTATGCTGCATGAATGACTACCCCCTTGCAAAATACAACATGAAAATAGCGCCATGTCACCCAACCCCTCCCCAGCTCCGCCACCCAAGACACCATGGCATGTCATGCAATGTGAAAGCAAACAAAGCAATGCACAAGACCTGACACAAGTGTCACAAAGTGCACTGTCCCAAATGGAAACTGCCCAAAGACAATATGCTCCCAGTAATCAATAACAAACAGCACACATGAACAAATACTTACCACAAACACAATACAGGAACACACCATGAAACATTGTAAAAACATAACAGTACTAAATCAAAGTAGTGGTAGTCGTACAACCTGCATAAGCCAGCACATCGACCCCTTCCAACTGTAGAGTGTTGCTGCCACGCAAATGTGTCAGTGTACTGCATACAACATGAACTCCATCTGCAAAGGAGACGGCCTTGTGAAGACATGAGGAAGGAACCTGCAAATTTTGAGGAAGACATGGATGCACAAGCACATATCAATACACCATGCAGTGTACAATACAACAACAATACCCACTAGGGATGTACGCACAGTATTGACTACAGACTGCCCACACAGCTCATGGGAGCCCAATGTCACTGTGTAAGTCACTGTCACTTGGTCACTTGGTCACACCCTTTCCAAGCCCATGGAAACGGGAAGCAGGAGGGGTGTGTGTGTCGCATCTAACCCAAACTCAGGACAAGTCTGCATGTGCCCAGCCGGAATACAGCCCACGCAAAGCCCTGGTATGTTCCTCCATGGCAGCAAGCATGCGGGTCTGGAAGGTCTGATTCTGGAGGATCTGGAGTGCGGAAAGCCCCATGGCCTCGCGGGATGCCCGGATCTCCTCACGTGTTGCCTGCAGCTCAGCTGAGAGTGAGCTGCTCCATCTGCTGTTCTGCCCTAACATTTCCGGAAGCCTCAAGTTCAAGCAGACTCTGCCTGGGGTTATGGAGTTCCACCCTCAGGGCTTCCCTGTGGCCCTGTGACTCTACTGATATGGATTCGTGCAGAGACTCCAGTGCCGCCCGTCGGTCCCTGTTGAACGCCAACATGTCTTCCCTGTGTGATTGGCAAATGGAGTCTGTTGCCTGCTGTTGTTGCTCCATCTGCTTTTCAGGGGGGATAATGGAAGTGGCCACCCTCTCCATTGCCTGAGCCATCATTTCTACTGATGCTCCTGTTGGGTTGCCATACCGTACATGGAGTTTTCCTATACAGTATTACCTGGTGGCGCACCTTGCTGTGCTGGCACTGCCTGAGGCTAAAGGAGTGCATTCCCCCTCTGATCTGCTGGCCCAGGAACACGATCAGATGCTGTGGAGTGTGACCCTGCATCCGTAACTGCCAAAGTCGGACCTACCAACACTGACATCCCTATAGAGGGTTCTACCCCTGGTCCAGGTGGGTTGGACAGAACAGAATCCCTGCCAGAAGCACTGACCTGCGACAGCACATAAGTCTCATCATCCGACTCAGCACCTGAATAAAGGTCTGCGGAGCTGCACCCAGAGGCACCCCTCGACAGTATGGTCTGCAGTACCAAAGTGTTTTCACCCACCACCACACCACGTCCCACACTGGTGCCTGGTCGTGGCTGAGAATCCTCCTGGGTCTGCACCATCTCCTGAACCTCACCAGCATCAAGTGCGTTGTCACTTGCAAAAACATGAAACACAACACATGGAAACTGACATGAGCACCATAGCACAAACATAGGCCTGACAAGACAGAGAGCCTGTACATGTTTAACACATGTCCCACATGACCATAACCCTGGCATGCATGCACTGTCAATGATTCTTAAGGGGAGTCAAAAAGGCAGACAATGAGGACACCAAGAAGGAAAAACAACACATTCACAGCATGTCGTGCAGCACTGGCATCACACATCAGCCTGTGAGTGGCATGTCCAATACACATACATGACACATGCCAGCACACAGATTTCATGTAGCATAGCCATGGTAAATTAGACAACTACAGCGATATGTTAGTGAATGAGTACTGTCACACATCCATGTCACATGGACATGATGAGAAGATTAATGCAGAATAGTGTTTCAAAATATGCATGTGCCGCACACTGCAACACATCCAGTGTACAATTAGACAGTGATTGTAGGCAGATGTACACATCAATGGTTGCTCACTTCAACATGACAGGAAACAACTATCATGTTCCACAAACAGGCCCTAAAAATAAATTTTAGCAGGCAAATACTCCCTCGCCCTGAATGGTTTAAACATTCACACAACCAGGTAACTAAAGTGGCACAATGTGGGCTGTAAACAATGAAAGAAGCATGTCACATATGTGGCATTAGGGATGAAAAAAGCATATGAAAAATGGGATAATCCACATAGAAAAAATCAGAATAATGTTGTTGCAAGATGATAGTTCAAGTGCAACAGCAGTAATGTGGGGCTAATTGGCTACTGTGGGCAAGGGATACTGTCATACCCAAATCAAAGGCACATGAAAGTATTGGAGGAAGCACATGGGTGACCCATAACACTCAGGAGTACACACCCTTACCTGGCACTCAATCGGAACCCATCACCCAAACAACATACACATGGATTACATACACCTGCATGGGCACTCACCGGACAATGCCTCATAATCAGGTGGCTCTCCCATGCCTTGGATCTGTTCCTCTGTGATGAAGGGCCCAGCAACAGACTCATGTTCAGTGAATTTGTTGTCCTCTGGTGGAGACCCACCGCGAGTCACCAGAATAGCGGCATGATTTGAGGCCTGCTTGTTCTTTGCTCTGCGTTTCAGGTCATTCCACTGCTTGTAGCAATCATCAGCTGTGCGCCTCACAAATCCAAGGGCACTTATGCGGTTCCGCGACGGTCTGCCAGTGTGCCCTCAGTTGACCAGGTGTGGTCTTGCAACCTGCAGTCACCACCATTTTGCGTCTATGTGCCGACACATAGGTCACAAGTGCAACAAGTTTGGGGTCGTTAAAGCTAGGCTTCCTTGACGTGCCGGACTGTGTAGCCGTGTCTGGGGTCTCAGCCTGTAGTGCCAGAGCACCCTTCTTCCTCTTTTTCAAAGGTGGAGCAGAGCCTGAGTGTCTTGCGCCGCTCTGGTCAGTAGGGGCAGAAGCACAGGTGTACTGGGTACTGGGAGTGTGCAAATGCACAATGACCATAGGTCTTGGTGCAGGCATTGGCTGAAGTGTGATGTTGGCAGGGGCAACGTCAGTTTGATGGACAAGGACCGACACTGTCCCGGCTGGGAGACTCAGAGCTGGGGTGGATAGAGCTGCAGGTGCCCCTGCAGCCTCCCCACCCTGCCTACTTGGGGCAGCAGATGACATTGCTGCCCCAGATCCACGTGGTCTGGTGACACCAACTTGCACCGGCACACGTGGCTTAGAATTTCTGACCTGGAAGTCAGTCTGGGAGTCATCCTGTGCCGGGTCAGGTGCCACAATAGGCTGGTCCAACAAGGGCTGAGCTGGGATGGTGTCAGCCACGTTTCCCTCAACCATGGGGGGGGGAGCATGGGTGTCCCTGATTGGTCCTCCACACATGGGGGTCTAGGGGCACTGGGCAAATCCTGGCCACTTCCCCTACCGCGCCCACCACGCCCACCTTTTGGAGGTCGGCCACCTTTGCCTCCCTTAACGCTTGGTCGCCTCCCAACCATGTCACTGATGTTGTTGTGCGTATGGATGTTGCAGTAAACAATTGTCCTGGGCAATTGGGGGTGAAAGGGGTAGGGTACTAAATGGAATTCGTACCCTAGTGCTCTATCAAGGCTGTCTGTGACCCCTGGGGGAAGATGACGGGTCACGCATCGCACAGGCCCGCCGAAAACAAAAAGTAACGTGCACGCAATACCTCGTAGACCACGTACATGGAAAAATGAACCTGCACTACGCTGTGGCACCCGGAAACACAAAAATAAGCGTACGCGTGTTACACGCAGCCTACAATGACCTCTGAAGGGTTACGCGAAAACACGGGGCTAGCACAGTTGGTAAATGCGTGCGCGACTCACCGTCTGCCTGGAAAAAGAACGTGAAAAAAACATGCGTGTGCGCGTGGGCAACACCCCCGCCAAAAGAAGATTTGTACGGTGTTTGAGGAGACAGCACAAAAGAAGAAATTAACACTCTTTGAGGAAACAGGCCCAAAAAAAAATGAACGCTGTCAGAGGTAACAGGGAGTATGAACTTGAAGCGCTGAGAAGTAATCGCGTGTGAACCGACAAGAAGTACAGAATTCACCCACTCGCTCTCCACGAAAAGCACGTACAAGGAAATGGGGTCCTACACGTACCTTTTAAAGTGGCCCACGCATACAGCATCACTTACGCATGTACGTGCTAAGGCCCTTTCCTCTAATTACACGAGCTGACACTCGGATGTGCAGTTTTCCGACATGTACAATGAACATGCACCCGTGTTGATGGAAACGCCGGCGCGCGTCACGTCAATTACGCACGTAGGCCCTTTCCTCGGATTACACGCATTCACATGCAGACGTGCAGTTTTTCACGCGCGCTGAACCACTATGCCCACGTCACGAGGGAAACGCCTGCGTGAGTCACTTCACAGAAGCGCTTATGCGCTAAGGTCCTTAAGTCCAATGAAACCGCCTATGTGTGCTGACGCACTTACGCGCGAAGGGCCTTTCCTCGAATTACACGCAGACCTGCAAAATTTTCACGTGCCAAATCACTCCGTATCAAGCTGGCCACGCAATAACACACAGAAGACCACGCTCCTGCCAGAAGGCCGAATTACTGCCCACCAGAGCCCCGAGCACGCTCCCACCTGCCATCTGCTGCTGCCTGCCTGCCTGCTGCCCACGTGCCCTGCTATTTGCTGCCTGCACTTCATCCATCTGCAGGGATGCAGTTGTTGTGACCACCCCTGCTGGAACTGAAGACTCCCGACTGGGATACCATTGCTCCAAAGCCCAGCCCCAGGACCCAGTTGCCCACCCACACCTGCCTCTGGGGTTACCATGTCGGGCACACCACCATCTGGCACCACTGGCAATGCCCAGCCAGAGAGGCAGAGGGCCACCAGCTTCAGTGCCAGGGAAGTTGGTGTACTGGTGGAGCAAGTCCTGGGGCAGTATGATGCCCTCTTTGGAAGTTCTTGCGCCGACTATGAAGGACAGACCAGGATCTGGACGGACATTGTGACTGCCATCAACGAGGAGGGGGTTGCAGTCCGCGACTTCAAACATCTCAAGAAGCGCTGGGAGGACTTCAGGTCCAGGACCCTCGACAAGAGTCCACCTGTCCGACCACCAAATGAGGGTCCTGGAACCCATATGCCCAGCGCCCAACGTCCAGGTCCTTGAGAGGCAGACACATCTGGAGAAAAGCGGTAAGTGTACATGCATACTGATTGGACACTGTGCGTGTCGTGGTGTGCCAGTAGTGTGCAGGTTGCACATGTGTTTTTGTAGGGCCATGTATGGATGTGTATGTACAGGGGCGTGAGGCTTACACATGTGAGTCCTGTCATGTATGAGACACATGGATGGTGTATGTGTGGCTAAGCATGCAGGCCAAATGCAGATGTGGGAGCACACATGTTTGAATTACTGTGTATGTACGTTGGCAGGTTTGTGTCACACATGGATGTTTGTTCCAACTGCATGTATCTGCACTGTGTACATGTGCATGTGTGTGTATTTGACAAGTGTGCAACTGTGATGCAACATGGATGCATGTGGCACTAACATGTAGAAGGCTGAATGCCAGATGTGACATGGATGGTGATCTCATCACTCTGACAGTTGGTGGACATGCACGCATGCATTTAAGTGTGTTGGTGTGTGTGCATTTGTTGTGTACTCCCCATGTTTCATGTGACGTCAGGCTGACCTTCGGGTGCTGATGCTGTTGTATGTGTATGGATGGTGCTGCCTGCTGCAATATTGCTGTGGAATAGCTCATGTGTGTGAGTAGAAATTACATGTGTGTCAGGGAGTATGATGCCATGTCTGAAGTTTGACACTGCCACTCATGTACAACTGTCATGTGTGTATCAGTCCATTGTACAGTGCCCTGATGCCTGTGTTCTATCTCTCCCTGTCTGCAGCGTCAACTGATGAAGAGGGCGGAGAGGGTGCTGTGGAGCAAAGTGCCAGGGATCGCACCACTAGCTGGAGATGCAAGGCCTGGCTCCCCTCCCAGATTGTAATCTCTTTGGGGAGTGAGGAGTCTGGTGCAGCGTCCCAGGCCACAGCTGCCGAGGGTAGGTCCAAAAGGTGGAGGTTGGAGATGGACTCCTCAGCAGCAGAAGGGGCAGCTGAGACCCCACAGGGTCCGACGGAGAAAGATGGCATGGAGTCATCCAGGTTGGTGGGGGGTTTGGAGGAGGAAGAGTCCGTGCAAGGGACACACACAGGGTCTGGAGTTGGGGATTCTACTGGTGCCAGTGGTGCAGTGCAGGGGCAGGGACAGGAGGCAGCGCAGGCCGCCACGGAGGTGCCTGTGTGTGATCCTGTCCCTGATCCTGTGACAGCATCATCCGGCAACAGCATGGATGCCTATGTACAGACCCGTTTTCAGGGAGGGGATGGGCACACAACAACTGGCCTTCCTCTCCCTGCGGACGTGGCTATCCGGGACCATTTTGAGCCTATACTGGCTGGGATAGCGTTGCGTCAACGGGGCATGAGGGTTGACCGGCAGTGTTTTCGTGAAGACACTGCACGTCATCTCGGATGCCTCTTTGTCCACGCTGACCTACTGGAATGGGTCAGCAGTGCTGGATTCCTCCGTGTGCTGGACCTTCTTGTGATCCCCTCCTCACCTGAACCCCCTACGCGCCAGTCATCCTCCATGCCATCTTCCCACCCATGTATCACCTGGGTACCCTGTGGAGCTGCCTCTGACCCAGTGGCCAGGCTGGTGGAGGACACATCCCTGCCACAGTCGGGAGTTGGACGTCCAGCAGGGGTGGCCACCGTGACAACTCCACCCCAGCCAGAGGAGGATATGCAGGCAGCAAGAGCCAGGGCGCAGGCCCAGAAACAGCAGCAGCAGCAACATGGTGGAAGCAATGATGGCTCTGGGCCTTCAACATCGGATGGGCAGGCATCGGCCAGAGGGCAGGAGGACCCAGGATTGGAAGTGTATTCCATGTGGCAGCGGTTGGGCCACGCGATAGATGCGGAGCGGCAGCGGGCGGAAGAGGCACGGCTCACAATGGTCAGGGTGGAGAACTCCATGCGGAGGGCACGAAGGCGGGCCGAGTTCCTCGAGGCAATTCGCAGGCAGTTGGAGGCCAACATGTCATCATCCCTGCAAACCCTCTGGCCATGGAAAAGGACAGGCCTCCAGGACATTGAGCAGGAGTTCGATGATGCCCTGGCCCGAGAAATCCAAAAGTGAGCCGTCGGACTAGCCCGCTGCCATTATAAATAGTTAGTTAGTTAGTTTTAGGTTTCATTTTGGTTTTCATTTTTTTTGGGGCGCTTGGACAATACCCCACATATTTGTATATAGTTCTTCATTAGTTAGTGTATTTTTATAGGTTTCATTTGGACAGTTGGGCTCATGGACCCAGGATTTCATCCTTGTAAGTAGTTGGAGTGTGGATTTGTCGGCATTTTCTTTTTTGATTTTTCCATGGAGCAATGGATTTTACTTTTTCATTTCTGTTTGCATTTGCTTTGTTGGAAGGAGACTTTGGAGACATTTTTCATTTCATATATTTTGGATTATGATTTCATTTTTTTATCATTATGTGACATTCTGCATTGTTTTCCTTATGTCCATTGTTTGGTATTTGATTTTCTTTCACCTCTTTTTTTTGTTCAATACATTTGTTCCCGTACTTCAATGTGTGCTATTCTCTAATTGGTTTCATACATGTCACGATTCACTGGCACCCATTGTGTGTGTGTGATGGACATGTGTTGATGTACATACATGCCATTTGGGTTGTTTCATGTAATGGGTATTTCAATGTGGGGTGCATGTTATGCTTGATTGGTTATTTGGGCTGGGGTGGCATTCCGTGGGATTTTGGTGGCCATCAGGGCCATGATTGTGGGTCATGTTGACATGTTGGGGGGGAAATGAGTGGAGGCCTGCTGGCAGGTGCCCCTCACTGCTGGGGAGTGGGGATCCTGGGGGACATGAGTGGGGTCTGCTGGCAGGTGCCCCTCACTGATGGGGGGTGGGAGTGCTGGGGGACATGGTTAGGACATGAGTGGGGGCCTGCTGGCAGGTGCCCCTCACTGCTGAGGGGTGGGGTTGCTGGGGGACATGAGTAGGGGCCTGCTGGCAGGTGCCCCTCACTGCTGAGGGGTGGGGGTGCTGTGGGACATGAGTGGGGGCATGCTGGCAGGTGCCCCTCACTGATGGGGGTTGGGGGTGCTGGGGGATATGAGTGGGACATGAGTGGGGGCCTGCTGGCAGGTGCCCTTCACTGCTGGGGGTGGGGGTGCTGGGGGACATGAGTAGGGGCCTGCTGGCAGGTACCCCACCCTGCTGAGGGGTGGGGGTGCTGTGGGACATGAGTGGGGGCCTCTTGGCAGGTGCCCCTCACTGCTGAGGGTGCTGGGGGACATGAGTGGGGGCCTGCTGACAGGTGCCCCTCACTGATGGGGGTGGGGGTGCTGGGGGACATGAGTGGGGGCCTGCTGGCAGGTGCCCCTCACTGATGGGGGTGGGGGTTCTGGGGGACATGAGTGGGACATGAGTGGGGGCCTGCTGGCAGGTGCCCCTCACTGATGGGGGGTGGGAGTGCTGGGGGACATGAGTGGGGGCTTGCTGGCAGGTGCCCCTCACTGATGGGGGGTGGGGTGCTGGGGGACATGAGTTGACGATCACTAGTGCAACGTGACACGTGGCCTGGCTGGGGGCCTGGCTGGGGGGCATGGCCATGGTGGACAGGCTGCCTGCGAGACATGTCCAGGGGTGCAGGGTAGTCCCCTGTGGTGTGGGCTGCCTGCAGGGGCCGTGGAGGGGGTAGAGGGGACACCTGGGAGGACCCACACTGCCAAGTCACTTGTAGGACTCCCTACGCACCACACTGGATACACGTAACCCGCTCTGACCGCGCACCCCAGTAACACACGTACCTCGCTCGCACAGGGCCAATCGCGTTTGAAAATACCCATGCACCTCAGTAACACACGTACGCCGCTCGCACATGGCCAGTCACATGTGAAAGTTCCCGGCACACCACAGTAACACAAGTACCCCGCTCGCACAGGGCCAATCGCGTGTGAAAGTTCCCGCACACCCCAGTAATACACGTACCCCGCTCGCACAGGGCCAATCGCGTGTGAAAGTACCCGCGCACCCCAGTAACACGCGTACCCCGCTCGCACAGGGCCAATCATGTGGGAAACTCCCCGTGCCGTGGTGTACATGTTTTCGGAGGGGTGTGCGGGGAGTTTTACTGGGCTTTTCGTGGTTCGGGGCCTGTGCGCCATGTACGGGATTTGTGCGCTGTGCGTGGCACACGGGGAGGGGTTGGGGGCGTTACTGGTGCTGCTGCTGGGTCGCTGCGCCACGGCTGGTTTTGGAGGCTAAAATCCATGAATACACTGTGTGCGGAAATGGATTTTAGCACACGCGGCTGGCGCAGAAAGTCGCACGCGCACACTGTGCGCCAGCAGCGTGCACCACTTGTGTACTGAATTCTATGAATTACCCTGTAAATTTACTAATAAATAAGAAGTGGAACCTATATATCTAACACATCAACTATTCATTTAAATCAATTTGTTCTAAAATGGAATATACCAAAAGAAGAAAAATAGCCTACCAACATGATTACCTCACAGAAACTCCACAACTAAGAGCAACAGCAGATGTACAAACCAGTAAGAACACACATTACCAGAAGCTAGTAAATGTACTTCATTTTACTCATATATTTCTACAATGTCTGTATTAGATACAAAAAAAGTGACATAATTTGTTTTTTCTCACAGAAATGTCTAGTACTCCGGAGTGGCTAGAGGAGCATTTCCCTCGTGAGGAAATGTCTGAAGATAGTGAACCTAATGGTAGACAGTTTTCTGTATAAACCAATTAATAAATATTATTTTATATATATTGAACATTTACATTTTTTTTTGTACAGACCAAACAAACATTGACATTAGTAAACGAAAAGAATTATTAGATAAGACTCTCCAGCACATGGTAGAAAAAATGGACATACTCATGGAAAATGTCAACAATTTAAAAAACTTTATTGGAGGATCACTTAAAAGAAAAAACTGGATACCATTGTCCTACATGTACCTGTCCCCCCTCACCATATCCCACTCAATTATGCCCAAATCCTCTCCATGAACAAAAACGTTTGATGAGACTTTCATCCCTTCTTCACCTCATATGAATCCTCTTGAAACCCCCAATTCTCCTGTTTTTGTTTCAGTTTCTGCCTCACCTTCTCTGTCATAAATTTAACATCCATATAAAATAAAGTAAAATTATTATAGTGTGTCCTAATTCATTTCTTGTCTTTTTTTAAAAAGCAGTTCATGTGTCTGCGGACAGCGCAAGTGTCTGGAATATCCATAAAGAAACGAAAATGGGGGCGTCCTAAGGACGCTATATCTGTCCGTACTGTTCGCATGCAAGTTGAAACTGTTCTAAGAACACACCTGGTGTTCGGGATGTCTGCAATCAAACTACCACATGCAGTGTCCTGTTCTAAGAACACAGGCAGTATCCTGACATGTTCGTAAATAAACAAAATAGGGTTGTACTGAGATTGCTATACCTGTCCGTATTGTTCGGAGGCAAGCTGAAACTGTCCTAAGAACACACAGGGTGTCCTGAAACATTCGTAAATAAACAAAATGGGGGTGTCCTGATGATGCTATACCTGTCCGTATTGTTCGCAGGCGAGTTGAAACTGTTCTAGGAACACATGCGGTGTCCTGAAATGTTCGTAAATAACCAAAATGGGTGTGTCCTGAGGACGCTATGCCTGTCCGTATTGGTCGGAACAAACTGAAACTGTTCTAAGAACACACGCTGTGTCCTGAAATGTTCGTAAATAAACAAAATGGGGGTGTCCTGAGGACGCTAGACCTGTTTGTGCAGTTCGTAAGCAGGTTCAAACACATCAAGTGTCCCGGGATGTTCGCAAATAAACAAAATGAGGGTGTCCTGACGATTCTATGCCTGTCTGTATTGTTTGCAAGAGAGTTGTAAATACACGGCCACAGTAGTTATAGTTAAGTTGCTAAACCCATACGAAGAACACTTTTTGTGTGGCTTATAACTTTGCTCTCCCTGGAGGAATCCACACCAAACTTTGCAAAGAAAGTATATGGCCCACTCTGGATTATTTTGCAAAGTTTGGTGAGGTTTGGTCCAGAGGGGGCAAAGTTATAGTGAGGGTCCCAAAATTTCTTATTTTCCCATAGACTGAATGGGGAAAAAACTTTGCTCACGCCTACAGTCCAAACCGCTGGATGGATTTTCACCAAATTTGCGGCAGGAGCAGTGGCTTTATCCCGAAAGCGTGTTTTTGTAAATTTGGTGAAAATCCGTCCAGTAGTTTTTTTTTTTTAAATGGCCAAATGGTAGGTCACAAAAAATTAGTGATATCTATGTCCGCTCTGCGGACACACTTCCCTGTTCGCTCTGCGGAAAGGACAACGATTGGTTAATCGGCTTGCGTCACGTCCGCGGACATGCAACGTGTTTGCTGATTGGATGGTGAAGAGCATGAAGTGTGTAAGATTTTGGGAAACGTCCGCCATCTTGGATTCGCGGACAGCGGCCAGTGTCCGCGGACATCACAGTAAAATCATATTAAAAACACAACATTGCACTTGTCAAACTTATCAAATAATCTCTGAGGAGGTGAGAGGTGATGAGGATGGGATGGGATATGGCTGCAAGAAGGAAAAAAAAACAGGTGTTTTTAGCCGTGAAAGTCTGCAAACAGTTTGAATATTCACAAACAGTCCTGTAAAGTTCACGGCACAACTTAATCGAACTGCATGAAATTTTGCATGTATATTTCTGACCTGAGTGAGTATGCACAGTTTGGTGGGATTCTGTCACAAGGGAGTAAAATTAGAGGGGGTCCCAAAAATAATGTAAAGGCTTATAAATGAGGTGCCATTTGACAAATCTTCACTTAATTTGGGAAACCAATAATTCATTTAGATATGAATGTTTTTGCGAAGTTTGGAGGGATTTTGTGAAGAGGGGGCAAAATTAGAGGGGAGGGTCCCAAAATAATGTAAAGGCTTATAAATGAGGTGCCATTAGATTAATCTACACAAAGGATTGCAAAAAGGTTATAGATCTAGATATAGATGTTTTCGTAAATTCTGAATGGATTTTGTCAAGTGGGGGTTAGGTTATATGATGATTGTATGTGCATACATTTGACACTAATGAACATTTGACTTTATAATGCAATAAAACATGAGTGGATTTCCAGCAAACTTGCGTAAGTAGCATTGGCAAGGACCTACAAGCATGTAGCTACAAAAAATAAATAGTCGTATACCTTTAGTGACTGAGGGGTAGCCTGTGGCCATGGGCAGTGGCCAGATTGTCCGGGTCATGGAATAAGGTCATGATCCAGACAATCTGACTACTAGGCATGACCACAAGGGACAAAACATAGGATTAAAGTGGCCATTTCTACCTGGAACTGGCTTTGTGGTAAAGTTATTCAAATGTAGGATACATCTGAAAGGGAAGAAAAATATGCTTGTGGTAATATGGTCATAGGGTTCTCTGTTTTCCTTCTACAGGCTGCCATGGAAAGCGAAGAGGGGCCCTGTATGGAACCTTCGCCTTCCCTTTCCATGTTGGCTAAGGATTTTCCTTCCAACACTGGGATGCCGTAGGTGTCCTGGTGTAGGAAGAAAAATCCTCTTTCTTAGCACCCTGGGTTCCCGCTTTGTGAACTAAGGGTGCTAATGGCCTTGATCCCCCATTTCAGGGGGCTGTGACGTCATCACGCCATGGCGTGATGACAACATACTTCCATAACTCCCACTAGATACATACACCTAAGCGGAATTCCCTTTTGTGGAACAAACACCACCAGAGGCTGCTGATAAAACCCGTATCTTGATACAGATTGGAGCTCCTGTACAATGTTAAATGGTCTACAATTTGAACTCCACACCACCTAAGTCGAGGCATGGACCTGAGACCTCCAGGTAATTGCTATCTAGATATATTCCTAGTGAGTGATAGACTGTGGAACAACAGATCATGGTTTCTTTGTTGTTTCTTATAATAAGAGATCTTTACTTATACATATTCTTTCTTTTATTAAAAACAGTTAGCTCGTCTTTTTAAATTGGTCTTAGATTTTTTAAAAGTTAAGGCGATTGACACTCTGTGTCAACTAAACACCAGACCGCTGATTATAATGAGACCCCCTAGAGATAAGTGATCATCTAAACGATAATTACTGCAAAAAGTGATTATGATAACATGCCAGAGTAATTTACTACAAAAATACAGAATCTAATTGTAGCATTATATGTTATAGGTGATTGAGAAAAAAGATAAAGAAAGAGAGTGTGAAAGCGGGTGAACAACTCCTGAAGAAGGGGATCAACCTAAACCCCGAAACGCGTCGAGTTAATGCTATGAACATTTGAGGACCAAGAGGTTCAAGAAAGGAAATTGTAAAAAATTTCCCAAACTGCATTATTTCTAGTATGCCTTTAATACAGAAGTGAATGTTTTGATGAATTGGTGTGAATTGAACAGTTAGTGGATTACAGCAACAATCAATTAGAAATATACAATTGTTTACTAAAATACTGGTTTCCCAAGTTTTTTCGTTTCGAATTATTATGATAAATGTAAAAAATATTGATTGTATTTACAGTTGAAAGGGTGTGCAGGGGACGGGAGTGTTCCATAAGTGTATGGAGACCTGTTGGTTTTTCATGGTAAAGTAAACAACCATAACTCGCGCCACCACCGTGCACTGCTAAGGCTAACACCCAGGACATCAAAGATGACATCACAAATGTCACTTGATGACATCACTGATGACATCACATGTGAAATACATTTTGGTGAAGTTTGAAGTTTGATAAAGGTGGTGACAAATATTACTTTTAAAAATAGTAGGATACCTGTACTATGTCTTGCTAGATGTAGATATTGTGGAATCTGCCAATTGAAATCTGGGAGAGTTTCACAAAAGTATTTTTATGCAGGAGGCTGTAAATGACAGGAAACATCGACTTTGTGAGTAAAAATGTACATCTGAAATGTTGAACCTAGGTAATAGTGTTACATGTGGAGTTGTTGGATGTGGTTGGAGGATGCATGTTTGATTGTTTGAAAGTATCCAATGAGCGATTGTTATATAGATACAATTAAAAAGCGTAGAAAGGCTGCCCTGTGTAGCATTGTCCATGGAAGTCTGAGATAGTCTGCTGACCCGCACATGCCATCTGTGTCTTTTAAGGACACTCTGCATGGAAAGAGGACTGTGGAGACTGCAGACAGCCGCAAACATTTGCAGACATCAGGGGATTAGCCAATGAGGTGCTGTGGTTGTCGTGGAGGAGTTGAAGTGTACAGGAGCATGGTTTAGAAAGTGTGTGTGAAGGAGTGGATGGATGACTATGGCTATGAAGAAGCAGCGTGCGGGGATGTTGGAAGATACATGGCTACATTGGTTGAAGGTTTATACAAAGCACCTTTGCATCTCTGTTAATCTTGGATTAGAAGAACTGGAGGTATCGGGTATGGTGTGCTTGGATTAAACTGTAAGGGAATATTACAGTTATGTGAGAATTCGATAGGGTTTAAACATTCAGACATCATTATAGTATATTGTGGAGGCAACAGTTTTGGGTATGTGACTGGAATATCCTTGCAGTTTGCCACAAAGGATATGTTCAAAAGGCTAATGAAACTGTTTCCAGCTACAAATAATATTTTCAGGGATATCTCAAAGGCAAATGTGGAAAATGGCAAACTTGTTTTGTGCACAAATTGAAAAAGCCAGGCGAAATGTGAATACAGCTGATTGTGTTTTTTTTTTTACAAGATGTAGGAATGGCATATCTCCACAATGATAATATAAAGTTTCATGGACTGAACATTTTTTTCAGAGACATGGAGTACATTTAAAAGATGTTGGGTAGTAAAGCATCTGTTGGTAGGTATAGTACATAACAACAAAAAACGTTTGGATTAGTTTTTGTAAAAGTTGTAAAAAACAAATAAGTGCAATACCGCATTTTTTAGTACAGTACATGAAAAAGGTTCATTTAAGAGTCACCATTGTACAATGAAAAAAAGTAAATTGAGTTTACACCCCCTTTTAATTCTCTGGGAATTCCACAGACAGTAAAACTGTCCACAGACTATATTAGTGTGGAAAAGGGGGGTGAGTAATATTGATGGTAGTGTAACAAGAGTGGGAAGTTTGAAAGCCATAAATAATGTTTAAACACTTCCCACGCTTGTTAAATTGCATGTTAAAATTTTGAATGGCAGAGAAAAGGGTTTGGTACATAATTGTACTACTGTCACATTTTCTTTTCTTTGCCATGCAAAATGTCTACAGTTTTCTTTAGCACAAAATGTACTGCTAATGAAAATCTCAGAAATTATTATAGACTCTTAATAGTTTAAGTATAAATATAAAGTGGGTGGAGTCCATAAGAGTAGTTTTTGTCTCATTGATTTTTAAACTTTGAAAGGCGGTTCCATGAGGAACCTTTTTTTTGGTATTATTATTTTCTTGGCAGAGGGAAAGAGGGAGCAAATCAGGGAGGGATGGAAGAAGGGAAGGGCATTAAGCACCATAAGGTAGGGACAACTGTACAAAGGAAGATGTAGGGCTTGCAAAAACAAAGGTGGCAGAAATACTTTTCATGCACCCTCTTTGCCGCTGTGAACGTGATTTGGCTTCCCTCCTCCCTGCAGATGGATGTGTCACAGTACATACATTGTAATGTGGACTGCACAAGGTACGGGTAAACAGCCAATTTATGTGTTGATGAGAAAGAGACTCTAATACGCCAACCTGGTTTCTGAATTGTTTGTTGGTGAGTCAATTTTAGAACTGGTACATTGAGACTTTTCTTGAGATCAAAAAAGAAAATCCAATTTTATTTCTTTTCACAAATAAGGAAAATAGTTTGGTGTTACATCACACCTTGTGTTTTTTTGCTTCATTCAAATAGACAGTGAATATGCATTTTCACAATGTTGCTAGTAAAGTAAATGATATTCCCATGTAGTTTGTAAAGCAAATGACCCTGTCAAATGATACTCTCAACACGTTTTCCCCCATTGATTGTGACAACGGTTCATCAGGAGAGAAAGTGCATATTCTAAGACTCAAAGAGAAAAAGAAAAAATAAAAAAAAAAATAAACCATATAATAAATGTAGTGGTTAAGGCCAGCAGGGGGCTATTGCACATAGTTAACAATTCATAGTTGTAAGAATAATTAAACTATATATCTTCAAAAGAAATATTAATAAATAAATTGATTTACTCACCCTAATTCTTAATTCCAAAAATATAAATCTTGTTGTATCAAATTTGGTGGGTTAAGGTGGTACTGGAAATCCAATTGGTTGAAAGGGTAATTAACCAAGTCAATGGGTTAAAGGGTCAATGGGTCAACAGCCTCCTGCATGGACTGTGAGATGGCAAAAGGAATCCTGTGCCCCACATCAGTGTCCTGAGTGCTGAAAAGAGTGGTTGAGGAGTTTGTAGTGACCGAAGTAATCTGACTTTCTGAGTAGGGAATCTCCTTTTTCAGGGCAGCTGGGTGGAAGGTGCGGGTGTGGCGGCACATGGAGTTAGTACCAAAGGATTAGTGCTGTAGGGTATTTTGTGGAGATTTGGGGCCTGACAGTATTTTATTACCGCCGAAAAATAACTTAGCAATAATCACTCCTTGTATTCAGATTTGGCCATGTGCAACAATAATACAGTGAACATGCATTATTTCAGCACCCAGACATGCATATTTGGTATGCGTGGTTGGTATGCGTGGTTGGTGGTATTTTGGTGAGCATAATTCCCTTGTTTTATTTGTGGCCCCAATGTCCAGAATCCCTTATCTTTGCTTAGATTTTTCGTGTAATCACTAGAGAGACCTCAGACCTACATTTTAGGAATACCACATTTTCAGTGTTAGTGTTAGTGTGCCACCATGGGCGATCTCACTGACTTATTTACGACAGAGAGCTATATGTGGTAATTTTGTGGTAATTTCCACTACCTTATATACGGTAGGGAACTATGTTCAGAGAGTCCCTCTTCCCGTTGGCTCATGTACCTCCAACGAGCTATGCTACAAACAATCACTCTCAACTGTCCATACTGAATATGATCATGCACACATCTGTCTTAAAATGACAATTGCATTGTTTAAAATTCTCCCCTCATCATCAGCACTGTATTGGTAAATATAAATACACCACCCGTCTGCTTTCAAATATTTTTCTGTATTATAAAAGTTGCATTTAAACACGATCTCACTCTTTACAGAAATAAATAAAATAGCACAGTAACAGCATTGTCTGTGATACACTGAAAAATAAATGGCGGAGAACAGAACACAATTTGCAACATTAACGTGAGATTAGGGCACCGTAAACTCCTTTCCTACTCTGACTGAACATTCTCGTACACACTCTGCTCCCACACTTATGTAATTACCTTATCTGTTCAGTCAAGTTTTCTTTAGCTGTTCTCTTTCTGAATGTGGCTCCCTTGAAGATTAACCCCAGTGAAAAGGAGCGCCTTTCCTTCTCAAACCGGGGTCATTGCCTGGAATTCTCAGCTTTTGCAGATAGGAATGCTCCAACCAGGAAAAAGGTCCTTCTCCCAGCTCTGCCAAATCTTGACTGCCCTTCTCTCTCCTCAAACTCCCCCCAGCAAACCTCTGATCACTCCCTCTAGCATGATACTTGCCATGACGCTGCTCCAATCAAAATCAATCATGCCATCTCCTCCTTCTCTACACAATGGCTCATTTTTATAGTAATACTTTGTAACCAACTGATTTCCTGTTCTTTCCTGTTCTTTTGCTTCCTGTAATTATGTGGACAGGGCAGCAGAGAAAAAAAAAATGGATGTGCGTTTCACTTTCAGAATAGGCCTAATTCTGCAGTGGAGACACATTTTTATTAGTGGATTATGTTAACTTTAGTTTCATTAGTCAGGTTAGTTATGAGTAATGTTAGTTATTATTTTCAAATGTGTCTCTCGCACCATAGGCATTTCAGGTGAAAAATAGTGTGCATTTTTGAATGTGCACGTGTGCTTTTAACTGTAAAAATAGATTTGCATCTTATATGTTAAAATCGTTTTTGACTGAATAGCCTGTCTTTCCTTGTTAATCTGGTAACACATATAGCAATGCACCGCACCCTTGTGGTGGTGCTGCAAAAAAGAAATTGCTACCTGTGCAGTAGTGCTGTACTCTGTGCTGTTTGCTACCTGTGCAGTAGTGCTGTACTCTGTGCTGTAACACGCCAAATATCCTTACAGTGCCACTTTTGGCTACAACAACAAGTACAATTTTGCACAGTGCAGCACAAGGTGGGAAGCCTGAGTCTTTGGAACCCCACCAATGGTTGTGAAAAACCTCCACACCCACGACTCGTTCTGAAAACCTGACATAGTAGGCACTTTCTCCACTACATCTTTTTTGTCCTCTTGCTCCTACATGCCATCTTCTGCAGGTCTCCTGTGCCCCTCTCCAGATCCTTGAGGTGTGTTGGTGGTGGTAGTGGCCCCTGAGGAGCAGGGATGGCCATTTCAGATGCCATTGTAAAGTTGTTGCTGCTGCTCTCAAGATAAAAAGGCCCTCTCTAATGGTGTGCCGGATTAGGAATGCCTAACAGAAATTGGAGGGTCCCCTTGGAGGAACTGCCATGAACTACCATGCTGTCCACAAGTTCAGTGCCCAAATAAGTCCTTGAAAAGTTGTGAATTTTTTAGGAATGAAGTAAGAATGGTACTAGGAGTTGTGGATGGGCAGCATTTTAACTTGAAAGTCCCTAGAGTGGCCTAAGAATCAAATGTAAAGATGTCTGTGAAGGGCAAACACTGATCGTGGACACATCATTGTGGTGAATGGCTGAGCTCACATGATGATGTCCAGGGACATCCACAGGCACGTCATGATGTCTGTGACATACCACATGACTTATGGCATAGTTTATTCATGGTGTGGTGTGGTGTCTGCACTCGGACAATGATGTTCGTGAACAGATTAAAAGTGTGTAGTTTGCTCACTGGACTAGGCGGTACGTTTGCAGACCGCCAAACATCATTCTGCATCACTCGTATTTAAATATGCAGACTTGGACATTATTATAGTATGCAGACATCAAAGACATGTTTAAAAAACATTTTTAGAAACATTGCAAAATTATATTATTTTATTTATATCATATATTTAAAAAGATAAATATTTGTTGGACTAACATATACAGATTACATTTATAATTATTTGTTTTAAGAAAGGTATCAGGAATCAGAGTAGAAAAATAAATAGGGGAATTTGGAGGTCGAACATTTTCATGATTGGTGTTTAGGAAAAGGGGCACAGGTATATGTGTGGCAATGAAAATCAATATTACGGATCACATGATTCTTTATGTAATTAGACAGTTCAACAACTACATTTTTTAAATGAAACATCTCAGTGCATAATCTATTAAATTTGCTTTCAACAGTTTCTATTAGCCCCGTATTTGTATTTAGAAATACTTCTTCAATATAACTGTCTTACTTTTTTTCTTCTTGGACTTTGTGGAGAATAAAATATGTGAACAAGTTATAATTTAATAATTGATTATCAACATGAATTATTTCATTGCATTGTAAGGTACATATGTGTATTTACCATTAATAGATTGTTAATCGCTCATGTCATCTTTAGGGAAGTACTCTGCCAGCCATTCAAGTGTGCTTGCCATTTCTGTGGAAATGTGTGATGAGTAATGTTAGTTATGTATACAGTATTATTAATGTATTTAGTTCCTATGGAGACATTTACAATAAAAGGGAAGGAAATATGTACTTACTACATTTACAGAGTTTGTTTTCTTGTGCTGTGTTCTTGTGTTTCAGCTCCTAAGAGGTGTTGAAGTGAATTGTCTGCATAAGGTGTACAGTTATATGTACTATTTGGTAAAATCCATAATATTGTGGAATGTGTAAAAAAGAAATTACATTTGAAGACATACAAATGTGTGTATATGAATGTTTGAGTTGTATTAATTGTTTGTAATGTTGGTGTATGTATATTGTTTGTGTGAAAAGGAAACATGAAAATTGTGTTTTTGGGTTTAGTTGCTGCCACCTGCTTCTAGGAATGTCCATGGATACAACATGTAGTCTGTAGGAAATCATGAATAAGTTCCACACACTGCTGTAACATTATGAAATATTTTGATTTATTAAAACCATTGCAATTCAGTGAGCAAACATTGTTAAAGGGACGTTATGGTTAAGTTGCACTAATGCAAACCTATAAAATTCAGTGAAAACATGTTGTTAAAGGGACTTTATGGTTAAGTTACAATAATACAAAGATATCAAATTCAGTGAAAAATCTAAAATGATGGGATTATTTTTAAGGAGACATTAAGGTTACAAGTAATACTGAAAAACCCTTATAATTTGCAGTTATGGTACGCTAAGAAACCATAACTCGCACCACCGTGAATGGTGTCCTTGATCGCAGACAGTTTAAAACTGCATTTCCCACCAATCTAGGGTGTTTCAAGCTGAAACGTTACCCTTGCACAGCTCCCAGACGCACAACTTTTCAAGGCATATTTTTGACTTGGCTGTCCACGGACGGTACCTCAGAGAGGACCCACACATTATGTTTCCTCATTCTCAATCTGGTTATCCAGGAGAGAGGAGTGGCCTACATACATAAATCGTATGCTTCCAAAAACATAAGTTAGCACAAATACTGCTGACGTAGCTATCAAAACAAATGCAAATACTATACCAAATGTCGCTTTAGCTTCCCTAGACCAGATTGCCCAAAATGAAAAGTAAATAGCTTCATGTCCTCTGTTAGACACAGCCTAAAAGGAAAATCCCCTAGAAACACATACAACATTAAAAGAAACTAAGCATCCAAGTACATCAATGATTACAAAGCAATCATTGCCCTCTTGTTGAATGCAAACATAGACCTACAATACATTGCAGACAATTCCACTGCAGTTACACGATATGTCACAGCCTATCTCACTAAAGCTGAGAAAACAGAGCTAAAGACTTCTGGGATGATATATCATCTGTCAAAACACCATCACAAAAATTGTACAGCTTTGGTGTAAACATTTTCTCCCATAGAGAATGTCACTGCAACAACCGTTTAACAGGTACAGCCTTATATAGCAAATCTGAACACATTGTCCGGCTAAACCTTGATCCAGCTTCATCTGAAAAAGAGTGCTAAAATCCTATCAAGAGATAGAATACATACCCACAAATGATCCCAACAGCAAGGTCATTTAAGAAAGAAAACAATGTCCTTGACACATACTACCCAAACAGAAGTAGTGCTTTGGGAAAACATGTGTCTGTCCGACATTGCCCAAAACTACACCTACAAAAACAATGTCACACCAAATGAGACAACTTGTAATTATTCAGTCTCAACTTGTGAAAGAAGCCTAGTGTAATTTACGGAACACAGTCTAATTAATCATATAAAGTTATCATATAATTCTCCACAATATAGAGAAGTGTGTTACATGGCCCTACTCCAACTTTTTAAACCTTGGAGAAAGGAAAACAAACTATTAGGTGACTATGCCTCATTTGAAGTTGCATTCAAAGCAAATAAAAGCAGTATTACAAATGACAATTTCAAACAATACAAAGAAATGGTGAATAATGGATGTCTACAAGAGGAAGAAATTGAAGCTCAACTAGATAAAGACATTTCTCAGGGCAGTCACACTTCCTTTATAGGAAGACTGGAACCACTTACAGAACCACTAATTCTAAGTAAAGTAGAAATAGCAATGACAGAGGTCGAAAATACCATGTGTCAATACAAACAATCTGAGTAAGACTTGTCAGTGCTCGAAACACAGATAAAAGATGAACACCTACCATTTATTTAGAAGTCACTCAAGAAATTGAACATGATTTTAAACATGAAACTAAAACCTGTAGCTGTAAAACTTATAAACCTCTGCTCCTGTATATAAGTGGTGAAGCTGGTTCTGGTAAAACATTCTTAATTAAAATAATCAGCACATTTCTACAAAATTTAACAAACAACCTTCAGCTTTAGTAAGAGCCCCTACAGGTTTAGCTGCCTACAACATAGGTGGTGTAACTTTACACCGACTACTGCGAATCCCCGTAGAACACCAAAACAAATTAGAATGCTATACATTATCAGCAGAAGGTAATACTGAAGTACACAGAATTCTGAAACAGATGAAAGTGCTCCTCATAGATGAACTAAGCATGGTTATCAACCTCATTTTGTCTTTAATTCATCTCAGAATGCAAGAAGTTCTAAAAACCAACTGCGAACAACTGTTTGGAGGAAAACAAGTTATTTATTTGGAGACCTCCCACAGTTAACACCAGTAAAAGTTCAACCTATTTTCAAAACATTAGGCCACAAACAATGCTGAAGTACGCTTGGCTGCATTGGAAATGTACATCTCTGGCAACATGTTTACAACAAAGAACTAACTCAAATCAGTCTGCAGACCTCAACTATGCTAACATTTTAAAAATGTTTGTATAGTTTGGGCACTAGGCTTAGACTCGACTTGTGCTATCCTCAGAGTATTTCCTGTTTTTTTTTTCAGTTTTGGCTTGAGCTGCGAGGTTGCCGGTGATTGATGTGTTGCCCATACCTCATGTATTCACTAGAAATTATTTTTGTCCGGTTTACCTTATACTTACAACCATTAAAGACGCATGATATTTTAAGGTTTATGATATTAAGTTTTAATCTTTTCTGTCATAGTTATTGTTTTGTAACCAATATGTTTATTGACCCTTCTATATCTTTATCAAGGCCAATATTCCACATATGGTTTCCACGTTTGCAGGTTGTGGGGGCTCAGTTTTCTGTTGTTGCATGCAGGTGGCCCCTTCTGGGGTCTATCTGTTCTTGGCGAGTCTGAGCTCCCTTCGGGTACCTTACAGCACACCCAGAGGTTCCTTTAATCGCATTCAAGTCCATTATGAATGGGATCGCCTAAGTATCAGATATGGCAGGTTTTGGTTGCACCACACCAGAGCCCTTTCTGCTCCTGCTTGCAAGCACTGTCACTTATCATTTTGTTTTATACTTTTGTCTTTCCTTATCACATGCGCCAGTAATGGTGTTCTCATAACATTAATATCTAACTAATGCTTTGGCATACCATTTTGCCTAATTGTCAATCGTGCATTTTTTCAGTAATAACATGCTCCCTTTCCTTTTGATCGTTTTGTCCGATATCGCTTTGTTTCACTTATCCCACACACATTTTATTTGCATGTGCCATAACATGGTTGTTTACCTATGATGTCACTGGTGCGACGTTGTCCTACGGCACTATTACGCGCCAATTTTTGGATTGTTTACCCATTACGTCATTGGTGCAACGTACTTTTTGTACGACGCCACTTTTGCAACCATTGTGACGTTCGCGTTAGTATTTATTTGACCAACGCTATCAGGATAGTTGCTTTCTGGTAATTCCCTTCTACAATTGGATGCTCAAATGTACAAGTAGGTTTGCTGTGGTTATTGTTGCTTTACCTTTCTTGCATTTTGTGCGTAAATATAACTTTTCGTGTTGTATATACTCAGCTGCTATTAGGTTCAGTGTGGCAAGTTATGACTATTTTAACTTTTCTACAGGTTATATATTGATACTGCCATTCTGGCGTCTACACTTTTTTGGCACGGGTTACCAGTTTCCCATTTGATTACTCGAGTGCTCCATTAGGTATGTGGTTTCATTGTGATATTATATGTCAATTTTGATTCATGACTCGAGTCCTTATATTATACGTTTTTTTTGGATAACAGCACAGAGAGCGTGTTTAGGAATACACAAGTACAATTGACTAACGTTTGGTAAGTGGTTTACTTATTTTACTAGCATGCGTGCTTGCACTGGATTTGGAGTAGCTCTGTTCATGCCTCCTGCTCCATCCACCTTTTGATGGGGTATCTACTAGATTTTAGTGTTTCTGTTGCTATTTACACTACTGCGATTAAGGTAATTGGTGCTTGCTGTGCACGAGTGGTGGCTCCGGTGATTTGTGCATCCTATGGGTTTTTTCAGTTACCCCCCACTATACATTCTAATGATGTATATATTCAGTGAGTTCTTATTACATGTCATCATGGTTACAGTACCGTACACTTCATTACTCAGTATTATATTTTTATTTGTTTTATCATATTGTTTTCTTTTCTTTGCAACTGTCTTCGCTTCCTTTGCTCCATTCTTCAACCCGGGTATGTGGTACGCTAATATATTTGTATATCTCTATATGTGTAATACTTATGACCTTTAATGTTGGTTGTTGTATTATTTTGTATTTATCCTTGATTTGTCATTAATCTTTTCATGTATTTGACAATATTCAATTGTGTTTTGTTTTATGATAATTTGCTTTTGGCTTTGTGTACACAAAATTAATTCAGCCTTGAGAACGACCTGCGTGTCGAAACACGTGTCGGCTGTTTCTGTTTCAATTAAAGCATCAACAATCTTATCATTGTGCCTTACTGTTTTAAGTGCTAAGCGCATTACCACCTCACCTCTTCCTTTACCAGTTTCCAGTACCAGCCAGGGTGGACTGGCTGGCGTAGGTGGTTCTGCCGCTTGCACTACAATTTGTATTACGATACCTCAGTGTAATCAGTGATCACTAGCGCACAGACCCTTGTTTGCGACCCCACGGTGCTTTTCTCTGACTAATTAAACAATTACCTATCTGAATATACCGGAAAACTGGGGAGAAGGTTCATTCTGAGAGCTTAATGGATGTTACAACCATGGTATTTCAGTGTACTGCAGGTGAGTCAAGAGGTGTACCATGTGACTTATGCGGCCATTGCCCGGTGCATTATCTGCTCTGCATCAAAACCCTTTGATTTGGTGAGCGTCACCTGTTGATTTGTGTTTTATTCCATATGGCAGACAGGCCAGCAAAGAAATGAGTGGCCTCTACCCAGGGTAGACATTAGCTGCACTAGCCAGGTGCAAAGTTTCAGCTGACGAGCGCATGTGAGAATGTGCATCACTGTGTTTAAAGACCTGACACCTCTGCAGGATTCATAGTCACAGCATTGGAAGTGATTTGGTTTGACGGGTAGCACACGAAAAAGGTAGTACCAATGTGTACACAGTTTGAATTTCACCTCCTCCAATGGAGGGACAATTCAATATTAACCAAGAAGTCAGGAAAGCTTGTGGATACAAAAAAACGAATCTTCTTTGCAGATACATATCTTTTTGCTACAATTTGGAACGTCACACTTCTGCAAGCAATTACACTCCATGAGCCCCGTTCTAAGAGAGAAAAGTTAGAGCTAATGCCTGCATCCTCCTGTTTTTAAAGAAGATTGTCATCACCTGTGTATTACTATGCTGTGTTAGCAGCGCTAATGTTTGATTCACGTTGGTCCATTGTTAATTTCTGTTTTCCTGGCCGTAGCGTTTAAGCCATCATTCTATGTTCGTATGTTTTTACAGTAAAGAAAGCCTTGCAATACTGATGCATGCTACACACATTATGTGATGGTCCACTTACGAATGCAGCTATTCCTGAAATCGTTTTGTTCATTAGTAGATATGCACTGAAGCATGGCAACTTCAGTATTTGTAGCCTCTATCCTTAAATGCTATTAAGAGTTTAAATTGGATATTGAAAACGTTTCTTATTTATGAGTGTAGAATGTGTTTATCTTAAGCAAAATCCTTTCGAAACTCTGCTTAATGTTCTGCCACTAACTACCTTAGTGCATCAATTTGGCATCTCCTCTAGCCTCTTCATACTGTAATATTCCACAGCTTAGCTGTTGCATATCTTTGCAAAGATGCATTTGACCAAGTTTGTTCTTTTGGAAAGAAGAATGCTTTTCTGTTGACTTGCTGGAGTAACATTGAATGCATCACTGATACAGATACAAAACCTATTGATCTTCATCTGTTGAAAAATTCAAGTATTGGTAATGTGTGCAAACATCTGTTTTAGGCCCTAGCCACACACGCAACATCCACATCCACCAATATGCTGAGGATACACTGCTATACCTCAAGAGCAACTCCATTAAGGACATCCACAGGCTCAAAACCTGCCTCTCCCTGAACCAGTCTTGGATGTCCAGTGCATAATTGAAGCTCAACCACTCTCAGACAGAATTCCTACTCCACACCAACACTGAACACACAGACATACAGAAGTGACTATCAACCATGAACCCTCAGGGCTTCACACCCAAACTCAACTGCTGTGCCAAGTCCCTTCAGTTCCACATTGACAAACACCTCTCCTTCAAGAATACTGATGGGGTTCTCCACTAATCACTCCCAACATTAACAGTCACCTTCAGAGCTTGAACACAAAACACACATGCCAAATAATGTCTGCTGACACTTTGAGATTGAATCCTCCTCCAAACAAATATCAAACATAAGAACACTATGGGGGTAATTCAAAGAATTCAGTGCACAAGTGGCGCACGCAGCTGGCGCACAGTGTGCACGTGCGGCAGTCTGCGCCAGCCACGTGCGCCAAAATCAATTTCTGCGCACAGAGTATTCATGGATTTCAACATCCATAACCAGCGTGGTACAGAGTAGCGCAACGACCCTGCAGCAGCACCAGTTACGGCCCAACCCCTCCCTGTGCGCACAAATCCCATACACGGCGCACAGGCCAGTGAACCAGCACACAGACCCCCAACCACGAAAACGTCTGTAAAACTCTCCGCTCATCCCTCCGAATACATGTACCCCGCAGTGTGGGGAAAGTTTCACACGTGATTGCCCCTGTGCAAGAGGGGTACGTGTATTTCGGGTGTGCGCGGGAACTTTCACATGCGATTGGCCCTGTGCAAGCGGGGTACATGTATTTCTGGGGTGCACAGGAATTTTCACACACGATTGGCCCTGTGCGAGCGGGGTATGTGTATTTCGGGGGTGCGCCGGAAGTTTCACACGCAATTGGCCCTGTGCGAGCGGGGTATGTGTATTTCGGGGGTGCGCAGGCACTTTCACACGCGAATGGCCCTGTGCGAGCGGGGTACGTGTATTTTGGGGGTGCACGGGAAGTTTCACACGCGATTTCACTGTCTTAGCGGGGTACGTGTATCCAGTGGGGTGCGCGGGGTGTTACACACGTGAATTGCCAGTGTGGGTCCTCCCAGGTGTGCCCTCGACCACCTCCCCAGCCTGAGCAGGCAGCCCACACCACAGGGGACTACACTGCACCCCTGGTCATGTCCCGCAGGCAGCCCATCCACCATGGGCATGCCCCCCAGCCAGCCCACATGTCACCTTGCACTAGTGATCACTGACTCATGTCCCTCAGCAACCCCACCCACCCAGCATTGACGAGCACCTGCCAGCAGGCCCCGACTCATGTCCCCCTGCACCCCCACCCACCCAGCACTGACGGTCACCTGCCAGCAGGCCCCGACTCATGTCCCCCTGCACCCCCACCCACCCACCCAGTACTGACGGTCACCTGCCAGCAGGCCTCGACTCATGTCCCCCTACACCCCCACCCACCCAGCACTGACGGTCTCCTGCCAGCAGGCCCGACTCATGTCCCCCTGCACCACCACCCACCCAGCACTGACGGTCACCTGCCAGCAGGCCCCGACTCATGTCCCCCTGCACCCCCACCCACCCAGCATTGACAGGCACCTGCCAGCAGGCCCCAACTCATGTCCCTCAGCACCCCCACCCACCCAGCATTGACAGGCACCTGCCAGCAGGCCCCGACTCATGTCCCCCTGCACCCCCACCCACCCAGCACTGACGGTGACATGCCAGCAGGCCCCGACTCATGTCCCCTGCACCCCCACCCACCCAGCACTGTCAGTCACCTGCCAGCAGGCCCCGAATCATGTCCCCCTGCACCCCCACCCACCCAGCATCGACGGGCACCTGCCAGCATCGACGGGCACCTGCCAGCAGGCCCCAACTCAAAGATGCACAATCATGGGCCTCATGTGCACCAAAATCCCACAGCATGCCACCCCAGTCTTGAGAGGCAATCAAGTCCCCAATCCACCCCACACTGAAATGGCTATTCCATGACACAAAATGAAAGTGAACTATGTAGATCAAAATATGTCCCTCACACACACACACACACACTGGGTGATTGTCTAAATCCACTTTTTCACATGCAGTAACCCAATGAGCGAATACCAAACATGGAAGTAAGAAACAAAAATGTATTATTAACAAAATGAATGAAATAAAATAAAAGCATACAACATATTTCAAACGATGAAATGAAATGTATCTCCGAAACAGAATAAAAAAACATATGAAGAACCAGTCCAAAGTGATGAAAAAAAAAACGTGTCCAATATCACGGTCCATCAAATGAAATCCAAAGGAAACGTAATTGAAAAATCCATTGATCCATGGTGATTAATAAAATAAAATCCTCACATGATCCACTGTTCAAATATGTACACCAAGTTCATCCATTGTCCATGAGCCCAACGAAAGAAATGAAACCTATCCAAAAAACTACCTAAGAAAAGAACTATATACAAAAGTGTGGGGCACAGTCCAATCACCCCAAAATAATGCAAAACGAAAAGGAAACCTAACACTAAAAACGATTTACAATGGCGGCGGGCTAGTCCGACGGCTCACTTTCCGATGTCCCAGGACAGGGCATCATCAAACTCCTGCTCAATGTCCTGGAGGCAGTCCTCTTCCATGGTCCCGAGGGTTCGCAGGAACGATGCCATGTTGGACACCAACTCCCTGCGAATAGCCTCGAGGCACTCGGCCCGCCTCAGGGCCCTCTGCATGGAGTTCTCCGCCTGACCATCGTGAGCCGTGCCTCTTCCGCCCGCTGCCGCTCCGCATCTATGGTGTGGCCCAACCGCTGCCACATGGAAGACACTTCCCGTCCTGGGTCCTCCTGCCCTCTGGCCGATGCCTGCCCCTCCGATGTTGAAGGCCCCGAGCCATCATTGCTCCCACCATGTTGCTGCTGCTGCTGTGCCTGTGCCTGTGCCCTGGCTCTTGCTGCCTGCATGTCCTCCTCCGGCTGGGGTGCAGTTGTCGTGGTGGCCACCCCTGCTGGACGTCCGACTCCCGACTGTGGCAGGGATGTGTCCTCCACCAGCCTGGCCGCTGGGTCATAGGCAGCTCCACAGGGTACCCAGGTGATACATGGGTGGGAAGATGGCATGGAGGACGACTGGCGCATAGGGGGTTCAGGTGAGGAGGGGGTCAGAATAACGTCCAGCATATGGAGGAATCCAGCCCTGGTGACCTGTCCCAGTAGGTCAACGTGGTCAATGAGGCATCCGAGATGACATGCAGTGTCTTCACGAAAACACTGCAGGCACCTTGCATGCCCCGTTGACGCAACGCCATCCCAGACAGGACAGGCTCAACCCGGTCCCGGATTGCCAAGTCTGCAAGGAGAGGAAGGCCAGTTGTTGTGCGCTCATCCCCTCCCTGCAAAAGGGTCTGGACGTAGGCATCCCTGCTGGTGCAGGATGATGCAGTCACAGGATCGGGGGCAGGATTACACACAGGCACCTCCGCGCGGCCTGTGCTGCCTCCTGTCCCTGCCCCTGCACTGCACCACTAGCACCAGTGGAATCCCCACCTCCAGACCCCGTGTGTGTCCCTTCCATGGACACCTCCTCCACCAAACCCCCCACCAACCTGGATGACCCCATGCCATCTTCCTCCGTCGGACCCTGTGGGGTCTCAGCTGCCCCTTCTGCTGCCGAGGAGTCCACCTCCGACCTCCGCCTCTTGGACATACCCTCAGCATCTGCGGCCTGGGACACGGCACCAGACTCCTCACTCCCCGACGAGATGACAACCTGGGAGGGGAGCCAGGCCTTGCGTCTCTGGTTGGTGGTGCGATCCCTGCCGCTTTGCTCCACAGCACCCTCTCCGCCCTCTTCATCAGCTGATGCTGCAGACAGGGAGAGATAGAACACAGGCATCAGGGCACTGTACAATGGACTGATACACACATGACAGTTGCACATGAGTGGCAGTGTAAAACTACAGACATGGCATCACACTCCCCAACACACATGCCATTTCAACTCACACACATGAGCAAATCAACAGGAATCTTGCACCAGGCAGCACCGTCCATACACAAACAACAGCACGAGCAGCCGAAGGTGAGCCTGATGTCACATGGAACACGGGGAGTGCACAACACATGCACACACACCACCAGACTTACATGCATGTGTACATCTCCACCAACTGTTGCAGAGATGAGATCGCCATCCATGTCACATCTCGCATTCAGCCTTCTATATGTCAGTGTTACATGCATCCATGTTGCATCAGAGTTGCACACTTGTCAAATACACCCACATGCACATGTGCATAGTGCAGATATATGCAGCATGAACCAGCATCCATGAGTGACACCACAACCATGCCACAGTACATACTCATAATTCATTACATGTGTGCACCCACACATACATTTGCACAGCATGCTTACCAACACATACACCATCGATGTGTCTCACACTTGATAGGAATCACATGTGGCAGGTTCACGTCCCTGTACATATGCAGCCATACATGCCCCTACAAAGATGCACACTCCTGGCACACCACAACATGCACAGCGTGCGATCAGTATGCATGTACACTTACCGCTCGACTCCAGACAGGTCTGCCCCTCAAGGACCTGGACATGGAGCGCTGGGCGTATGCGTTCCAGGACCCTCATCTGGTTGTCGGTCAGGTGGACCCGGCACCCCTTGGCATCCACTGCCTTCAAGAGGCGCCAGGCCTTATTGAGGGTCCTGGACCTGAAGCCTGGACCCAGTGCTTCCGGATGTGTTTGTTCTCGTGGACTGCCACCCCTGCCTCATTGATGGCAGTCACGATGCCTATCCAGATCCTCTTCCATCCTTCATTGTCGGCTTGCGAACTTCCAAATAGGGCATCATACTGCCCCAGGACGTGCTCTACCAGGAAACCAACTTCCCTGGCACTAAAGCTGGTGGCCCTCTGCCTCTCTGCCTGGGAGTTGCCAGTGGTGCCAGATGGTGTAGTGTCCGACATGGCAACCCCAGAGGCAGGTGTGGGTGGGCAACTGGGTACTGGGGCTGGGCTGTTGAGCGATGGTATCCCAGTCGGCAGTCTTCAGTTCCAGCAGGGGTGGTCACAGCAACTGCACCCCTGGCTGACGTGCAGGCAGCAAATAGCAGGGCACATGGGCAGCAGGCAGGCAGGCAGCAGCAGATGGCAGGTGGGAGCATGCTCGGGGCTCTGGGGGGCAGGAATATGGCCTTCTGGGCAGGAGCATGGTCTTCCGTGTGTTTTCGCGTGGCCAGCTTGATACGAGTGATTTGGCACGTGAAAAAAGTGCACATCAGCGTGAAATCCGAGGACAGGCCCTTAGTGCGTAAGCGCGTCTGTGATGTTACGCGTGCGGGCGTTTCCCTCGTGACATGTACATAGTGGTTCAGTGCGTGAAAAAACTGCACATCCGCGTGTGAATGCATGTAATCCAAGGAAAGGGCCTACGCGCGTAAGTGATGCGACGTGCAGGGGCGTTTCCCTCAGCATGGGTCAAAGGTGAGTGGGGCCAGCAGCTCGGTGTACGTGCCTTTCATGGAGACCGACGTGTGTGTTGCTATTTCGCGCGCCATCACAGCTTCACAGCTGATCAAGGACGTATCTCTTCTTTTGGCAGGGGTATTGGTTACGCAGGTTTTTCATCATTGCGCTAGTCTGACGGTGAGTCGTGCACGCTATTTTGCCCACTGCGGGTGTCCCTGTGTATCGCATACCCGTTTTCAAGGTCATAGTAGCCTGCATGTCCCACGCATACGCGTTTTTCGTGTTACTGGGTGCCACTACATACTGCAGGAGGTTAATTCCATGCACGTAGGCTGCAGGGGTTGGCGCACAGTTTTACTGCAGTTTTGGGGGTGCCTGAGCATTGCGTGACCCATCACTACATCACCAGTGTCACATACAGCCTTACAGGTGCAGGGGTGCTGTTAACATCTTGCATCCCACCCCTTTCCCCCAATTGCCTAGGACAATTGTGGTGTACACCTCCCATTGGCACTCCTCCATCTGTGCCGGCACTACTCCATCTGTGCCATGGTTGGGAGGCCACCAAAGGTGAGGGGTGCCTCAGTTGGGCGTCCTCCTCAAGGCGCGCATGGTCAGGGACGTGACTGGGGTGACCAGGGAGTAGGGGGACCCCAGGGTGTCCAGGGTGGCCACAGAGGGGGAAGAGGCAAGGGTGCACCACTTGTGCATCATGTTGTGCCATGTGTCGGTGCAGTCATGCCACCACCCCCTGTGGTTCTAGGAGATGCAGCTTCTGCATCTGGCACTGGTGCCCGTGTGACCCGGCAGTCCGTTTCATCGACTGCCACGGTGTCATGATCTCTGCTTCCAAAAGGTCAGGGTTTTCCCAACTCCCTTGGAAGCAGATCCATAACCCAGGTTCCGAGTGCCAACCAGTCCCAATTGGGACCTTTTGGACCCAGTCCTGGCGCCAGTGGCACTGGGATCATAAATATGTCCAGTCCCAGCGCTGGAAGCGCCGGGCTCATAATGCTTGGGTGGACTTACCTGCAGCAGACCATGCTGCTTACTTGCCTGCCAGTTGAGCCTCTGATCCTCTTCTGTTTGGAACTACTTTTCCAGTTGGGTGGGGCAGGAGCCACTCCCTAGATTCAGAATACTGGAACTCTTCTGGAAAGCAGGAACTCTTTTCTTACCTAGGCGTGGCTGTGGAAGGAGACACCTAAGCACTACAGGAGGCTATTTAAACCACACCCGGTGGATGAATCTTGCTTTGCTTTATTCTGCATCCTCTGCAGCAGAACGCTCATCGTGTCTTCTGCATCGGATCCTGGGCCTAAGGAAAAAGGCTTACCATCATGAATCCAGTCTTCAGCAACACCTATAAAGACAAGAAAGAACAGGTTAGCATTCCGGCATCTGAAAGACAAAGGCTTACCTACTCTTCGTGCGCTCCGGAGGTCTTCACACTGCATTCCGGCATCTGAAAGACAAAAGCTTACCAACTCTTCGCACGCTCCGGAGGCCTTCGGCGCTGCATCCCGCATCTGAAAGACAAAACAAGGTGCGTTTAAAGACATTGGGGAACTTTAATACTCACGTGCCATTACTCCTTTCCACATCTAACCCAGTGGGTATTCCGGCACCGTGCAGCCGCTCCGAACTCGTACCTGCAAAATAAAAAGACAGTTAGAGCGCATCGTGAAGCAGGCAACAAGCGCTTACTTACGTGCTTCCAGGCGCTTCTATTCATCACGGACTCCATCTTCAACTCACTTCAGCCCGTCATCCGCCATCGCCGGAACCCTGCAAAACAAGAGACATCATTACTAAAGACTTTAAAGACAATAGAATTACTCGAAACTTACCGTTCGTGCAGTAAACGACGGACAGCAGTCCTCTGAAGTCAAGAGGCCTGCGCTACCTACCCAGTGAAGAAACTGGTTACAGCACCCTGCCCCGAGGCAGATGGAGAGCTCGGCATTCACTTACCTAAGGTGAGAGCGTTAACCTTTGGGGGTCTACAGGAGAGCAAAAAAGGAAAGAGATAGGGACACCCCAATAACCCCAGTTCATTAATCCCATATTTTCTATCTGCAGACATCTCACTCTTGAAGTCAGGCATACAATGCACAGAGGTCCAGCCCAAAGAGCCAACCGGGTGCTACACATCACCTTTGAAGATACGGTAGTTGCCCAGTCAAGACCGGCGCCTCTGCGAGAATCAGGTGAGCGTTACAGAACGCAAAGCCTACCGCAAAACTCTCGCCCAGGCGCTATGGAAACCTCGGATACTGACCACCTAGCCCGGTTACTTGGGGAACTAAGGGCAGAAATGCATGCAGCTCGTCAGGAAACAAATGCTCTAAGAAGGGAACTAATTATTTCCAAGGAGAGAACAGACGGTCTTGCTAGACAATTGCTACAGTCACAAGCCGGACAGACCCCGTTACCCGCATCAGGGGCAAATCTTCCTTCAACATCCTCTATGAATCCAGTGCAGATCAACCTACCTGGGAATGTACCTCTGGCTCCGCCCGAACGATTTTCTGGTGACCCAAAGAGGTTTGCAGTATTTATCAATCAGTGCCGGTTGCACTTCTCATGCCGGCCAGCAGCCTTTCCAACTGATCAAGCTAAAGTAGCTTTTGTACTTTCGTACCTTAGTGGCAATGCGGCAGACTGGTCGATCCCTCTAGTTAATCAAGATGATCCGGTTCTCCTTGATTTTCAAGCCTTTCAGCTTAGTATGGAAAAACTGTTCGCAAGACATTCACAGGGGCAGGCCTTGGACAATGAGCTTCTTTCGTTGCGACAGGGTAATCAAGACCTTTTGGCTTATATTGCATCTTTCAATAGACTAATAGTGGAAACTCAATGGCCTGAGGACAAAAGGATTACGCTGTTTTATAGAGGTCTACGTGGAGAGCTCAAAGACGTTTTAGCCCAAGTAGTGAATCCCCCACAAGACTGTTCGGATTATATAGACTTGGTCGTTCAAAGAGATCATAGACTGCAGAACAGGAGGGCCGACCGTTCCAAGTTTGATGCTCGAGTATTTTCCAAATCGCCAACTCCTTCCAAAGGAGTAGACTCCGGGGAACCCATGCAAATAGAGGGTCTGAAAGGTCCTCTAACACAAAAGGAGCGGGAAAGGAGAAAACAGTTGCAATTATGCCTATATTGCGGAAACTCAGGGCACTTTCTTCGAGACTGTCCGGTGAAACCTGCCAAGAAGGCAGTAGGAGCTGCAGTTACCAAAGTTACAAACTCTGAGCAGGGAAACGACCTCGCCCGACAAGAATAGAGGTCCTCTTGCCGAGCGTGAAAACCAGTTCCGTGACCTCGCATTTCGTGATACCTATGGTCCTCATTAGCCCTGATAATCCGGATCGATTACATGCAATTGAAGCTTACGTCGACAGTGGTGCCATCGGCAATTATGTGGATCATGAAATGGTTTTGAGGATGAATCTAACTCTTTGTCCCAAGGCTGTAAAGGACGTCATTACTACAGTGGATGGTACGGAGATAGCTTCCGGGCCAGTAACGCATACCACTCAAGAGGTGACGCTAGTAAGTCAAGATGGACACCATGAGAAGATAGTGTTCGATGTGATCAAGGCCCCTCAGTTTCAGATTATTCTAGGAATACCTTGGTTAGAGAAACACAATCCTCTGATCGGTTGGCGAGCAAGAACGGTCCAGTTTCCAGAATGTGTCTCTACTTGTCACCCTCCACCTGGTGTTGCACTGGCAGCAATTTCTTCAGAGACTCCCCAGTTACCTCCCGAATACCTAGAATACCAAGATGTTTTCCGGAAGGATCAGGCTAACTCTCTACCTCCTCATAGGTCTTATGACTGCCAGATAGACCTGATACCTGGATCTACTCCTCCTTGTAGTAGAATTTATGCCCTCACCGAGCCTGAGAACCTTCACCTTCGACAATACCTGGATCAATACCTGGCGAATGGGTTTATTCGTCCTTCCAAGTCCCCTGCTTCTTCAGCTTTGTTCTTCGTTCCAAAAAAGGAAGGAGACCTTAGAACTTGTATCGATTATCGCTCCCTGAACCAGATCACCGTTAAGAATAGATATCCGTTACCTTTGATCCCTGAACTCCTGGACCAAGTCAGAAAAGCATGCATATATACAAAGCTGGATCTTAGAGGAGCTTACCACTTGGTACGAGTAAAAGAGGGCGATGAATGGAAGACGGCCTTCCGCACCAAGTATGGGCTATTTGAATATCAGGTCATGCCCTTCGGACTTTGCAATGCCCCGGCCGCCTTTCAATATTTTATGAACGATGTCCTCAGAGAGCTCATAGATGTGTGTGTTGTTGTTTACATTGACGACATCCTCGTTTATTCTTCATCGGAATCTGAACATCGGAAACACGTGAAAATGGTCCTCGAAAGATTGCGTCAACACAAACTTTTCGCTAAGTTGGAAAAATGTGTTTTCAACGTGACTGAAGTTGAATTCTTGGGATTCATATTATCACCTGGCGGAGTACGTATGGATTCAAAGAAGGTCGATGCAGTTCTCAAATGGCCATCACCATCCTCCGTAAAAGGTGTGCAAAGCATGTTAGGCTTCGCTAACTTTTACCGCAGGTTTATCCCCGAATTCTCTCGAATAGTCCAGCCCATCACTGCCTTGTTAAAGAAAAACAAACGTTTTGAATGGTCTACCGAGACGGAACAAGCTTTCCAGGATTTGAAGACTAAATTTATCTCTGCACCAATCTTAAAACACCCTCACCCCGAGCTCCCCTACATCGTGGAAACTGATGCTTCAAGCCTTGCCATGGGGGCAGTTCTATCACAAAAGGACCCGGTAACCAATCATTTGCATCCCGTGGCATTTTGGTCCCGCAAATTCTCGCCTCCTGAAATCAATTACACGATTACTGACAAGGAACTTCTGGCTATCAAGTCTGCCTTTAAGGTTTGGCGGCATTATCTGCTGGGGGCCCGACACACCATTACTGTGATTACGGATCACCGAAACCTGCAATATTTGAAAACCGCAAAAGCCCAATCCTCTAGACAACTCCGTTGGGCATTATTCTTTGCCGAGTTTGACTTCATAATTACCTATCGACCTGGTACCAAGAACGGTAAAGCCGATGCCCTTTCTCGGATGGGAGTGGAAGAACACTTGATCAACCCTAAACCTGTACCAATCATTCCCGAACAAAGAATTCTGGGTGTAATCGCCACAGAATCCATAGAGGAAGTTAAGGATAAAGCCAGGCAACTTGTAACTCCAGCAGACATACAGAATTGGCATCTGCAGGGAAAGGACTTTGCAGTAAAGGACAACTTATTGTATTTCCAAGAACGATTATACCTACCCAGCACAGATTTACAGAAAAAAGTAATCTCTTGTTATCACGATTCTTTAATGGAAGGTCATCCCGGTATGGCCAAGACCTCAGAAAAGATCAAGCGCTACTTCTGGTGGCCGTCTTGGAAAAAAGATATCAGAGACTTTATAATGTCCTGTGGAGTATGCGCCCAAAACAGGAGTCAAAAGGAAAGACCAGCAGGCCTCTTACGCCCTATTGACATCCCACCCCGCCCTTGGCATACGCTTTCTATGGACTTCATCACCGATCTACCTCCATGCTCCGGATACAATACGATTCTAGTAATCGTGGACTTATTCTCCAAGATGGCGCATTTCATTCCGCTCAAAGGCTTGCCAACAGCAGCAACTCTGGCCCGAGAATTTCTCGAAAACATCGTCCGACTGCACGGTTTTCCTTCGGTTCTAATTTCGGATCGAGGTAGTCAATTTATTTCTCATTTTTGGCGAAGTTGCTGTCGGTCGGCTCAAATTGATGTGAGACTATCGACCAGTCACCACCCTCAGACCGACGGACAAACCGAGAGGACCAATCAAACTCTGGAACAGTATTTACGCTGCATGCTGCAACAAACTGAAAAAACTTGGAAAGACATCCTTTGGATAGCCGAATATGCCTACAATAACTCTGTCCATTCGGGAACTGGGAAAACACTGTTTTTTCTTTTGTACGGCAGTCACCCTCGAACCTCGGAGTTGGATCCCCTCCAAGATCTTGAAACACCAGCAGTAGACTACCTGCATTCTACAATCACCCAAGCCTTTAAGGAAGCTGTTTCTCACCTTCAAAGGGCTAAAGAACAATACAAGAAAGGAGCAGATCAACATCGGAAGGAAGCCCCTCAATATCAAGTAGGGGACCAAGTCTGGTTATCCACCAAATATCTACCTCTAAAAGGGCCACGCACATTCAACCCAAGATACCTTGGTCCCTATTCCATCACTACCATAGTAAACCCAGTAGCGGTCAAGTTGGACTTGCCCCCGCACATGAAGATACATCCGGTCTTCCACGTCTCTCTATTAAAACCCGTGCAACCTCAAACCCGACTAACTAAATCTCCAAAACCCATCCTAGTTGATGGAGAACTCGAGTTTGAAGTCAAAAGCATTCTGGACTCCAAGATCTCCAAATCTAAACTATTTTACCTAATTGACTGGAAAGGCTATGGCCCCCAAGAGAGATCCTGGGAACCTGCTGAATATGTCCACGCTCCTCGCCTAATCAAAAGATTTCACCGAACATTTCCTGACAAGCCAAAACCCCCGGAGAAGCCCGGTTTGGGAGGGGCCTTGAGGGGGGGTACTGTCATGATCTCTGCTTCCAAAAGGTCAGGGTTTTCCCAACTCCCTTGGAAGCAGATCCATAACCCAGGTTCAGAGTGCCAACCAGTCCCAATTGGGACCTTTTGGACCCAGTCCTGGCGCCAGTGGCACCGGGATCATAAATATGTCCAGTCCCAGCGCTGGAAGCGCCGGGCTCATAATGCTTGGGTGGACTTACCTGCAGCAGACCATGCTGCTTACTTGCCTGCCAGTTGAGCCTCTGATCCTCTTCTGTTTGGAACTACTTTTCCTGTTGGGTGGGGCAGGAGCCACTCCCTAGATTCAGAACACTGGAACTCTTCTGGAAAGCAGGAACTCTTTTCTTACCTAGGCGTGGCTGTGGAAGGAGACACCTAAGCACTACAGGAGGCTATTTAAACCACACCCGGTGGATGAATCTTGCTTTGCGTTATTCTGCATCCTCTGCAGCAGAACGCTCATCGTGTCTTCTGCATCGGATCCTGGGCCTAAGGAAAAAGGCTTACCATCCTGAATCCAGTCTTCAGCAACACCTATAAAGACAAGAAAGAACAGGTTAGCATTCCGGCATCTGAAAGACAAAGGCTTACCTACTCTTCGTGCGCTCCGGAGGTCTTCACACTGCATTCCGGCATCTGAAAGACAAAAGCTTACCAACTCTTCGCACGCTCCGGAGGCCTTCGGCGCTGCATCCCGCATCTGAAAGACAAAACAAGGTGCGTTTAAAGACATTGGGGAACTTTAATACTCACGTGCCATTACTCCTTTCCACATCTAACCCAGTGGGTATTCCGGCACCGTGCAGCCGCTCCGAACTCGTACCTGCAAAATAAAAAGACAGTTAGAGCGCATCGTGAAGCAGGCAACAAGCGCTTACTTACGTGCTTCCAGGCGCTTCTATTCATCACGGACTCCATCTTCAACTCACTTCAGCCCGTCATCCGCCATCGCCGGAACCCTGCAAAACAAGAGACATCATTACTAAAGACTTTAAAGACAATAGAATTACTCGAAACTTACCGTTCGTGCAGTAAACGACGGACAGCAGTCCTCTGAAGTCAAGAGGCCTGCGCTACCTACCCAGTGAAGAAACTGGTTACAGCACCCTGCCCCGAGGCAGATGGAGAGCTCGGCATTCACTTACCTAAGGTGAGAGCGTTAACCTTTGGGGGTCTACAGGAGAGCAAAAAAGGAAAGAGATAGGGACACCCCAATAACCCCAGTTCATTAATCCCATATTTTCTATCTGCAGACATCTCACTCTTGAAGTCAGGCATACAGTGCACAGAGGTCCAGCCCAAAGAGCCAACCGGGTGCTACACATCACCTTTGAAGATACGGTAGTTGCCCAGTCAAGACCGGCGCCTCTGCGAGAATCAAGTGAGCGTTACACACGGGCCCAATGGTAGCGGTAGCTGCAGGTGCAGCGATGGACACCACCACCCAGGCTCAGGGTCTGCCAGCGCAGGCTGTGTTGGCACTTGAGGAGTCCTTGGAAGATTTCCAACAGGGCAGGAGGGAAACCGTAGGTGCACGCAGGGCTGCCCTGACCAAGACACGTGTCCATGGGGCAGTAATGTCATCTTCTGCCCCGACCAGCCAGGTGTTGGAAAGTGCAGGGGCAGATGCAGCCAACAACACCCCGGTTGTGAGTCTGCCAACCAGGACAGTTGAGGTCAATGACTCTGCCACAGCGGATGTTGCTGTGCAGGGTCCATTAGAGGACACCCAGCTGCCACTGACGCAAGTCAGGCCTTTGGTCGTCCTCCACCTGCCACTCCCTTGGCTCAATCCACCGGTGACACTGGCCATACTGATCCGGGCGGCATTTGCCAGCCAGGGTCTGCGCCACAATCCAAGAGGTGGAAGATTGCACCTGCAGCACAGGCTGGGACCCCACACACAGCCACGACCTCCTGCATGTCGAGGAAGAAACCTTTCTGCAACCAGGAACTGGACTTCCTCGTGGACTACATGCGGGACCACAGCCAAGACATGCTAGTGGGGCCTAATTGTCAGACTACGGCTGCCCACCGTGATACCCACTGGAAGCAAGTTGCGGAACATGTGAGTGCATTCGGTCATGAGGTGCGCACGGCGCAAGAGTGCAAAAAGAGTTGGAATGATCTCAAACGCAGCACTAAGGCTAAACGTGCCTCAAATTACACCTTAACTCTGGTGACCGGCAGTGGGCCTGCACCTGAGGAGGAAGACCTCACTCTGCACAAGTCCCTCGTTGCGGAGTTCATACCACCTGAATCAGTCGAAGGAGTGGGAGAGATGCCAGATTTTGATGCCCAGTCCAGTGAGTGTTGCTGCGTGTGTGTTGAGGACATGGGTGTTTTACTTGCCGGGAGGTGCATGAGTTGTCCAGCCAGGCCTTGCAGGAGGAAATCCGTGTTACACGTGTTACCTTGCAAGAGGAAGCACGCGTATCACGTGAGGTTCTGCATGCAGACCTACGTGTCATCGCCACACAGAACCAGCTCACCCGTCCGGCAGACTTGCTGCCGGTGAGAGGCAAGCTGCGGCTAGGCGTGGTCAGGCTGCTTTCCAGGAAGAGCCAGACTTGGACAACGAGGTATCTCCCACATAGGTCCTGCTGTGCAGGCGTTGAGCCCATGGAGGTTTTTTTTTTCCTCAACATCATCGCATGTGGGTGTTGAGCAGCACCCTGTACCTCCCCCCTCCTGGGTGCCTCTCCCCCCCGGGTCGTATGTGGCAATTTTTGATTTTTCTTTTAGTTTAGTTAGTTAAGTTTCTATTTGATAGTTAGTTTAATTAGGTAATGTAGGTTTTTGATAGTTAGTCTAATTTAATATAGTTTAAAATTGCTTGTCTGTTGTGCTTTCATGTGACGGTCTGGTGCTTTGTGGCTTTTGAAAGCATCCACTGTCTGTTCCAGCTGGTCCCTTCAAGCTTGTCTCGTGTATGTGTTTGCAGCTTGGGGTCCTGACTCACATATGCCACTCCTGCTTGCCTTATCCATGGGCTCGCAAGGATGGTTTGGTGTAACAGCCTATTACACAAGGGCTTAGGACTGTCATATCCGTGGCATTTCTGCTGCTGTACTACTTGTGTTGACACCCCTAGTGGGGATGATATGGGGGATTTTGACCGCAGTTCTTCCTATGCTAGCTGGGTGGTTTCATGATTCATGTGTGCATTAATTGCTATACATTGTGTAGTGTGTTTCTTATCTTTGCTGTACATGTGCTTCATGAAATTCATGCTGTAGACAGTGGCTGACACACTTTGGCTTGGAAAGTTGCACTGATGGAGTAATTTCAGATGTACGTCTCTGACATGGTCCACTCATGACATGCCTGAGGAGACACACACATGGAAATTCCATGCATTAATCATGTGTTTTCTGTCCTTTCTGCAGGGGGATGAGCCTCCAGACAAAGGGGAAGGGTGATTCTGTGGCCAGGTGAACTTCAAGAATGAAGGCTACATAGCCCATGCACAGTTGTTCAGTGGGTCATGGTGATATGTGATGGAGGGGGGTATTTTATTGTTGGACAGTTGCCTTGCCCCACAGTTTGATGGGCACCCTGACATTGTAATTGTGGTATCCTATGTATATGATGTATTCTGCTGATCAATGGCTGTTCATATGTTGTGTTTACCTTTCAGGTGGGAGGGTGTAGTTGTGGTTTGACATGCTGGGGTGTACACATGGGCAATGTTCACATGTGATGAGGACACTGATGGTCACTTGATTGCACATGCATGTATTGAGTGCATGTCCTATGATCCACAACATGTACAACCACCCTTCCATGTCCACATGTGCACGCAGTTAGCCTTCTGGGGACCACTGTGTCCCTGCAGCACATGATCTATGACCATTTGTGGATCCTGTACATACGTGATTTGTTTTTCTATTTAGTTTGTCATTTTCATGTGATGCTCAGGGTGTGCAGTGTTTATTTTGCAGTGCACGATGTGCATGTAAACAGGCATTCATTGTTATGTTCAAGCTACAACTGTTGGTATGCATGTGGGTATGACTTGCTTTGTGTGGGAGGTTGTTGGTCTGTCATTTCATCTGATTCCATGTCAGGCATCATTGTCTGATGCCACTTTGCATTTTTCACATGTCAATGTCTACATTATTGTTATTGTGGTGGTGTTTTGCTATTGCTTGCCATGTCATGTTGTGGTTTTGGTGGCTTTGTGTGACATGCCAGTAATTGTCATGGCCTGTTTTGCAAGTCTGTGTGATACACACCTTGCATGTGTACCTTTTGGCCACACAGGATTGGTTAGGTTTGAGTAGCTAGGGAAGCACACAATGTGGCACTTCCATGGCAACTTTCTCAGGGTGGTAAGGTTGTGACAGTTGACTGTCTCTTTGTCATCATCAATTGTCACCTGGTATGTGCCAGGCCTGTGTGCAATACGCAGGGGTGGGAGTTTAGGTGAAAAATGTGGCCACAAGCTGGGTCCGGGCTGCCTCGCCACATGCTCTATCCCCTCCCATGGGCAGCGCCTGTGCCTGTGGTTGGGGATTTGGGGGTACCACCATGTCCACCAGTACGCCCTGCCGTGTTGCGACATTGTGCAGGACACATGCTGCCACAATGATCCTGCACACTACTGGGGGTGCATAGAGTAGCTGGCCTACAGAGCGGTCAAGGGAGTGGAAGCGTGACTTGAGCACTCCGAATGTGCGCTCCACTATGGCCCTGGTTGCAATATGGGCAGCGTTGTATCTTACCTGGGGTGGTGTGGTGGGGTTCCGGATTGGCGTCATCATGTGGTTGCTCAGAGGGTAGGCACTGTCCCCTGGAGAGGTGATAATGGTTTGTGATTATTGGGGTTTGTGTATTTTGTCTGTGTGTGACATGCATGCATGTGCACGGGCATTTGTACTCACCTTTGAGCCATGTTTCGACATGCTGCCTAGCTTCCAGGGCCCGGCTCAGGGTGGACATTCTGTATATGAAACTGTCGTGGGTGGAGCCAGGGTAGTTTCCATAGACAGAGGTGAAGATTCCCTTGGCATCGCATACCACCTGCACGTTGATGGAATGCCAGTGCTTGCGGTTTCGGTAGATGTGCTCAGTGGCCCTAGGTGGACGTAGGGCCACATGGGTGCAATCTATGGCACCAAGCACTTTGGGGAAGTGTGCCCCCCTGTAAAAGTCCTGGAAAACGGCCTGCCTTTCTGTGGGTGTTCTGGGCATGTATATGTGTCTGCGGACTACGGGGCGCACAGTCATGATTGCCAACACCTGGTGACTGCGTGGCCTGTGAGACCCCCCCCACTATGGCAGTAGTCCGCTGAAATGACCCAGTGGCCAAAAAATGCAGGACTTTGAGTACCTTCTCCAAGGGGCTCAATGCCTGGGAGCAGAGGGTGGGTGATGTAAGGTCATCTTCCCACTCAATGACCTGGTCTAGGATGATATGAGGTGGAAACCTATACCTGCCGTAGACCTGGTCATCAGGCATCCCAAAAAGGCTTGTCCGGGGGGAAAAAATGCAGGCCCTGGCTATTCTCCTCCTCCTGTGGTGTCCCACGATCAGTGCTGTGACAAATGGGGCATTCATCATAGCGGTATGTACGTGTTTGTTGTTTGTGCGCTCTTTTATACTGTGCGCGTGCGCTTGTTTCCCGTATCAAATCCATGAATACGAGTTGTTCGCGTGCATGTGGGCGTTCCATGTATTTCCCTGCAGTACTTCCCCAGTTACGCATTTTTTTTCACACGTTGTTCCCCATTCCATGCGTTACGCCCCGTGTCCCGCCCCCTTTTTGGTATGTGCGCGGATGTTGTGCGCTTTCCCTGTCCGTCGTGCACAGCGTTCGGTATGTTGCAATGACGTGTGCGCCCATGTGCGTCACACACGGGTTTGGCGCACATCCTGAGAAAAACACACGCACAGACTTCCATGAATCACACGCGTGCGCTTCCTTTTTCACGCGTGCGCCTGCTTGCGCCAGCATGCGCCACTTTTTTCAGCACACATTTGTTCCATGAATCGGCCCCTAAACCTCTCGAACCAACCTACTTATTAGAGTCCCATCGAATGTTGCCTAGCACCAACATGCACGTACTACTTCTCTCTTGACACAGATACAGCAAGTTCCCTCTGCAATAACATAACAAAGCATGACCTGCCATGGCATAGCATAACATAGCATTCATAATAATCATTTTGAACACTTTGTCGCTCTAGCTTTTCTTTGTATAGCTTTAATTTCTAGCCAAATCATGTCCTCTCTCACCAAACACCTTTCACTTCAATGAACTCCTCGTCCATGTGTATGTAGCTCTCAGTGTCAGGAACGCTAGCAACCAAAAGTGCCTTTGCACAGTCAAGGTGTCTTTGTCTTTACAAGATTATGGCTGCCATTTGAGATGCTTAGCAGCACAGCTCTAATTTTGATTGTGCTCGTACTTACATTCTATTGCACACAAAAGTGCAAAATGCAATGACAACGGTGTCTGCAGTAACCGTGTTGCAAATATTCGTGCTGCTCTCCATGTCTACTGAATATTTTACTGCGCATTTTAATCGAAATTTGATATAATTGCAATAGTGAAAGCATAGGCCTCGCAAAGCGTGCAAGTGCAAAACAGGAATGTGATCTCTACCCTCATTAAACTGCGAAAGTTGTAGCATGGGTGTGTAAATAATGTTTCCATGTATTTGTAATGCATTTGTAATGCACTGCACATGTGAACGCTATTGCCATCTTTGTTATGCTTTCAACTAATGCTGAATTCACATCATAAAGTAACACTCTAGCACTAAGCACTAAGCTCCTGCAATTACACCGACAGGCACTTTCAAAAGAAAATAAATGCTGTCAAATAGTGTGCCTCATTTTCTTATACATTATTAAGGACGTGAGACTCTCTGTCCAGCCTTGCAATTGTGGTGAACAAAATGTGCACATAATACATGAAGTTCCTGGGAGATCCCGCAGGACCCACAAGCACCTAACAATGGTGCCCAAACTAGCCAAGGATTTCAGTGGGGATGTCGTTCTGATCAGAGTTCCAATCAGAGTCAACGATTTATACCCAGCGAGATTTGGTTTCCTGTGGCTGGATCGGACACCAATGATGAGGACCAAACCACTTTCAATGTCTCTTTGTGGTTTATGCTTTTCGTCTGGAGCGAGTCATTTACTTGTAAGCCCACAACCTGTGTTTCACACAAGCAGTGGTTGATTATGAATGAGATGGTGACATTTCTTGATAGTGTATACTTGAGTTTTTGGTCTTGATTTTACACTTTTTGTCTGTGTTATTTTGCCCATTTGATGCCTTTCCGTTTTACCATTAAATTCTCTCTCATTTCAAATAGATGTCCCTCTTTTTTACCATGTTTTATTTTCCAAATCATTCACACAAAAAAAAATGTTTAAACATGCAATACAAATCACGCATATCGTTGTATTCCGTATCCCATTTTAATGTGTTTGTCCTAATCGGTCTTCCATGACTTGCTCCATCTGTTTCCTTTTCCTTGCATTGATCTCCAAATAATTGTTTTTCTTTTTGAAACGGTGAAAATTGTCCACGTTTGTATTCCTGCATCGTTGTGGAATCTAAAAAACATCCCCACTTGTGAATCCCAGAATCCTTCCTGTTTTGCACACCAACTTTGTACATGTGAAAAGCAGGTTGGCATCCTTCAGTTTTACGCAGTAAGTAATGTGTTTGTGTCGTTAGTGTGTGTTAGTCCTTCGTATGAACAAAATAATTGAAAGGAAGAGGAGCAAGGTATTTGAGGATGAAGGGAGGATGCTACTCTCATGGAAGGATACTGATTGCGAGGAGGGGAATCAAGGATTTAATGAAGTTGTGGGCCCTATAGTTTCCAGATTCCCGAAGCCATAGCAGGTTTTGTCTGAGGTGAGAGGGCCTTAAAGAGGTGCATTCATCAGTGCTAGTGCTTCATACTTTTTGATGACAGCTGTTTTTGCTATCTCTATTTGTTCGTTAGGCGTAGATAGAGATCGAATTTACAGGGTAATTCATAGAATTTCGCAGAAAAGTGTCGCAAGCGGCTGGCGCAGAGTGTCCGCGTGCGATTGTGTGCGCCAGGCACGTGCGCTAAAACCGATTTCTGCGCACAGCGTATTCATGGATTTCATGCTCCCAAACCAGCCGTGGCGCAGAGTATCGCAGCGAGCCTGCAGCAGCGCCAGTAACGCCCCCAAGAACGCCCTTGCGCAAGGAAAAGCCATCAACATCGCTAAATCATCGCAAAGAGCTGCGCTAACCCTGGACCAGTTTACAGGGCTGCCAAACAAGGAACGCAAAGCGGGCAACCTTCATATCAGGAGTACGCGGGAAGTTTTACACGCGATTAGCCAGGGTACGTGTATTACAGGGGTACGCGGGAAGTTCAACACGCGATTGTCCAGGGAACGTGTATTACAGGGGTACGCGTGAAGTCTTACATGCGATTAGCCAGGGCACGTGTAATACAGGGGTACGCGGGAATTATCACACGCGATTTGGCAGGGTACGTGAATTACAGGGGTGCGTGGGAATTATCACACGCCATTTTGCTGGGTACGTGTATTACAGGGGTGCGTGGGAATTATCACACGCGATTAGGCTGGGTGGGTCCTCACAGGTGTTCCCTGTACACCCTCCACAGCCCCTGCAGGCAGCCCACAAACAGGGGACTACCCTGCACACCTGCTCATGTCCCCCTGCACCCCCACCCCCCAGCCACCAGGGGTACCCACCACCAGGCCCCCACCCATGTCTCCTATCACACCCACCCCCCAGCGCTGTGGGGCACCTGCTAGCAGGCCCCCACCCATGTCCAACCCATGTCTCCCACCACCCCCACCCCCCAGCCACCAGGGGCACCCACCACCAGGCCCCCACCAATGTCTCCTACCACCCCCACCCCCCAGCGCTGTGGGGCACCTGCCAGCAGGCCCCCACCCATGCCCAACTCATGTCTCCCACCACCCCCACCCACCAGCCACCAGGGGCACCCACCACCAGGCCCCCACCCATGTCTCCTACCACCCCCAGCCCCCAGCGCTGTGGGGCACCTGCCAGCAGGCCCCCACCCATGTCCAACCCATGTCTCCCACCACCCCCACCCCCCAGCAGTGCAGGGGCAGCCTCCACCAGGCCCCCACTCATGTCTCCCACCACCCCCACCCCCCAGCCACCAGGGGAAGCCTCCACCAGGCCCCCACTCATGCCCAACTCATGTCTCCCACCACCCCCACCCCCCAGCCACCAGGGGCAGCCTCCACCAGGCCCCCACCCATGTCTCCCACCACCCCCACCCACCAGCAGTGCAGGGGCAGCCTCCACCAGGCCCCCACCCATGTCTCCCACCACCCCACCCCCCAGCCACCAGGGGCAGCCTCCACCAGGCCCCCACCCATGTCTCCCACCACCCCCACCCACCAGCAGTGCAGGGGCAGCCTTCACCAGGCCCCCACCCATGTCTCCCACCACCCCCACCCCCCAGCCACCAGGGGCACCCACCACCAGGCCCCCACCAATGTCTCCTACCACCCCCACCCCCCAGCACTGTGGGGCACCTGCCAGCAGGCCCCCACCCATGTCCAACCCATGTCTCCCACCACCCCCCAGCCACCAGGGGCACCCTCCACCAGGCCCCCACTCATGCCCAACTCATGTCTCCCACCACCCCCACCCACCAGCCACCAGGGGCACCCACCACCAGGCCCCCACCCATGTCTCCTACCACCCCCACCCCCCAGCGCTGTGGGGCACCTGCCAGCAGGCCCCCACCCATGTCCAACCCATGTCTCCCACCACCCCCACCCCCCAGCCACCAGGGGCACCCTCCACCAGGCCCCCACTCATGCCCAACTCATGTCTCCCACCACCCCCACCCCCCAGCCACCAGGGGCACCCTCCACCAGGCCCCCACCCATGTCTCCCACCACCCCCAACCCCCAGCCACCAGGGGCAGCCTCCACCAGGCCCCCACTCATGCAAAACTCATGTCTCCCACCACCCACACCCCCCAGCAGTGCAGGGGCAGCCTCCACCAGGCCCCCACTCATGTCTCTCACCACCCCCACCCCCCAGCCACCAGGGGCACCCTCCACCAGGCCCCCACTCATGCCCGACTCATGTCTCCCACCACCCCCACCCCCCAGCCACCAGGGGCATCCTCCACCAGGCCCCCACCCATATCTCCTACCACCCCCACCCCCCAGCACTGTGGGGCACCTGCCAGCAGGCCCCCACCCATGTCCAACCCATGTCTCCCAACACCCCCACCCCCCAGCAGTGCAGGGGCATCCTCCACCAGGCCCCCACCCATGTCTCCCACCACCCCCACCCCCCAGCCACCAGGGGCACCCTCCACCAGGCCCCCACCCATGTCACCCACCACCCCCAGCCCCCAGCACTGTGGGGCACCTGCCAGCAGGCCCCCACCCACGTCCAACCCATGTCTCCCACCACCCCCACCCCCCAGCACTGTGGGGCACTCTCCACCAGGCCCCCACCCATGTCACCCACCACCCCCACCCCCCAGCCACCAGGGGCACCCACCACCAGGCCCCCACCCATGTCTCCTACCACCCCCACCCCCCCAGCGCTGTGGGGCACCTGCCAGCAGGCCCCCACCCATGTCCAACCCATGTCTCCCACCACCCCCACCCACCAGCCACCAGGGGCACCCACCACCAGGCCCCCACCCATGTCTCCTACCACCCCCCAGCGCTGTGGGGCACCTGCCAGTAGGCCCCCGCCCATGTCCAACCCATGTCTCCCACCACCCCCACCCCCCAGCAGTGCAGGGGCAGCCTCCACCAGGCCCCCACTCATGTCTCCCACCACCCCCACCCCCCAGCCACCAGGGGCAGCCTCCACCAGGCCCCCACTCATGCCCAACTCATGTCTCCCACCACCCCCACCCCCCAGCCACCAGGGGCAGCCTCCACCAGGCCCCCACCCATGTCTCCCACTACCCCCACCCACCAGCAGTGCAGGGGCAGCCTCCACCAGGCCCCCACCCATGTCTCCCACCACCCCCACCCCCCAGCCACCAGGGGCAGCCTCCACCAGGCCCCCACCCATGTCTCCCACCACCCCCACCCACCAGCAGTGCAGGGGCAGCCTCCACCAGGCCCCCACCCATGTCTCCCACCACCCCCACCCCCCAACCACCAGGGGCACCCTCCACCAGGCCCCCACCCATGTCTCCTACCACCCCCACCCCCCAGCGCTGTGGGGCACCTGCCAGCAGGCCCCCACCCATGTCCAACCCATGTCTCCCACCACCCACACCCCCCAGCAGTGCAGGGGCAGCCTCCACCAGGCCCCCACTCATGTCTCCCACCACCCCCACCCCCAGCCACCAGGGGCACCCTCCACCAGGCCCCCACTCATGCCCAACTCATGTCTCCCACCACCCCCACCCCCCAGCCACCAGGGGCACCCTCCACCAGGCCCCCACTCATGCCCAACTCATGTCTCCCACCACCCCCACCCACCAGCCACCAGGGGCACCCACCACCAGGCCCCCACCCATGTCTCCTACCACCCCCACCCCCCAGCGCTGTGGGGCACCTGCCAGCAGGCCCCCACCCATGTCCAACCCATGTCTCCCACCACCCCCACCCCCCAGCCACCAGGGGCACCCTCCACCAGGCCCCCACCCATGTCTCCCACCACCCCCACCCCCCAGGGGCACCCTCCACCAGGCCCCCACTCATGCCCAACTCATGTCTCCCACCACCCCCACCCACCAGCCACCAGGGGCACCCACCACCAGGCCCCCACCCATGTCTCCTACCACCCCCACCCCCCAGCGCTTTGGGGCACCTGCCAGCAGGCCCCCACTCATGCCCAACTCATGTCTCCCACCACCCCCACCCCCCAGCCACCAGGGGCACCCTCCACCAGGCCCCCACCCATGTCTCCCACCACCCCCACCCCCCATCCACCAGAGGCAGCCTCCACCAGGCCCCCACTCATGCCCAACTCATGTCTCCCACCACCCCCACCCCCCAGCAGTGCAGGGGCAGCCTCCACCAGGCCCCCACTCATGTCTCCCACCACCCCCACCCCCCAGCCACCAGGGGCACCCTCCACCAGGCCCCCACTCATGCCCGACTCATGTCTCCCACCACCCCCACCCCCCAGCCACTAGGGGCATCCTCCACCAGGCCCCCACCCATGTCTCCTACCACCCCCACCCCCCAGCACTGTGGGGCACCTGCCAGCAGGCCCCCACCCATGTCCAACCCATGTCTCCCACCACCCCCACCCCCCAGCAGTGCAGGGGCATCCTCCACCAGGCCCCCACCCATGTCTCCTACCACCCCCACCCCCCAGCACTATGGGGCACCTGCCAGCAGGCCCCCACCCATGTCTCCCACCACCCCCACCCCCCAGCTACCAGGGGCACCCTCCACCAGGCCCCCACCCATGTCACCGACCACCCCCACCCCCCAGCACTGTGGGGCACCTGCCAGCAGGCCCCCACCCATGTCCAACCCATGTCTCCCACCACCCCCACCCCCCAGCACTGTGGGGCACCCTCCACCAGGCCCCCACCCATGTCACCCACCACCCCCACCCCCCAGCCACCAGGGGCACCCACCACCAGGCCCCCACCCATGTCTCCTACCACACCCAACCCCCAGCGCTGTGGGGCACCTGCCAGCAGGCCCCCACCCATGTCCAACCCATGTCTCCCACCACCCCCACCCACCAGCCACCAGGGGCACCCACCACCAGGCCCCCACCCATGTCTCCTACCACCCCCACCCCCCAGCGCTGTGGGGCACCTGCCAGCAGGCCCCCACCCATGTCCAACCCATGTCTCCCACCACCCCCACCCCCCAGCAGTGCAGGGGCAGCCTCCACCAGGCCCCCACCCATGTCTCCCACCACCCCCACCCCCCAGCCACCAGGGGCAGCCTCCACCAGGCCCCCACTCATGCCCAACTCATGTCTCCCACCACCCCCACCCCCACCCCCCAGCCACCAAGGGCACCCTCCACCAGGCCCCCACCCATGTCTCCCACCACCCCCACCCCCCAGCAGTGCAGGGGCAGCCTCCACCAGGCCCCCACTCATGTCTCCCACCACCCCCACCCCCCAGCCACCAGGAGCAGCCTCCACCAGGCCCCCACCCATGTCTCCCACCACCCCCACCCCCCAGCCACCAGGGGCACCCACCACCAGGCCCCCACCCATGTCTCCTACCACCCCCACCCCCCAGCGCTGTGGGGCACCTGCCAGCAGGCCCCCACCCATGTCCAACCCATGTCTCCCACCACCCCCACCCCCGAGCCACCAGGGGCACCCTCCACCAGGCCCCCACTCATGCCCAACTCATGTCTCCCACCACCCCCAGCCCCCAGCCACCAGGGGCAGCCTCCACCAGGCCCCCCCATATGTCTCCCACCACCCCCACCCACCAGCAGTGCAGGGGCAGCCTCCACCAGGCCCCCACCCATGTCTCCCACCACCCCCACCCCCCAGCCACCAGGGGCACCCACCACCAGGCCCCCACCCATGTCTCCTACCACCCCCACCCCCCAGCGCTGTGGGGCACCTGCCAGCAGGCCCCCACCCATGTCCAACCCATGTCTCCCACCACCCCCACCCCCCAGCCACCAGGGGCACCCTCCACCAGGCCCCCACTCATGCTCAACTCATGTCTCCCACCACCCGCCCCCCCAGCCACCAGGGGCACCCTCCACCAGGCCCCCACTCATGCCCAACTCATGTCTCCCACCACCCCCACCCACCAGCCACCAGGGGCACCCACCACCAGGCCCCCACCCATGTCTCCTACCACCCCCATCCCCCAGCGCTGTGGGGCACCTGCCAGCAGGCCCCCACCCATGTCCAACCCATGTCTCCCACCACCCCCACCCCCTAGCCACCAGGGGCACTCTCCACCAGGCCCCCACTCATGCCCAACTCATGTCTCCCACCACCCCCACCCCCCAGCCACCAGGGGCACCCTCCACCAGGCCCCCACCCATGTCTCCCACCACCTCCACCCCCCAGCCACCAGGGGCAGCCTCCACCAGGCCCCCACTCATGCCCAACTCATGTCTCCCACCACCCCCACCCCCCAGCAGTGCAGGGGCAGCCTCCACCAGGCCCCCACTCATGTCTCCCACCACCCCCACCCCCCAGCCACCAGGGGCATCCTCCACCAGGCCCCCACCCATGTCTCCTACCACCCCCACCCCCCAGCACTGTGGGGCACCGGCCAGCAGTCCCCCACCCATGTCCAACCCATGTCTCCCACCACCTCCACCCCCCAGCCACCAGGGGCAGCCTCCACCAGGCCCCCACTCATGCCCAACTCATGTCTCCCACCACCCCCACCCCCCAGCAGTGCAGGGGCATCCTCCACCAGGCCCCCACCCATGTCTCCCACCACCCCCACCCCCCAGCACTGTGGGGCACCTGCAAGCAGGCCCCCACCCATGTCCAACCCATGTCTCTCACCACCCCCACCCCCCAGTACTGTGGGGCACCCTCCACCAGGCCCCCACCCATGTCACCCACCACCCCCACCCCCCAGCCACCAGGGGCATCCACCACCAGGCCCCCACCCATGTCTCCTTCCACCCCCACCCCCCAGCGCTGTGGGGCACCTGCCAGCAGGCCCCCACCCATGTCCAACCCATGTCTCCCACCACCCCCACCCACCAGCCACCAGGGGCACCCACCACCAGGCCCCCACCCATGTCTCCTACCACCCCCACCCCCCAGCGCTATGGGGCACCTGCCAGCAGGCCCCCACCCATGTCCAACCCATGTCTCCCACCACCACAAACCCCCCAGCAGTGCAGGGGCAGCCTCCACCAGGCCCCCACTCATGTCTCCCACCACCCCCACCCCCCAGCCACCAGGGGCAGCCTCCACCAGGCCCCCACTCATGCCCAACTCATGTCTCCCACCACCCCCACCCCCCAGCCACCAGGGGCAGCCTCCACCAGGCCCCCACCCATGTCTCCCACCACCCCCACCCACCAGCAGTGCAGGGGCAGCCTCCACCAGGCCCCCACCCATGTCTCCCACCACCCCCACCCCCCAGCCACCAGGGGCAGCCTCCACCAGGCCCCCACCCATGTCTCCCACCACCCCCACCCACCAGCAGTGCAGGGGCAGCCTCCACCAGGCCCCCACCCATGTCTCCCACCACCCCCACCCCCCCAGCCACCAGGGGCACCCACCACCAGGCCCCCACCCATGTCTCCTACCACCCCCACCCCCCAGTGTTGTGGGGCACATGCCAGCAGGCCCCCACCCATGTCCAACCCATGTCTCCCACCACCCCCACCCCCCAGCCACCAGGGGCACCCTCCACCAGGCCCCCACTCATGCCCAACTCATGTCTCCCACCACCCCCACCCCCCAGCTACCAGGGGCACCCTCCACCAGGCCCCCACTCATGCCCAACTCATGTCTCCCACCACCCCCACCCACCAGCCACCAGGGGCACCCACCACCAGGCCCCCACCCATGTCTCCTACCACCCCCACCCCCCAGCGCTGTGGGGCACCTGCCAGCAGGCCCCCACCCATGTCCAACCCATGTCTCCCACCACCCCCACCCCCCAGCCACCAGGGGCACCCTCCACCAGGCCCCCACCCATGTCTCCCACCACCCCCACCCCCAGCCACCAGGGGCACCCTCCACCAGGCCCCCACTCATGCCCAACTCATGTCTCCCACCACCCCCACCCCCCAGCCACCAGGGGCACCCTCCACCAGGCCCCCACTCATGCCCAACTCATGTCTCCCACCACCCCCACCCACCAGCCACCAGGGGCACCCACCACCAGGCCCCCACCCATGTCTCCTACCACCCCCACCCCCCAGCGCTGTGGGGCACCTGCCAGCAGGCCCCCACACATGTCCAACCCATGTCTCCCACCACCCCCACCCCCAGCCACCAGGGGCACCCTCCACCAGGCCCCCACCCATGTCTCCCACCACCCCCACCCCCCAGCCACCAGGGGCACCCTCCACCAGGCCCCCACTCATGCCCAACTCATGTCTCCCACCACCCCCACCCCCCAGCAGTGCAGGGGCAGCCTCCACCAGGCCCCCACTCATGTCTCCCACCACCCCCACCCCCCAGCCACCGGGGGCATCCTCCACCAGGCCCCCACCCATGTTTCCTACCACCCCCACCCCCCAGCACTGTGGGGCACCGGCCAGCAGGCCCCCACCCATGTCCAACCCATGTCTCCCACCACCTCCACCCCCCAGCCACCAGGGGCAGCCTCCACCAGGCCCCCACTCATGCCCAACTCATGTCTCCCACCACCCCCACCCCCCAGCAGTGCAGGGGCATCCTCCACCAGGCCCCCACCCATGTCTCCCACCACCCCCACCCCCCAGCCACCAGGGGCACCCTCCACCAGGCCCCCACCCATGTCACCCACCACCCCCACCCCCCAGCACTGTGGGGCACCTGCCAGCAGGCCCCCACCCATGTCCAACCCATGTCTCTCACCACCCCCACCCCCCAGCACTGTGGGGCACCCTCCACCAGGCCCCCACCCATGTCACCCACCACCCCCACCCCCCAGCCACCAGGGGCACCCACCACCAGGCCCCCACCCATGTCTCCTTCCACCCCCACCCCCCAGCGCTGTGGGGCACCTGCCAGCAGGCCCCCACCCATGTCCAACCCATGTCTCCCACCACCCCCACCCCCCAGCCACCAGGGGCAGCCTCCACCAGGCCCCCACTCATGCCCAACTCATGTCTCCCACCACCCCCACCCCCCAGCCACCAGGGGCAGCCTCCACCAGGCCCCCACCCATGTCTCCCACCACCCCCACCCACCAGCAGTGCAGGGGCAGCCTCCACCAGGCCCCCACCCATGTCTCCCACCACCCCCACCCCCCAGCCACCAGGGGCAGCCTCCACCAGGCCCCCACCCATGTCTCCCACCACCCCCACCCACCAGCAGTGCAGGGGCAGCCTCCACCAGGCCCCCACCCATGTCTCCCACCACCCCCACACCCCCAGCCACCAGGGGCACCCACCACCAGGCCCCCACCCATGTCTCCTACCACCCCCACCCCCCAGTGCTGTGGGGCACATGCCAGCAGGCCCCCACCCATGTCCAACCCATGTCTCCCACCACCCCCACCCCCCAGCCACCAGGGGCACCCTCCACCAGGCCCCCACTCATGCCCAACTCATGTCTCCCACCACCCCCACCCCCCAGCCACCAGGGGCACCCTCCACCAGGCCCCCACTCATGCCCAACTCATGTCTCCCACCACCCCCACCCACCAGCCACCAGGGGCACCCACCACCAGGCCCCCACCCATGTCTCCTACCACCCCCACCCCCCAGCGCTGTGGGGCACCTGCCAGCAGGCCCCCACCCATGTCCAACCCATGTCTCCCACCACCCCCACCCCCCAGCCACCAGGGGCACCCTCCACCAGGCCCCCACCCATGTCTCCCACCACCCCCACCCCCAGCCACCAGGGGCACCCTCCACCAGGCCCCCACTCATGCCCAACTCATGTCTCCCACCACCCCCACCCCCCAGCCACCAGGGGCACCCTCCACCAGGCCCCCACACATGCCCAACTCATGTCTCCCACCACCCCCACCCACCAGCCACCAGGGGCACCCACCACCAGGCCCCCACCCATGTCTCCTACCACCCCCACCCCCCAGCGCTGTGGGGCACCTGCCAGCAGGCCCCCACTCATGCCCAACTCATGTCTCCCACCACCCCCACCCCCCAGCCACCAGGGGCACCCTCCACCAGGCCCCCACCCATGTCTCCCACCACCCCCACCCCCTAGCCACCAGGGGCACCCTCCACCAGGCCCCCACTCATGCCCAACTCATGTCTCCCACCACCCCCACCCACCAGCCACCAGGGGCACCCACCACCAGGCCCCCACCCATGTCTCCTACCACCCCCACCCCCCAGCGCTGTGGGGCACCTGCCAGCAGGCCCCCACTCATGCCCAACTCATGTCTCCCACCACCCCCACCCCCCAGCCACCAGGGGCACCCTCCACCAGGCCCCCACCCATGTCTCCCACCACCCCCACCCCCCAGCCACCAGGGGCAGCCTCCACCAGGCCCCCACTCATGCCCAACTCATGTCTCCCACCACCCCCACCCCCCAGCAGTGCAGGGGCAGCCTCCACCAGGCCCCCACTCATGTCTCCCACCACCCCCACTCCCCAGCCACCAGGGGCAGCCTCCACCAGGCCCCCACTCATGCCCAACTCATGTCTCCCACCACCCCCACCCCCCAGCAGTGCAGGGGCAGCCTCCACCAGGCCCCCACTCATGTCTCCCACCACCCCCACCCCCCAGCCACCAGGGGCATCCTCCACCAGGCCCCCACCCATGTCTCCTACCACCCCCACCCCCCAGCACTGTGGGGCACCTGCCAGCAGGCCCCCACCCATGTCCAACCCATGTCTCCCACCACCCCCACCCCCCAGCAGTGCAGGGGCATCCTCCACCAGGCCCCCACCCATGTCTACCACCCCCACCCCCCAGCCACCAGGGGCACCCTCCACCAGGCCCCCACCCATGTCACCCACCACCCCCACCCCCCAGCACTGTGGGGCACCTGCCAGCAGGCCCCCACCCATGTCCAACCCATGTCTCCCACCACCCCCACCCCCCAGCACTGTGGGGCACCCTCCAACAGGCCCCCACCCATGTCACCCACCACCCCCACCCCCCAGCCACCAGGGGCACCCACCACCAGGCCCCCACCCATGTCTCCTACCACCCCCACCCCCCAGCGCTGTGGGGCACCTGCCAGCAGGCCCCCACCCATGTCCAACCCATGTCTCCCACCAACCCCACCCCCCAGCAGTGCAGGGGTAGCCTCCACCAGGCCCCCACTCATGTCTCCCACCACCCCCACCCCCCAGCCACCAGGGGCAGCCTCCACCAGGCCCCCACTCATGCCCAACTCATGTCTCCCACCACCCCCAGCCACCAGGGGCAGCCTCCACCAGGCCCCAACCCATGTCTCCCACCACCCCCACCCACCAGCAGTGCAGGGGCAGCCTCCACCAGGCCCCCACCCATGTCTCCCACCACCCCCACCCCCCAGCCACCAGGGGCAGCCTCCACCAGGCCCCCACCCATGTCTCCCACCACCCCCACCCACCAGCAGTGCAGGGGCAGCCTCCACCAGGCCCCCACCCATGTCTCCCACCACCCCCACCCCCCAGCCACCAGGGGCACCGACCACCAGGCCCCCACCCATGTCTCCTACCACCCCCACCCCCCAGCGCTGTGGGGCACCTGCCAGCAGGCCCCCACCCATGTCCAACCCATGTCTCCCACCACCCCCACCCCCCAGCCACCAGGGGCACCCTCCACCAGGCCCCCACTCATGCCCAACTCATGTCTCCCACCACCCCCACCCCCCAGCCACCAGGGGCAGCCTCCACCAGGCCCCCACTCATGCCCAACTCATGTCTCCCACCACCCCCACCCCCCAGCCACCAGGGGCACCCTCCACCAGGCCCCCACCCATGTCTCCCACCACCCCCACCCCCAGCCACCAGGGGCACCCTCCACCAGGCCCCCACTCATGCCCAACTCATGTCTCCCACCACCCCCACCCCCCAGCCACCAGGGGCACCCTCCACCAAGCCCCCACTCATGCCCAACTCATGTCTCCCACCACCCCCACCCACCAGCCACCAGGGGCACCCACCACCAGGCCCCCACCCATGTCTCCTACCACCCCCACCCCCCAGCGATGTGGGGCACCTGCCAGCAGGCCCCCACACATGTCCAACCCATGTCTCCCACCACCCCCCACCCCCCAGCCACCAGGGGCACCCTCCACCAGGCCCCCACCCATGTCTTCCACCACCCCCACCCCCCAGCCACCAGGGGCACCCTCCACCAGGCCCCCACTCATGCCCAACTCATGTCTCCCACCACCCCCACCCACCAGCCACCAGGGGCACCCACCACCAGGCCCCCACCCATGTCTCCTACCACCCCCACCCCCCAGCGCTGTGGGGCACCTGCCAGCAGGCCCCCACCCCATGTCCAACCCATGTCTCCCACCACCCCCACCCCCCAGCCACCAGGGGCACCCTCCACTAGGCCCCCACTCATGCCCAACTCATGTCTCCCACCACCCCCACCCCCCAGCCACCAGGGGCAGCCTCCACCAGGCCCCCACTCATGCCCAACTCATGTCTCCCACCACCCCCACCCCCCAGCCACCAGGGGCACCCTCCACCAGGCCCCCACCCATGTCTCCCACCACCCCCACCCCCCAGCCACCAGGGGCAGCCTCCACCAGGCCCCCACTCATGCCCAACTCATGTCTCCCACCACCCCCACCCCCCAGCAGTGCAGGGGCAGCCTCCACCAGGCCCCCACTCATGTCTCCCACCACCCCCACCCCCCAGCCACCAGGGGCACCCTCCACCAGCTCATGCCCGACTCATGTCTCCCACCACCCCCACCACCCACCCACCAGGGGCATCTCCACCAGGCCCCCACCCATGTCTCCTACTACCCCCACCCCCCAGCACTGTGGGGCACCTGCCAGCAGGCCCCCACCCATGTCCAACCCATGTCCTCCCACCACCCCCACCCCCCAGCAGTGCAGGGGCATCCTCCACCAGGCCCCCACCCATGTTTTCCCACCACCCCCACCCCCCAGCACTGTGGGGCACCTGCCAGCAGGCCCCCACCCATGTCTCCCACCACCCCCACCCCCCAGCCACCAGGGGCACCCTCCACCCAGGCCCCACCCATGTCACCCACCACCCCCACCCCCCAGCACTGTGGGGCACCTGCCAGCAGGCCCCCACCCATGTCCAACCATGTCTCCCACCCACCCACCCCCCAGCACTGTGGGGCACCTCACCAGGCCCCCACCATGTCACCCACCACCCCCACCCCCCAGCCATCAGGGGCACCCACCACCAGGCCCCCACCCATGTCTCCTACCACACCCACCCCCCAGCGCTGTGGGGCCACCTGCCAGCAGGCCCCCACCCATGTCCAACCCATGTCTCCCACCACCCCCACCCACCAGCCACCAGGGGCACCCACCACCAGGCCCCCACCCATGTCTCCTACCACCCCACCCCCCAGCGCTGTGGGGCACCTGCCAGCAGGCCCCCACCCATGTCCAGCCCATGTCTCCCACCACCCCACCCCCCAGCCACCAGGGGCACCCTCCACCAGGCCCCCACCCATGTCTCCCACACCCCCACCCCCCAGCCACCAGGGGCAGCCTCCACCAGCCCCCCACTCATGCCCAACTCATGTCTCCCACCACCCCCCACCCCCAGCCACCAGGGGCAGCCTCCACCAGGCCCCCACCCATGTCTCCCACCACCCCCACCCACCAGCAGTGCAGGGCAGCCTCCACCAGGCCCCCGCCCATGTCTCCCACCACCCCCCAGCTACCAGGGGCATCCTCCCACCAGGCCCCCACCCATGTCTCCTACCACCCCCACCCCCCAGCACTGTGGGGCACCTGCCAGCAGGCCCCCACCCATGTCCAACCCATGTCTCCACCACCCCCACCCCCCAGCAGTGCAGGGGCATCCTCCACCAGGCCCCCACCCCATGTCTCCTACCACCCCCACCCCCCAGCACTATGGGGCACCTGCCAGCAGGCCCCCACCCATGTCCTCCCACCACCCCCACCCCCCAGCTACCAGGGGCACCCTCCACCAGGCCCCCACCCATGTCACCGACCACCCCCACCCCCAGCACTGTGTGGCACCTGCCAGCAGGCCCCCACCCATGTCCAACCCATGTCTCCCACCACCCCCACCCCCCAGCACTGTGGGGCACCCTCCACCAGGCCCCCACCAATGTCACCCACCACCCCCACCCCAGCCACCAGGGCACCCACCACCAGGCCCCCACCCATGTCTCCTACCACACCCAACCCCCAGCGCTGTGGGGCACCTGCCAGCAGGCCCCACCCATGTCCAACCCATGTCTCCCACCACCCCCACCCACCAGCCACCAGGGGGCACCCACCACCAGGCCCCCACCCATGTCTCCCTACCACCCCCACCCCCCAGCGCTGTGGGGCACCTGCCAGCAGGCCCCCACCCATGTCCAACCCATGTCTCCCACCACCCCCACCCCCCAGCAGTGCAGGGGCAGCCTCCACCAGGCCCCCACCCCATGTCTCCCACCACCCCACCCCCCAGCCACCAGGGGCAGCCTCCACCAGGCCCCCACCCATGTCTCCCACCACCCCCACCCACCAGCAGTGCAGGGGCAGCCTCCACCAGGCCCCCACCCATGTCTCCCACCACCCCCAGCACCAGGGGCACCCACCACCAGGCCCCCACCCATGTCTCCTACCACCCCCACCCCCCAGCGTTGTGGGGCACCTGCCAGCAGGCCCCCAACAAATGTCCAACCCATGTCTCCCACCACCCCCACCACCCAGCCACCAGGGGCACCCCCCACCAGGCCCCCACTCATGCCCAACTCATGTCTCCCACCACCCCCACCCCCCAGCCACCAAGGGCACCCTCCACCAGGCCCCCACCCATGTCTCCCACCACCCCCACCCCCCAGCAGTGCAGGGGCAGCCTCCACCAGGCCCCCACTCATGTCTCCCACCACCCCCACCCCCCAGCCACCAGGAGCAGCCTCCACCAGGCCCCCACCCATGTCTCCCACCACCCCCACCCCCCAGCCACCAGGGGCACCCACCACCAGGCCCCCACCCATGTCTCCTACCACCCCCACCCCCCAGCGCTGTGGGGCACCTGCCAGCAGGCCCCCACCCATGTCCAACCCATGTCTCCCACCACCCCCACCCCCGAGCCACCAGGGGCACCCTCCACCAGGCCCCCACTCATGCCCAACTCATGTCTCCCACCACCCCCAGCCCCCAGCCACCAGGGGCAGCCTCCACCAGGCCCCCCCATATGTCTCCCACCACCCCCACCCACCAGCAGTGCAGGGGCAGCCTCCACCAGGCCCCCACCCATGTCTCCCACCACCCCCACCCCCCAGCCACCAGGGGCACCCACCACCAGGCCCCCACCCATGTCTCCTACCACCCCCACCCCCCAGCGCTGTGGGGCACCTGCCAGCAGGCCCCCACCCATGTCCAACCCATGTCTCCCACCACCCCCACCCCCCAGCCACCAGGGGCACCCTCCACCAGGCCCCCACTCATGCTCAACTCATGTCTCCCACCACCCGCCCCCCCAGCCACCAGGGGCACCCTCCACCAGGCCCCCACTCATGCCCAACTCATGTCTCCCACCACCCCCACCCACCAGCCACCAGGGGCACCCACCACCAGGCCCCCACCCATGTCTCCTACCACCCCCATCCCCCAGCGCTGTGGGGCACCTGCCAGCAGGCCCCCACCCATGTCCAACCCATGTCTCCCACCACCCCCACCCCCTAGCCACCAGGGGCAGTCTCCACCAGGCCCCCACTCATGCCCAACTCATGTCTCCCACCACCCCCACCCCCCAGCCACCAGGGGCACCCTCCACCAGGCCCCCACCCATGTCTCCCACCACCTCCACCCCCCAGCCACCAGGGGCAGCCTCCACCAGGCCCCCACTCATGCCCAACTCATGTCTCCCACCACCCCCACCCCCCAGCAGTGCAGGGGCAGCCTCCACCAGGCCCCACTCATGTCTCCCACCACCCACACCCCCCAGCCACCAGGGGCATCCTCCACCAGGCCCCCACCCATGTCTCCTACCACCCCCACCCCCCAGCACTGTGGGGCACCGGCCAGCAGTCCCCCACCCATGTCCAACCCATGTCTCCCACCACCTCCACCCCCCAGCCACCAGGGGCAGCCTCCACCAGGCCCCCACTCATGCCCAACTCATGTCTCCCACCACCCCCACCCCCCAGCAGTGCAGGGGCATCCTCCACCAGGCCCCCACCCATGTCTCCCACCACCCCCACCCCCCAGCACTGTGGGGCACCTGCAAGCAGGCCCCCACCCATGTCCAACCCATGTCTCTCACCACCCCCACCCCCCAGTACTGTGGGGCACCCTCCACCAGGCCCCCACCCATGTCACCCACCACCCCCACCCCCCAGCCACCAGGGGCACCCACCACCAGGCCCCCACCCATGTCTCCTTCCACCCCCACCCCCCAGCGCTGTGGGGCACCTGCCAGCAGGCCCCCACCCATGTCCAACCCATGTCTCCCACCACCCCCACCCACCAGCCACCAGGGGCACCCACCACCAGGCCCCCACCCATGTCTCCTACCACCCCCACCCCCCAGCGCTATGGGGCACCTGCCAGCAGGCCCCCACCCATGTCCAACCCATGTCTCCCACCACCACAAACCCCCCAGCAGTGCAGGGGCAGCCTCCACCAGGCCCCCACTCATGTCTCCCACCACCCCCACCCCCCAGCCACCAGGGGCAGCCTCCACCAGGCCCCCACTCATGCCCAACTCATGTCTCCCACCACCCCCACCCCCCAGCCACCAGGGGCAGCCTCCACCAGGCCCCCACCCATGTCTCCCACCACCCCCACCCACCAGCAGTGCAGGGGCAGCCTCCACCAGGCCCCCACCCATGTCTCCCACCACCCCCACCCCCCAGCCACCAGGGGCAGCCTCCACCAGGCCCCCACCCATGTCTCCCACCACCCCCACCCACCAGCAGTGCAGGGGCAGCCTCCACCAGGCCCCCACCCATGTCTCCCACCACCCCCACCCCCCCAGCCACAAGGGGCACCCACCACCAGGCCCCCACCCATGTCTCCTACCACCCCCACCCCCCAGTGTTGTGGGGCACATGCCAGCAGGCCCCCACCCATGTCCAACCCATGTCTCCCACCACCCCCACCCCCCAGCCACCAGGGGCACCCTCCACCAGGCCCCCACTCATGCCCAACTCATGTCTCCCACCACCCCCACCCCCCAGCTACCAGGGGCACCCTCCACCAGGCCCCCACTCATGCCCAACTCATGTCTCCCACCACCCCCACCCACCAGCCACCAGGGGCACCCACCACCAGGCCCCCACCCATGTCTCCTACCACCCCCACCCCCCAGCGCTGTGGGGCACCTGCCAGCAGGCCCCCACCCATGTCCAACCCATGTCTCCCACCACCCCCACCCCCCAGCCACCAGGGGCACCCTCCACCAGGCCCCCACCCATGTCTCCCACCACCCCCACCCCCAGCCACCAGGGGCACCCTCCACCAGGCCCCCACTCATGCCCAACTCATGTCTCCCACCACCCCCACCCCCCAGCCACCAGGGGCACCCTCCACCAGGCCCCCACTCATGCCCAACTCATGTCTCCCACCACCCCCACCCACCAGCCACCAGGGGCACCCACCACCAGGACCCCACCCATGTCTCCTACCACCCCCACCCCCCAGCGCTGTGGGGCACCTGCCAGCAGGCCCCCACACATGTCCAACCCATGTCTCCCACCACCCCCACCCCCAGCCACCAGGGGCACCCTCCACCAGGCCCCCACCCATGTCTCCCACCACCCCCACCCCCCAGCCACCAGGGGCACCCTCCACCAGGCCCCCACTCATGCCCAACTCATGTCTCCCACCACCCCCACCCCCCAGCAGTGCAGGGGCAGCCTCCACCAGGCCCCCACTCATGTCTCCCACCACCCCCACCCCCCAGCCACCAGGGGCATCCTCCACCAGGCCCCCACCCATGTTTCCTACCACCCCCACCCCCCAGCACTGTGGGGCACCGGCCAGCAGGCCCCCACCCATGTCCAACCCATGTCTCCCACCACCTCCACCCCCCAGCCACCAGGGGCAGCCTCCACCAGGCCCCCACTCATGCCCAACTCATGTCTCCCACCACCCCCACCCCCCAGCAGTGCAGGGGCATCCTCCACCAGGCCCCCACCCATGTCTCCCACCACCCCCACCCCCCAGCCACCAGGGGCACCCTCCACCAGGCCCCCACCCATGTCACCCACCACCCCCACCCCCCAGCACTGTGGGGCACCTGCCAGCAGGCCCCCACCCATGTCCAACCCATGTCTCTCACCACCCCCACCCCCCAGCACTGTGGGGCACCCTCCACCAGGCCCCCACCCATGTCACCCACCACCCCCACCCCCCAGCCACCAGGGGCACCCACCACCAGGCCCCCACCCATGTCTCCTTCCACCCCCACCCCCCAGCGCTGTGGGGCACCTGCCAGCAGGCCCCCACCTATGTCCAACCCATGTCTCCCACCACCCCCACCCACCAGCCACCAGGGGCACCCACCACCAGGCCCCCACCCATGTCTCCTACCACCCCCACCCCCCAGCGCTATGGGGCACCTGCCAGCAGGCCCCCACCCATGTCCAACCCATGTCTCCCACCACCCCCACCCCCCAGCCACCAGGGGCAGCCTCCACCAGGCCCCCACTCATGCCCAACTCATGTCTCCCACCACCCCCACCCCCCAGCCACCAGGGGCAGCCTCCACCAGGCCCCCACCCATGTCTCCCACCACCCCCACCCACCAGCAGTGCAGGGGCAGCCTCCACCAGGCCCCCACCCCTGTCTCCCACCACCCCCACCCCCCAGCCACCAGGGGCAGCCTCCACCAGGCCCCCACCCATGTCTCCGACCACCCCCACCCACCAGCAGTGCAGGGGCAGCCTCCACCAGGCCCCCACCCATGTCTCCCACCACCCCCACACCCCCAGCCACCAGGGGCACCCACCACCAGGCCCCCACCCATGTCTCCTACCACCCCCACCCCCCAGTGCTGTGGGGCACATGCCAGCAGGCCCCCACCCATGTCCAACCCATGTCTCCCACCACCCCCACCCCCCAGCCACCAGGGGCACCCTCCACCAGGCCCCCACTCATGCCCAACTCATGTCTCCCACCACCCCCACCCCCCAGCCACCAGGGGCACCCTCCACCAGGCCCCCACTCATGCCCAACTCATGTCTCCCACCACCCCCACCCACCAGCCACCAGGGGCACCCACCACCAGGCCCCCACCCATGTCTCCTACCACCCCCACCCCCCAGCGCTGTGGGGCACCTGCCAGCAGGCCCCCACCCATGTCCAACCCATGTCTCCCACCACCCCCACCCCCCAGCCACCAGGGGCACCCTCCACCAGGCCCCCACCCATGTCTCCCACCACCCCCACCCCCAGCCACCAGGGGCACCCTCCACCAGGCCCCCACTCATGCCCAACTCATGTCCCCACCACCCCCACCCCCCAGCCACCAGGGGCACCCTCCACCAGGCCCCCACTCATGCCCAACTCATGTCTCCCACCACCCCCACCCACCAGCCACCAGGGGCACCCACCACCAGGCCCCCACCCATGTCTCCTACCACCCCCACCCCCCAGCGATGTGGGGCACCTGCCAGCAGGCCCCCACACATGTCCAACCCATGTCTCCCACCACCCCCACCCCCCAGCCACCAGGGGCACCCTCCACCAGGCCCCCACCCATGTCTCCCACCACCCCCACCCCCCAGCCACCAGGGGCACCCTCCACCAGGCCCCCACTCATGCCCAACTCATGTCTCCCACCACCCCCACCCACCAGCCACCAGGGGCACCCACCACCAGGCCCCCACCCATGTCTCCTACCACCCCCACCCCCCAGCGCTGTGGGGCACCTGCCAGCAGGCCCCCACTCATGCCCAACTCATGTCTCCCACCACCCCCACCCCCCAGCCACCAGGGGCACCCTCCACCAGGCCCCCACCCATGTCTCCCACCACCCCCACCCCCCAGCCACCAGGGGCAGCCTCCACCAGGCCCCCACTCATGCCCAACTCATGTCTCCCACCACCCCCACCCCCCAGCAGTGCAGGGGCAGCCTCCACCAGGCCCCCACTCATGTCTCCCACCACCCCCACTCCCCAGCCACCAGGGGCAGCCTCCACCAGGCCCCCACTCATGCCCAACTCATGTCTCCCACCACCCCCACCCCCCAGCAGTGCAGGGGCAGCCTCCACAAGGCCCCCACTCATGTCTCCCACCACCCCCACCCCCCAGCCACCAGGGGCATCCTCCACCAGGCCCCCACCCATGTCTCCTACCACCCCCACCCCCCAGCACTGTGGGGCACCTGCCAGCAGGCCCCCACCCATGTCCAACCCATGTCTCCCACCACCCCCACCCCCCAGCAGTGCAGGGGCATCCTCCACCAGGCCCCCACCCATGTCTACCACCCCCACCCCCCAGCCACCAGGGGCACCCTCCACCAGGCCCCCACCCATGTCCAACCCATGTCTCCCACCACCCCCACCCCCCAGCACTGTGGGGCACCCTCCAACAGGCCCCCACCCATGTCACCCACCACCCCCACCCCCCAGCCACCAGGGGCACCCACCACCAGGCCCCCACCCATGTCTCCTACCACCCCCACCCCCCAGCGCTGTGGGGCACCTGCCAGCAGGCCCCCACCCATGTCCAACCCATGTCTCCCACCAACCCCACCCCCCAGCAGTGCAGGGGTAGCCTCCACCAGGCCCCCACTCATGTCTCCCACCACCCCCACCCCCCAGCCACCAGGGGCAGCCTCCACCAGGCCCCCACTCATGCCCAACTCATGTCTCCCACCACCCCCACCCCCCAGCCACCAGGGGCAGCCTCCACCAGGCCCCAACCCATGTCTCCCACCACCCCCACCCACCAGCAGTGCAGGGGCAGCCTCCACCAGGCCCCCACCCATGTCTCCCACCACCCCCACCCCCCAGGCACCAGGGGCAGCCTCCACCAGGCCCCCACCCATGTCTCCCACCACCCCCACCCACCAGCAGTGCAGGGACAGCCTCCACCAGGCCCCCACCCATGTCTCCCACCACCCCCACCCCCCAGCCACCAGGGGCACCGACCACCAGGCCCCCACCCATGTCTCCTACCACCCCCACCCCCCAGCGCTGTGGGGCACCTGCCAGCAGGCCCCCACCCATGTCCAACCCATGTCTCCCACCACCCCCACCCCCCAGCCACCAGGGGCACCCTCCACCAGGCCCCCACTCATGCCCAACTCATGTCTCCCACCACCCCCACCCCCCAGCCACCAGGGGCAGCCTCCACCAGGCCCCCACTCATGCCCAACTCATGTCTCCCACCACCCCCACCCCCCAGCCACCAGGGGCACCCTCCACCAGGCCCCCACCCATGTCTCCCACCACCCCCACCCCCAGCCACCAGGGGCACCCTCCACCAGGCCCCCACTCATGCCCAACTCATGTCTCCCACCACCCCCACCCCCCAGCCACCAGGGGCACCCTCCACCAAGCCCCCACTCATGCCCAACTCATGTCTCCCACCACCCCCACCAACCAGCCACCAGGGGCACCCACCACCAGGCCCCCACCCATGTCTCCTACCACCCCCACCCCCCAGCGATGTGGGGCACCTGCCAGCAGGCCCCCACACATGTCCAACCCATGTCTCCCACCACCCCCACCCCCCAGCCACCAGGGGCACCCTCCACCAGGCCCCCACCCATGTCTCCCACCACCCCCACCCCCCAGCCACCAGGGGCACCCTCCACCAGGCCCCCACTCATGCCCAACTCATGTCTCCCACCACCCCCACCCACCAGCCACCAGGGGCACCCACCACCAGGCCCCCACCCATGTCTCCTACCACCCCCACCCCCCAGCGCTGTGGGGCACCTGCCAGCAGGCCCCCACTCATGCCCAACTCATGTCTCCCACCACCCCCACCCCCCAGCCACCAGGGGCACCCTCCACCAGGCCCCCACCCATGTCTCCCACCACCCCCACCCCCCAGCCACCAGGGGCAGCCTCCACCAGGCCCCCACTCATGCCCAACTCATGTCTCCCACCACCCCCACCCCCCAGCAGTGCAGGGGCAGCCTCCACCAGGCCCCCACTCATGTCTCCCACCACCCCCACTCCCCAGCCACCAGGGGCAGCCTCCACCAGGCCCCCACTCATGCCCAACTCATGTCTCCCACCACCCCCACCCCCCAGCAGTGCAGGGGCAGCCTCCACCAGGCCCCCACTCATGTCTCCCACCACCCCCACCCCCCAGCCACCAGGGGCATCCTCCACCAGGCCCCCACCCATGTCTCCTACCACCCCCACCCCCCAGCACTGTGGGGCACCTGCCAGCAGGCCCCCACCCATGTCCAACCCATGTCTCCCACCACCCCCACCCCCCAGCAGTGCAGGGGCATCCTCCACCAGGCCCCCACCCATGTCTACCACCCCCACCCCCCAGCCACCAGGGGCACCCTCCACCAGGCCCCCACCCACGTCACCCACCACCCCCACCCCCCAGCACTGTGGGGCACCTGCCAGCAGGCCCCCACCCATGTCCAACCCATGTCTCCCACCACCCCCACCCCCCAGCACTGTGGGGCACCCTCCACCAGGCCCCCACCCATGTCACCCACCACCCCCACCCCCCAGCCACCAGGGGCACCCACCACCAGGCCCCCACCCATGTCTCCTACCACCCCCACCCCCCAGCGCTGTGGGGCACCTGCCAGCAGGCCCCCACCCATGTCCAACCCATGTCTCCCACCAACCCCACCCCCCAGCAGTGCAGGGGTAGCCTCCACCAGGCCCCCACTCATGTCTCCCACCACCCCCACCCCCCAGCCACCAGGGGCAGCCTCCACCAGGCCCCCACTCATGCCCAACTCATGTCTCCCACCACCCCCACCCCCCAGCCACCAGGGGCAGCCTCCACCAGGCCCCAACCCATGTCTCCCACCACCCCCACCCACCAGCAGTGCAGGGGCAGCCTCCACCAGGCCCCCACCCATGTCTCCCACCACCCCCACCCCCCAGCCACCAGGGGCAGCCTCCACCAGGCCCCCACCCATGTCTCCCACCACCCCCACCCACCAGCAGTGCAGGGGCAGCCTCCACCAGGCCCCCACCCATGTCTCCCACCACCCCCACCCCCCAGCCACCAGGGGCACCGACCACCAGGCCCCCACCCATGTCTCCTACCACCCCCACCCCCAGCGCTGTGGGGCACCTGCCAGCAGGCCCCCACCCATGTCCAACCCATGTCTCCCACCACCCCCACCCCCCAGCCACCAGGGGCACCCTCCACCAGGCCCCCACTCATGCCCAACTCATGTCTCCCACCACCCCCACCCCCCAGCCACCAGGGGCAGCCTCCACCAGGCCCCCACTCATGCCCAACTCATGTCTCCCATCACCCCCACCCCCACCCCCCAGCCACCAGGGGCACCCTCCACCAGGCCCCCACCCATGTCTCCCACCACCCCCACCCCCCAGCAGTGCAGGGGCAGCCTCCACCAGGCCCTCACCCATGTCTCCCACCACCCCCACCCCCCAGCCACCAGGGGCAACCACCACCAGGCCCCCACCCATGTCTCCTACCACCCCCACCCCTCAGCGCTGTGGGGCACCTGCCAGCAGGCCCCCACCCATGTACAACCCATGTCTCCCACCACCCCCACCCCCCAGCCACCAGGGGCACCCTCCACCAGGCCCCCACTCATGCCCAACTCATGTCTCCCACCACCCCCACCCCCCAGCCACCAGGGGCAGCCTCCACCAGGCCCCCACCCATGTCTCCCACCACCCCACCCCCCAGCCACCAGGGGCAGCCTCCACCAGGCCCCCACCCATGTCTCCCACCACCCCCACCCACCAGCAGTGCAGGGGCAGCCTCCACCAGGCCCCCACCCATGTCTCCCACCACCCCCACCCCCCAGCCACCAGGGGCACCCACCACCAGGCCCCCACCCATGTCTCCTACCACCCCCACCCCCCAGCGCTGTGGGGCACCTGCCAGCAGGCCCCCACCCATGTCCAACCCATGTCTCCCACCACCCCCACCCCCCAGCCACCAGGGGCACCCTCCACCAGGCCCCCACTCATGCCCAACTCATGTCTCCCACCACCCCCACCCACCAGCCACCAGGGGCACCCTTCACCAGGCCCCTACTTATGCCCAACTCATGTCTCCCACCACCCCCACCCACCAGCCACCAGGGGCACCCACCACCAGGCCCCCACCCATGTCTCCTACCACCCCCACCCCCCAGCGCTGTGGGGCACCTGCCAGCTGGCCCCCACCCATGTCCAACTCATGTCTCCCACCACCCCCACCCCCTAGCCACCAGGGGCACCCTCCACCAGGCCCCCACTCATGCCCAACTCATGTCTCCCACCACCCCCACCCCCCAGCCACCAGGGGCACCCTCCACCAGGCCCCCACCCATGTCTCCCACCACCCCCACCCCCCAGCCACCAGGGGGAGCCTCCACCAGGCCCTCACTCATGCCCAACTCATGTCTCCCACCACCCCACCCCCCAGCAGTGCAGGGGCAGCCTCCACCAGGCCCCCACTCATGTCTCCCACCACCCCCACCCCCCAGCCACCAGGGGCACCCTCCACCAGGCCCCCACTCATGCCCGACTCATGTCTCCCACCACCCCCACCCCCCAGCCACCAGGGGCATCCTCCACCAGGCCCCCACCCATGTCTCCTACCACCCCCACCCCCCAGCACTGTGGGGCACCGGCCAGCAGGCCCCCACCAATGTCCAACCCATGTCTCCCACCACCCCACCCCCCAGCAGTGCAGGGGCATCCTCCACCAGGCCCCCACCCATGTCTCCCACCACCCCACCCCCCAGCCACCAGGGGCACCCTCCACCAGGCCCCCACCCATGTCACCCACCACCCCCACCCGCCAGCACTGTGGGGCACCTGCCAGCAGGCCCCCACCCATGTCCAACCCATGTCTCCCACCACCCCCACCCCCCAGCACTGTGGGGCACCCTCCACCAGGCCCCCACCCATGTCACCCACCACCCCCACCCCCCAGCCACCAGGGGCACCCACCACCAGGCCCCCACCCATGTCTCCTTCCACCCCCACCCCCAGCGCTGTGGGGCACCTGCCAGCAGGCCCCCACCCATGTCCAACCCATGTCTCCCACCACCCCCACCCACCAGCCACCAGGGGCACCCACCACCAGGCCCCCACCCATGTCTCCTACCACCCCCACCCCCCAGCGCTGTGGGGCACCTGCCAGCAGGCCCCCACCCATGTCCAACCCATGTCTCCCACCACCCCCACCCCCCAGCAGTGCAGGGGCAGCCTCCACCAGGCCCCCACTCATGTCTCCCACCACCCCCACCCCCCAGCCACCAGGGGCAGCCTCCACCAGGCCCCCACTCATGCCCAACTCATGTTTCCCACCACCCCCACCCCCCAGCCACCAGGGGCAGCCTCCACCAGGCCCCCACCCATGTCTCCCACCACCCCACCCACCAGCAGTGCAGGGGCAGCCTCCACCAGACCCCCACCCATGTCTCCCACCACCCCCACCCCCCAGCCACCAGGGGCAGCCTCCACCAGGCCCCCACCCATGTCTCCCACCACCCCCACCCACCAGCAGTGCAGGGGCAGCCTCCACCAGGCCCCCACCCATGTCTCCTACCACCCCCACCCCCCAGCCACCCACCCATGTCTCCTACCACCCCCACCCCCCAGTGCTGTGGGGCACCTGCCAGCAGGCCCCCACCCATGTCCAACCCATGTCTCCCACCACCCCCACCCCCCAGCCACCAGGGGCACCCTCCACTAGGCCCCCACTCATGCCCAACTCATGTCTCCCACCACCCCCACCCCCCAGCCACCAGGGGCAGCCTCCACCAGGCCCCCACTCATGCCCAACTCATGTCTCCCACCACCCCCACCCCCCAGCCACCAGGGGCACCCTCCACCAGGCCCCCACCCATGTCTCCCACCACCCCCACCCCCCAGCCACCAGGGGCAGCCTCCACCAGGCCCCCACTCATGCCCAACTCATGTCTCCCACCACCCCCACCCCCCAGCAGTGCAGGGGCAGCCTCCACCAGGCCCCCACTCATGTCTCCCACCACCCCCACCCCCCAGCCACCAGGGGCACCCTCCACCAGGCCCCCACTCATGCCCGACTCATGTCTCCCACCACCCCCCCCACCCACCCACCAGGGGCATCCTCCACCAGGCCCCCACCCATGTCTCCTACTACCCCCACCCCCCAGCACTGTGGGGCACCTGCCAGCAGGCCCCCACCCATGTCCAACCCATGTCTCCCACCACCCCCACCCCCCAGCAGTGCAGGGGCATCCTCCACCAGGCCCCCACCCATGTTTCCCACCACCCCCACCCCCCAGCACTGTGGGGCACCTGCCAGCAGGCCCCCACCCATGTCTCCCACCACCCCCACCCCCCAGCCACCAGGGGCACCCTCCACCAGGCCCCCACCCATGTCACCCACCACCCCCACCCCCCAGCACTGTGGGGCACCTGCCAGCAGGCCCCCACCCATGTCCAACCCATGTCTCCCACCACCCCCACCCCCCAGCACTGTGGGGCACCCTCCACCAGGCCCCCACCCATGTCACCCACCACCCCCACCCCCCAGCCATCAGGGGCACCCACCACCAGGCCCCCACCCATGTCTCCTACCACACCCACCCCCCAGCGCTGTGGGGCACCTGCCAGCAGGCCCCCACCCATGTCCAACCCATGTCTCCCACCACCCCCACCCACCAGCCACCAGGGGCACCCACCACCAGGCCCCCACCCATGTCTCCTACCACCCCCACGCCCCAGCGCTGTGGGGCACCTGCCAGCAGGCCCCCACCCATGTCCAGCCCATGTCTCCCACCACCCCCACCCCCCAGCCACCAGGGGCACCCTCCACCAGGCCCCCACCCATGTCTCCCACCACCCCCACCCCCCAGCCACCAGGGGCAGCCTCCACCAGCCCCCCACTCATGCCCAACTCATGTCTCCCACCACCCCCACCCCCCAGCCACCAGGGGCAGCCTCCACCAGGCCCCCACCCATGTCTCCCACCACCCCCACCCACCAGCAGTGCAGGGGCAGCCTCCACCAGGCCCCCGCCCATGTCTCCCACCACCCCCCAGCTACCAGGGGCAGCCTCCACCAGGCCCCCACCCATGTCTCCCACCACCCCCACCCACCAGCAGTGCAGGGTCAGCCTCCACCAGGCCCCCACCCATGTCTCCCACCACCCCCACCCCCCAGCCACCAGGGGCACCCACCACCAGGCCCCCAACCATGTCTCCTACCACCCCCACCCCCCCAGCGCTGTGGGGCACCTGCCAGCAGGCCCCCACCCATGTCCAACCCATGTCTACCAACAACCCCACCCCCAGCCACCAGGGGCACCCTCCACCAGGCCCCCACTCATGCCCAACTCATGTCTCCCACCACCCCCACCCCCCAGCCACCAGGGGCAGCCTCCACCAGGCCCCCACTCATGCCCAACTCATGTCTCCCACCACCCCCACCCCCCAGCCACCAGGGGCACCCTCCACCAGGCCCCCACCCATGTCTCCCACCACCCCCACCCCCCAGCAGTGCAGGGGCAGCCTCCACCAGGCCCCCACTCATGTCTCCCACCACCCCCACCCCCCAGCCACGACGGGCAGCCTCCACCAGGCCCCCACCCATGTCACCCACCACCCCCACCCCCCAGCCACCAGGGGCACCCTCCACCAGGCCCCCAACCATGTCTCCCACCACCCCCACCCCCCAGCAGTGCATTGGCGCCCTCCACCAAACACCCCACCAACCTGGATGACTCCGGGCCATCTTCCCCCGTTGGGCCCTGTGGGGTCCCAGCTGCCCCTTCTGCTGCTGAGGAGTCCAACTCCGACCTCCGCCTCTTGGACCTCCCCTCGCCAGCTGCGGCCTGGGACGCCGCACCAGACTCCTCACTCCCCGACGAGATCACAACTTGGGAGGGGATCCGGGCCTTGCGTCTTCGGCTGGTGGTGCGACCCCTGCCGCTGTCCTCCACAGCACCTTCTCCGCCCTCTTCATCAGTTGACGCTGCAGACAGGGAGAAAGAAAACGCAGGCATCAGGGCACTGTAAAATGGACTCATACACACATGACAGTTATACATGAGTGGCATTGGTAAACCTCACACATGCCATCACAATCCCCAACACACATGTCATTTCAACTTGCACACATGAGCCATACCACAGCCATAATGCAACAGCCAGCACCATCCATTCACATACAACAGCATGGGCAGCCAAAGGTCATCCACATATCACATGCAACATAGGGAGTACACTACACATGCACACACAACACCAAACCTGCATGCATGTGTACACCTCCGCCAACTGTCGCAGTGTCTCGATCGACATCCATGTCACACCTGACAATCATTCCTCCACATCCTGTGCCATGCAAGCCCACACACACAAGCACCATCCATGTGTCACACATGAGACCCCTCGCATGTGTCACCCTCACAGCCCTGTACAACCCCCCTACTTGGCCACATAAAAATACATGTTCAACCTGCGCACTCCTGGCACACCACCACACGCACAGCTTACAATCAGTATGCATGTACACTTACCGCTCGACTCCAGACGAGTCTGCTTCTCAAGGACCTGGATGTGGAGCGCTGGGGATATGCGTTCCAGGACACTCATCTGATCTTCCGACAAGTGGCCCTGCCCGCCCCTTAGCATCTGCTGCCATCATGAGGCGCCGGGCCTTGTTGAGGGTCCTGGACCTGAAGTCCTCCCAGCGCTTCCTGACACGTTCGTAGTCGCGGACTGCCACCTCCTCCGCGTTGATGGCAGTCACGATGTCCATCCAGATCCGAGTCCGTCCTTCCTTGTCGGCGCGCAACCTTCCGAAGAGGGCATCATACTGCCCCAGGACATGCTCCACCAGGACACCAACTTCCCTGGCACTGAAGCTGGTGCCCCTCTGCCTCCTTGGCCGGGGGTTGCCACTGGTGCCAGATGTTGTAGTGCCCGACATGGCAACCCCAGAGGCAGGAGTGGGTGGGCAACTGGGTCCTGGGGCTGGGCTGTGGGGCGACGGAAAAGCAGTCGGGAGCCTATGGTTCCAGCAGGGGTGGTCACAGCAACAGCACCCCTGGCTGATGTGCAGGCAGCAAATGGCAGGGCATGTGGGCAGCAGGCAGTCAGGCAGCAGCAGATGGCAGGTGGGAGCGTGCTCAGGGCTCTGGGGGGCAGTAATTTGGCCTCCGGGGCAGGAGTGTGGTCTTTCGTGTGGGAACGCGTGGACAGCTTGATACGGAGTGATTTTGCACGTGAAAATCCCACACGTCTGCGTGTAAATCGATGAAAGGCCCTTAGCGCGTAAACGCGTCACTACCGTATGCGCGTCTATGAAGTCACGTGCACGCGTAGGAAAAAGTTGCGTGACACGTCCGAGTGTCAAAGCGTGTTATTGGTGGAAATAGCCCTACACGCAGAAGTTACAAAGCGTGTAATTGGTGAAAATGGACCTACACGCAGAAGTGTCAAAGCGTGTAATTGGTGCAAATGGACCTACACGCAGAAGTGTCAAAGCGTGTAATTGGTGCAAATGGACCTACACGCAGAAGTGTCAAAGCGTGTAATTGGTGCAAATGGACCTACACACAGAAGTGACAAAGCGTGTAATTGGTGCAAATGGACCTACACACAGAAGTGACAAAGCGTGTTTGGTGGGAATGGGCCTAGCACGTACACGCCGCGTAAGTGACGCTGTACGTGTGGGCCTGCATATAAGGTACGTGTAGAACACCAATTCCTTGTACGTGCTTTTCGTGGAGAGTGAGTGGGTGAATTCTGTACTTCTTGTCGTTTCACATGCGATTTACTTCATGGTGTTTCAAGTTCGTACTCCCTGTTACCTCTGACAGCTTTTTCTATTTTTTCTCTTGTACTGGTTTACCTGGGCCTGTTCCCTCAAACAGTGTTCCCTTCTACTGTTGTCCTGTCTCCTCAGACAGCGTACATATCTTCTTTTGGCAGGGGTGTTGCCAACCAAACGCGCTCATTTTTCACGCTCTTTTACCTGGCAGACGGTGAGTCACGCACGTATCTAACATCTGTGCTTGCCCCGTGTGTAGCCTACCCCTTCAGAGGTCATTCTAGGCTGCGTGTGACACGCATACGTTCATTCTTGTGTTACTGGGTGCCACAGCGTAGTGCAGGTTTTTCTTTCTGCACACGTGGTCTAGGAGGGGTTGCGTGCACGTCATCTCCCTTTTTTGGGCCTCCTCTGCGTTGCGTGACCCGTCATCTTTCCCCAGGGGTTACATTCAGCCTTGCTAGAGCACTAGGGTACAATTACCATCTGGTACCCAACCCCTTTGACCCCCAATTGCCCAGGACAATAGTCTACAGCCACTCCCATACGCACATTAACATCAGTGCCATGGCTGGGAGGCGAGGATTCCGTAAGGGTGGCAAAGGTGGAAGAGCCACAAGTGGTGGCCGTGGTGGATCCGGTAGGGGACGTGGTCGTAACTTGCAGGGTGAGCCTGTCCCCCCATGTGTGGAGGACCAGTCAAGGGCACCCATAATCCCCCCCCGTTGAGGCTGATGTGGCTGATACCATCCATGCTCAGCCCTTGTTGGACCAGCCCATTGTGGCACCAGACCTGGCTGACTCCATAGCTGACTTCCAGGTCAGCAGGGCTACGACACGTGCGCTGGTGCACGTTGATGCCATCATGCCACGTGGATCTGGGGCAGCAAGGTCATCTGCTGCCCCAAGTAGGCAGGGCAGAGAGGCTGCAGGGGCAGCTGCGGCTCCATCCACCCCAGCTCTCAAATACCCAGCCGAGACAGGGTCGTTCCTAGTCCTTCCTGCTGACATTCCCCCTGACACCATTACACTTGAGCCAATGCCTGCACCAACTCCCATGCTGAGTGTGCAATCCCACACACCTGATACAGAGCCCACCAAGGCTCCTGCCCCTAGTGTCCAGAGCGGCGCAGGACACTCAGGATCACCACCACCTTCCAGCGGAAGAGGAAGAGTGCTCGTCCGGCACAGGCTGATGCCCCAGACACGGCTACACAGTCCAGCCCGTCGAGGAAGCCCAGCTTCACGGATGACGAACTGAATGCACTTGTCGAATATGTGTCCGGACATGATAACGAGATGGTCATTGTTGCAGGATCCAAGACCACACCTGCACAACGCCAGGAACACTGGCAGACCGTTGCGGACATCGTAAGTGCCCTTGGAATCGTGAGGCGCACAGCCAATGATTGCTATAAGCGTTGGAATGACCTGAAGTGCAGGGCAAAGAAGAAGCTGGCCTCAAGTCATGCCGCAACTCTAGTGACTGGAGGTAGGTCTCCAGTAGTAGACATGGAACTAACTCCACATGAGTCAGTCGCTGGGACCTACGTCACGGAGGAACAGATCCAAGGAGTGGGAGATCTGCCTGATTACGAGGCATTGTCCGGTGAGTGCACATGCATGTGTGTGTCATCCATGTGCAAGGTGTGTGTGTGTGAGGGCTTCTGTTTGTGTGCCAGGTGAGAGTGTGTGCGCCTGAGTCGTATGGGTCAGCCATGTGCTTCATGCAATACATCCTGCGCAGCTGCATTTGGCCATTGCAGTATCCCTTCTGCCAACAGTAGACATCTAGCCCAACAGCACGCCAGTTGCCCTTGAAGTGTCACCTTGCCACAACATTGTTGCTTATTTTTCTCTGTTCATTCAGACAGATTGTTTGCATTCCACCACTTATACTAGGCATTTCTCAGTCCTCTAGTCACATGTCTGGCATGGCTATGGTAAAGTGGAGTGACTTTGTTACCTGGATATCATATGTTCACACATGTCCCTGTGCAATTGGACCATTTGGGACTGCCAGCTCCAGGTGAAAATCAGACCTGTTTGATTTAGAAAAGCTATTACATGCGGGAACTGGACTGAATGAATAAGTGCTGCCCTCCTCTCCATCTTGCCTCAATAGCAATGGTACATGCCATCTGTGTGATGGCATGTGTGTGTCACCTGGCAATCACAGGCCAATGTGTGATGCCACTGCCAGGCAGCATGCAGGAAATGTGTTCATCTTCCATCTTTGTGTCATCAGTGTGTGCCATTTGCCTGCCCTTCATACGCAGTGAGGGTGCATGCATGGGAGGGTCTTAGTCATGTGGGACATGTGTCAATCAAGTACTGGTTCTCTTGCTTCTCAGCCCTCATTGTGTGCCATGGTGCTAATGCCTGTTTCCATTTCTTTGTTATTATGTCTTTGCAGGGGAAGACGCACCTGATACTGCTGGGGTTGGGGAGATGGTGCAGAGCCAGGAGGGGTCCGAGGGCCGACCAACCACCAGTGAGGGACGTGGTGTGCTGGTGGGTGAGAACCCACAAGTGCTGCAGGTCGTGCTCTCAAGGGGTGTCTCTGGCTGCACCTCCCCCGAGCTGTACTCAGCTGTTGATTCGGATGATGAGACCTACGTGCCGTCGCAGGTGAGTGTTACAGGGAGGGATTCTGTTCTGTCCCACCCACCTGCACCAGGGTCAGAACCCTCAATGGGGATGTCAGTGTTGGCAGCTAGGCCTTTGGTGGTTACGGATGCAGGGTCACACTCCGCGACATCTGATCCTGTTCCTGGGCCAGCAGATCAGAGGGGGAATGCAGTCCTGCAGCCTCAGGCAGTGCCGGCACAGCAAGGCGCAGTCCGCCTTGCCCCAGACAGGTGTGGTGCCCGCCGACGTGGTGGCCGTACGCCACCTGGCAATACCGCATGGGAGCAATCCATTTACGGTATGGCTACCCAACAGGCAGCATCATCCGAGATGATGGCTCAGGCCATGGATAGGGTGGCCACTTCCATTGTCCCCCCTGAAAGGCTGATGGAGCGACTAGAGCAGGCAACCGACTCCATCTGCCAGTCACACAGGGAGCACATGTTGGCGTCCAACAGGGACAGGCGGGCGGCACTGGCGACTTTGCAGGAGGCCATCTCCATAGAGTCCCAGGGCCACAGGGAAGCCCTGAGGCAGGAGCTCCATCAACTCAGGACGACTCTTGTTGAGCTTGAGGCTTCAACACACCAAAGGACAGAACAGCAGCTGGAGCGTCTCACCCGTACGCTCTCAGCTGAGATGCAAGCAACAAGGGCGGAGGTCCGGGCATCCCGTGAGTTGTTGCATGGGGACCTCCGCACCCTCATCCTCCAGAACAAGACCTACCACACCCGCATGCTTGCAGCCATGGAGGAACAGAGTAGGGCCTTGCGTGGGCTGCCTTCCATAGTGCAACCACCTCCGGATGCAGCTGCACAGGGTGATAATAGCGACAGCAGTGATACTCCCACAACAGGGTAGCCGTGTGGGCCATGAGCCCATGGAGGTGTTTTTTTTCCCAGGATCCACACAGGTGGGTTTTGGTGTGCACCCTGTCCTCGGACCTCCTGGGTGGCCTCCCCAACCCCCCCGGTCCCATTAATGGCCATTTTTGATTTTTTTTTATTTTTATTTTTATTTTTATTTTTATATTTTTCCCAATTTTTTTGGGACAATTTGTTGGCTTCCGTGGTTCCTGTGGGCATACGCTGCATTGTGGCTGGGCACATGCAGGCTTGTCATGTATTTGGTTCAGATGCCTGGGTTTGAGTCACACACACCCCTCCTGCTTCCCGTTTCCATGGGCTTGCAAAGGGTGTGCCCAAGTGACATTGAAGTACATGGTGACATTGGACTCCCACTACATGTGTGGGTAGTCTAGTCAATACTGTGTATACATTCCTAGTGCATATTGCTGTTCTGTTGTACACTGCATGTTGCATTGATGTGTAACTCATCATCTGTGTCTGCCTCCCAATTTGCAGGTCCCTTCCTCATGTCTACACAAGGCCCTCTAGTCTGGAGATGGGGTCCTTGTAGGCAGCAGTGCACCTACAACTCTACATGGCGCCAACACTGTACAGTTGGAAGTGGTGGGAGTGCAGGTATTTCCAGGTGGTGAGACTACTGATTTATTACATTAGTGAAGTCATGTTAATGGTAGTACCTGCTCAAGTTTGTTGTTGGTCCTGCATTACAGTGAGCATTTCAGGTGTAGCAAGTTTCAATTGGGGACACTGTACATCGTGACACTTGTCATGTTGTGGGGATTACTTTGTTTACCTGCACATAGCATGACATGGTACGGTGTGTTGTGTGGCGGTGCTGGGGATGGGTTGGGTGACATGGCACTGTCCTCTTGTTGCATTTAGCAAGTGGGTATTCATTTTAGCTGCTTGAATGTGTTTCTTCACAAAACTGCATTGTTGGTGTGTGTGGGTAGGGATGCACACATTGTAACACTTCCAGGTGAACAATCTCAGGCTGATATGCTTACACGGTTGAATCTCCAGACATTCAGGATCAGTGTCAGGTTGAGTCATCATTGATTGTCAGATGGAATGTGCCAGGCCAGTGTGCACTCCACAGGGGTGTGATCACTATGTGAAGTAATTAGCCACTAGCTGTGTACGGGCTGCCTCCCCCCGTGCCCTTTCCCCTCCCATGCGCAGCGGCTGTGCATGTGGTTGGGGATGTGGGGCCACCACCATGTCCATGGCCAGGCCCCGGCGTGTTGCAACGTTGTGCAGGACACATGCTGCCACTATGATCCTGCACACTACTGGGGGAGCGTATAACAGCTGCCCGCCAGAACGGTCAAGGGAGCGAAAGCGTGACTTTAGCACTCCGAATGTGCGTTTACTATGCCCCGGGTCGTAATGTGGGCTGTGTTATATCTTACCTCGGGTGGCGTGGTGGGGTTCCGAATTGGCGTCATCATGTGGGGGCTGAGAGGGTAGGCACTGTCCCCTGTGGAGGTGGTGATTGGTATCATTGGTGGGGTTGTGACCTTGCTCAGTATCCAACATGCATGCATGTGCAGTGGCATACATACTCACCAAGCAGCCATGTATCGCCATGCCGCCCAGCTTCTAGGTCCCGGCTTCGGGTGGACATTCGGTAAATGAAGCTGTCGTGGGTGGACCCGGGATAGTTGGCATATACTGAGGTGATGATTCCCTTGGCATTACATGCTACCTGCACGTTGATGGAATGCCAGTGCTTGCGGTTCCTATAGATGTGCTCAGATGCCCTGGGGGGACGTAGAGCCACATGGGTGCAGTCGATGGCACCTAGCACTTTGGGGAATCGTGCCACACCGTAAAAATCCAGGGCGGCAGCCTGCCTTTCTGCAGGTGTTCTGGGCAGGTATATGGGTATATGTGCCTGCGGACTGATGGGCGTGCAGTGATGATGTTCAAGACCTGGTGTAGGCAGCATGACTGGGTGGCCTGTGACACCCCACCCACTATGGCACTTGTCCGCTGAAATGATCCAGTGGCTAAGAAGTGCAGTACATTGAGGACCTTCTCCAGGGGGCTGAGTGCTTGGGAGCACAGGGTGGGTGATGTGAGGTCATCCTCCCACTCACTCACCAGGTCCAGTATTATGTGTGGTGGAAACCTGTACCTCCCATACACCTGTCATCAGGCATCCCGAAAAGGTTGGTTCTGGGTGTGAATATTCTGGCCCTGACTATCCTCCTCCTCCTCCTTTGGTAGCCCACTGCCACTGCTGCTAGGAACGGTATGTTCATCCTGGCGTCTGAGCTTGTTATTGTTAAAGTGTGCAAATTTATGCTTTGCGCATGTTCTAGGCGAGCGTGTGACCCGCGCACCCCTGGAATCCAGTTCCCAGTCCAATAGCGTGTGGAAATTCCCACGCACCACGGGATACAGGTGCGCTGACGTACTTGCGTGTGTAAGTGCCCGCGCACCCCTGAAATACACGTACATAGGCCAATCGCGTGTACGTGCACTTTTGTCCAATTACGTGCAGTATTTCCACGTGTGCTCCGTCATCACGTGCTGAGTGGGGAACACCCGTGCGGGTCACGTCACAGACGCGCTTACGCGCTGAGGGACTCTGGTCCAATAGAATCGCGTATGCGTGCTGACGCGCTTATGCGCTAAGGGCCTTTCTTCGGATTTCACGCTGACGTGCAGGATTTTCACGTGCCAAATCACTCCGTATCAAGCTGGCCACGCGAAAACACACGGAAGACCACGCTCCTGCCCAGAAGGCCGAGTTACTGCCCCCCAGTGCCCCGAGCAGCCTCCCACTTGCCATCTGCTGCTGCCTGCCTGCCTGCCTGCTGCCACCGTGCCCTGCCATTTGGTGCCTGCACATCAGCCATCTGCAGGGGTCCAGTTGCTGTGTCCACCCCTGCTGGAACTGAAGACTCCCGACTGGGATTACATCGCTCCACAGCCCAGCCCCAGGACCCAGTTGCCCACCCACACCTGCCTCTGGGGTTGCCATGTCGGGCACTTCCACATCTGGCACCAGTGGCAACCCCAGGCCAGAGGGGCAGAGGGGCACCAGCTTCACTGCCACCGAAGTTGGTGTCCTGGTGGAGCATGTCCTGGGGCAGTATGATGCCCTCTTTGGATCGTCCCGCGCCAGCAAGGAAGGATGGGAGAGGATCTGGGCCGACTGTGTGGTTGCCATCAACGCGGAGGGGGTGGCAACCCGCAACGTCCAGAAGATCAAGAAGCGCTGGGAGGACTTGAGGTCCAGGACCCGTGTGAAGGCCCGGCGCCTCGTGGAGGGGGGCCGGGGCCGCATGAGTTCCATCCAGATGAGGGTCCTGGAACGCGTACGCCCAGCGCTCCACGCCCAGATCCTTGAGAGGGAGGCCCGTCTGGAGTTGAGCGGTAAGTGTCCAAGCATTACTGTGTGAGACAGGGCATGTTGCGGTGTGCTGGTTCTATGATACTTGCCTGTATGTGTGCCATAGGCCATGTATGCATGTATGTGTAAAGGGACATCATAGTAATGCATGTGCGACCAGTGATGTGTGACACACATGGTTGTTGCATGAGTTCAAATGCCGCATGGGGAGCCCTATGCAGATTTTGAACATGAGAGCATGCCAGTCTCTGTACCTGGACATGGGTGGGGGTGAGGGATGGGTGCTGATGCCAGGTACGTATATGGTAGCCATGTCTGTGTGCCTGACCTGCGTGTCTGTGACTTGTGCATGCCATGGATGCATGACACATGTGTGTGACAATGCACAGATTCAGTGAAGCAGCCAAATTACCCTTGTATCCGCTGTGTTTGGTGTGTTTGGGGCCAAATGGATGTGACTGAGGTGAAGTGTGTGCATGTGATAGGCATGCGCCATGATGCATGTGAGTTACATATCATTGAATGTTTCAAGAGTCCATTGGACATGCATGGAAATGTCCATGGCATGCACCATGCCTGTTACTGTGTGTGTTTTGACTGGACTGACCCATGTGTTGTGGAGGGACATGATGGAAGTGTACTTTGACAGTGGTGCTCATCTGCTATTGCTTCCTGTCTAGAGGACCATTGTACAGTACCCTGATGCTTGTGTTCTTTGTCTCCCTCTACGCAGCGGCTAGTGAAGAAGAGGGCGGAGACGGTGCTGTGGAGCAAGGCGGCGGGGATGCCCCCACGGCTGCAGCGGAAGGGGTGGGTGAGCCCCCACAGGGGCCTGCTACGGTGGGAGACGGTGAGGAGCCATCCAGGTTGGTGGTTTGCACAGAGGAGGAGGAGGCCGCCACTGGGGCACACATGGGGCCTGGTGGGGGCATCCCTGCTGGTGCAAGTGGTGCAGTCCAGGGCCAGGGGCAGGAGGCAGCACAGGTCACCGTGGAGGGGCCTGTGCATGTCGCTGTCCCTGACCCTGTGAGTGCACCACCATGCACCAGCAGGGATGCCCCATCCCAGGCCCGTCCGCAGGTAGAGGGGACGTCCATGTCACCTGACTCCCCTCCACCTGCGGACGTGGGAACCCCTGGCCGTGTGGAGAAGGTCCTGATTGGGGTCGCGATGGGCACGGCTGTGATTCGTGATGCCGTGCGTGCTTCCCGGGAGGAGCACGCACGTCATCACGAAGTGCACCGTGCCGACGTGGCCCAATTGGGATCGGCCATGTTCGGGGGTTTGCTGCATGTGTTGGCCAATCTGGCGGCCCTCTCCTCCTCTGTGGAGACTATACGCCAGTCGTTCTCCTTGCCGTCTTCCAGCCCAGATGCCACCAGGGCCCCCTGTGGACCTGCCCCTACCAATGCAGCCAGCTCGGTGGGGATCCCATCCCTGCCACAGTTGGGAGTCGGAGGTCCAGCAGGGGTGGACAACACAGCAACTGGACCCCAGCAGATGGAAGATGTGACAGCATCATCGGGCAGGGCACGTGCACGACGGCGTCGGTGGTTTCCATCAGCCTGGATGCCGTCGTGCTGGCAGAGGCAGTGGCGTCGGAGGCAGCAGCAGGCTCGACGTGGGAGGCATCATGGCTCGGGGCCATCAAGATCAGAGGGGCAGGCATCGGCCGGAGGGCAGGGCAACCCTGGGATGGTGGTGTCTTCCGTGTGGGAGCAGTTGGTCGAGCAGATAGGTGCGGAGTGGCAGCGGGCGGAAGAGGAGCGGCTCACCATGGTCAGGGCGGAGTTCTCCATGCGTCGGGCGTTGAGGCGGGCTGAGTGCCTCGAGGAAGCTCGCAGGGAGTTTGAGCTGAACATGGGGTTATCCCTGCGAGACCTCGGGGCCAGGACAGAGTCCCGCCTCCAGGACATCGACATGGAGTTCGATGATGCCCTGGCCAGCAACATCACCGAGTGGACCGCAGGACTTGCCCGCTGCCTTTGTATATAGTTATTTAGTTAGTTAGTGTTAGGTTTCCTTTATTCATTTTTATTTTTTTGGACCGCTCGGACAATGGCCACTTTTTTGTATATATTTTTTTCATTAGGTAGTAGTAGGTTTCATTTATGGTGTTGGGCTCATGGACCCTGGAATATTCGTGTATATAGTTTGCTTTTTGAAGAAACATTTTTTTTTATTAATTATTGTGTTCACCATGAGGAAATGGTTTTTAATTATTTTCCTTCCACATGATATTGCTTTGGACAACATTTGTTTTTGGATTACTTTGTTTTTTTTATTTTTACATTTGTTCTCGGACATGGACCATTTATTTTGTTATCCCCATTGTTGTATGTTTGATTTGTTTACTTATTTTTCATCTTTAATACATGTTTTTTTTAACTTTCACTTGTGGTATTTTCTCATTGGGTTCATACATGTCATGATATGGGTTTTGACATTCACTTGCACCCATTGTGTATGTGTGTGTGACGGACATGTGTTCATTTACATACTTGCCATTGGGGTTGTATCATGTAATTGCATTCACTATGTGGGTGGATGCAATCCTTGCCTGGTGTTTGTGCTGGGTATGCTGCCCATTACTGCCATGATTGAGTATCGTCAGGACCTGGGGGCAGGGGGACATGTGTGGGTGCCTGGTGGAGGCTGCCCCTGCACTGCTGGGGGGTGGGGGTGGTGGGAGACATGGGTTGGACATGGGTGGGGGCCTGCTGGCAGGTGCCCCACAGTGCTGGGGGGTGGGGGTGGTGGGAGACATGGGTGGGGGCCTGGTGGAGGGTGCCCCTGGTGGCTGGGGGGTGGGGGTGGTGGGTGACATGGGTGGGGGCCTGGTGGAGGGTTCCCCTGGTGGCTGGGGGGTGGGGGTGGTGGGTGACATGGGTGGGGGCCTGATGGAGGGTGCCCCTGGTGGCTGGGGGGTGGGGGTGGTGGGAGACATGGGTGGGGGCCTGCTGGCAGGTGCCCCACAGTGCTGGGGGGTGGGGGTGGTGGGTGACATGGGTGGGGGCCTGGTGGAGGGTGCCCCTGGTGGCTGGGGGGTGGGGGTGGTGGGAGACATGGGTTGGACATGGGTGGGGGCCTGCTGGCAGGTGCCCCACAGTGCTGGGGGGTGGGGGTGGTGGGAGACATGGGTGGGGGCCTGGTGGAGGGTGCCCCTGCACTGCTGGGGGGTGGGGGTGGTGGGTGACATGGGTGGGGGCCTGGTGGAGGGTGCCCCTGGTGGCTGGGGGTGGGGGTGGTGGGTGACATGGGTGGGGGCCTGGTGGAGGGTGCCCCTGGTGGCTGGGGGGTGGGGGTGGTGGGAGACATGGGTGATGGCCTGCTGGCAGGTGCCCCACAGTGCTGGGGGGTGGGGGTGGTGGGAGACATGGGTGGGGGCCTGGTGGAGGGTGCCCCTGGTGGCTGGGGGGTGGGGGTGGTGGGAGGCATGGGTGGGGGCCTGCTGGCAGGTGCCCCACAGTGCTGGGAGGTGGGGGTGGTGGGAGACATGGGTGGGGGCCTGCTGGAGGGTGCCCCTGGTGGCTGGGGGGTGGGGGTGGTGGGTGACATGGGTGGGGGCCTGGTGGAGGGTTTCCCACAGTGCTGGGGGGTGGGGGTGGTGGGAGACATGGGTGGGGGCTTGGTGGAGGATATCCCTGCACTGCTGGGGGGTGGGGGTGGTGGGTGACATGGGTGGGGGCCTGGTGGAGGGTGCCCCTGGTGGCTGGGGGGTGGGGGTGGTGGGAGACATGGGTGGGGGCCTGGTGGAGGATGCCCCTGCACTGCTGGGGGGTGGGGGTGGTGGGAGACATGGGTGGGGGCCTGGTGGAGGATGCCCCTGCACTGCTGGGGGGTGGGGGTGGTGGGTGACATGGGTGGGGGCCTGGTGTAGGGTGCCCCTGGTGGCTGGGCGGTGGGGGTGGTGGTAGACATGGGTGGGGGCCTGCTGGCAGGTGCCCCACAGTGCTGGGGGGTGGGGGTGGTGGGAGACATGGGTTGGACATGGGTGGGGGCCTGCTGGCAGGTGCCCCACAGTGCTGGGGGGTGGGGGTGGTGGGCGACATGGGTGGGGGCCTGGTGGAGGGTGCCCCTGCACTGCTGGGGGGTGGGGGTGGTGGGTTTCATGGGTTGGGGCCTGGTTGAGGGTGCCCCTGGTGGCTGGGGGGTGGGGGTGGTGGGTGACATGGGTGGGGGCCTGGTGGAGGGTGCCCCTGGTGGCTGGGGGGTGGGGGTGGTGGAAGACATGGGTGGGGGCCTGCTGGCAGGTGCCCCACAGTGCTGGGGGGTGGGGGTGGTGGGAGACATGGGTGGGGGCCTGCTGGCAGGTGCCCCACAATGCTGGGGGGTGGGGGTGGTGGGAGACATGGGTGGGGGCCTGGTGGAGGATGCCCCTGCACTGCTGGGGGGTGGGGGTGGTGGGTGACATGGGTGGGGGCCTGGTGGAGGGTGCCCCTGGTGGCTGGGGGATGGGGGTGGTGGGAGACATGGGTTGGACATGGGTGGGGGCCTGCTGGCAGGTGCCCCACAGTGCTGGGGGGTGGGGGTGGTGGGAGACATGGCTGGGGGCCTGGTGGAGGATGCCCCTGCATTGCTGGGGGGTGGCGGTGGTGGGTGACATGGGTGGGGGCCTGGTGGAGGGTGCCCCTGGTGGCTGGGGGGTGGGGGTGCTGGGTGACATGAGCAGGTGTGCAGGGTAGTCCCCTGTGGTGTGTGCTGCCTGCAGGGGCCGTGGAGGGTGTACAGGTAATACCTGGGAGCACACAGCCAAATTGCGTGTGGAACTTCCCGCGCACCTCTGAAATCCACGTACCCGGCTAAATTGTGTGTGGAACTTCCCGCGCACCCCTGAAATCCACGTACCCGGCCAAATCGCGTGTGTAACTTCCCGCGCACCCCTGAAATCCACGTACCCTGACAAATCGCGTGTGGTACTTCCCGCGCACCCCTGAAATCCACGTACACGGCCAAATTGCGTGTGGAACTTCCCGCGCACCCCTGCAATCCACGTACACTGACTAATCGCGTGTGGAACTTCCCGCGCACCCCTGAAATCCACGTACCCGGCCAAATCGCGTGTGGAACTTCACGCGCACCCCTGAAATCCACGTACCCAGCCAAATCGCGTGTGTAACTTCCCGCGCACCCCTGAAATCCACGTACCCTGACAAATCGCGTGTGGTACTTCCCGCGCAACCCTGAAATCCACGTACACGGCCAAATCGCGTGTGGAACTTCCCGCGCACCCCTGCAATCCACGTACCCTGACTAATCGCGTGTGGAACTTCCCGCGCACCCCTGAAATCCACGTACCCGGCCAAATCGCGTGTGGAACTTCCCGCGCACCCCTGAAATCCACGTACCCGGCCAAATCGCGTGTGTAACTTCCCGCGCACCCCTGAAATCCACGTACATGGCCAAATCGCGTGTGGAACTTCCCGCGGACCCCTGCAATCCACGTACCCTGACTAATCACGTGTGGAACTTCCCGCGCACCCCTGAAATCCACGTACCCGGCCAAATCACGTGTGGAACTTCCCGCGCACCCCTGAAATCCACGTACCCGGCCAAATCGCGTGTGTAACTTCCCGCGCACCCCTGAAATCCGCGTACCCTGACAAATCGCGTGTGGTACTTCCCGCGCACCCCTGAAATCCACGTACACGGCCAAATCGCGTGTGTAACTTCCCGCGCACCCCTGCAATCCACGTACACTGACTAATCGCGTGTGGGACTTCCCGTGCACCCCTGAAATCCACGTACCCAGCCAAATCGCGTGTGGAACTTCCCGCGCACCCCTGAAATCCACATACCCTGCCTAATCGCGTGTGGGACTTCCCGTGCACCCCTGAAATCCACATACCCAGCCATATCGCGTGTGGAACTTCCCGCGCACCCCTGAAATCCATGTACCCTGACAAATCGCGTGTGGTACTTCCCGCGCACCCCTGTAATCCACGTACCCGGCCAATTCGCGTGTGAGACTTCCCGCGCACCCCGGTATACACGCACACGTTTTTTTTCTGTCAGCGCGTGTCTGTGTTTGTGGGTACCCCTTTGCACGTCATTTGTCCTGGAGGGCCACAGTATTGGGCATTCATCATGGCTGTATATAGGTGGTATTTGTTGGCGCACCTTTTGGCGCACATTTCTTACAGGCGCAGAGACGCTACCGCCTGCTTTCTTGTGGCGGTCGTGTTTGTGCCTGTGCGCTGGTTTGAGCGTGCGCTTTTTTGCTCTATTCTATTCCATGAATACGTGTTGTAGGCGAGCGTGTGGGCGTTCCGCGCACTTGTACCCTGTGCTTCCCCCTTGACGCCCACATTTTGGCAAGTTGTTCCCCATTCCGAGTGTTACGCCCCGTGTTCCGCCTACTTTTGTTGCGTGCGCCGCGCTATGTGCGATTTTCGCTGTGGCCTGTGCGATTTTCGCTGTAACCTGGCGCACGCCATTAGATGGCCTGTGTGCCAACGTGCGCCGCGCACTTTTTTATCGCACATCCGATGGTTTTCTCGCGCACGGCCTTCCATGAATCGCTGTGCGCTGCTTTTCGTGCGATTTTCGCACTTGCACTGCGATTTTCGCTATTCCACTGCGATTCGCACGTTTTTGGCCACTTGCGCCGCGCTAATAATTCCATGAATCGTTTTGATCTGGTGGATGCTTGCGCAGAACTTGTCTTTGTGTTTTTAGTCTTTGTGTTTTTGCACATTTTTTCTTAGTACCTGTAAATATAGTGAAAGCAGGCTTGTCCGGAATGCAATTCAGAATGAGCAGGTCTATTGCAGTTTGGGCTAGTTCTTGTGTAGACTCCAGATGCGCTGGCACTATGGGAGATGTCTGATGGTTTATGTTATTATCCATGCTCTCTAATAACTTTGTTAATGACATTAGTGCTGTGTTCATTGCAGTGAGAGTTGCAGTGCTTAATTTGTGCCAGTGTTTGCCGGTGGGCAACACCGGCACTCTTTTTTGGGCACCGGAACTCATTGCTGCGCCGTCCCCCGTGGGTATTTTAGAGGCGATAGATGTGTATAATAATAAGAAACATCCATTCTTTTCTTTTTTTGAAAGCATCTGTCCCCGGGACTCGAACCTCAATCTCTAGGTTAACAGGCGGGCGCCTTAATTACTGTACCATCCCTGCACCCGATGCACGAGGGGCAACAAACAAGTCCTAAAGCAGACAGGCCAGGCCTGGATCTGCATGGTAACAAAAGTTGACTTTAATTTCATTGGCTGTTTATCAGCCAATTAAATTTGTTAACACTACTGAGGTGGGTGCAGTGACGTGTGGCGTAGCATGAGCATGTGGAGACACTTTAATTTGGCGTGCAGATGATTCAATGTCCGACCACTTTCTCTGTCTGGCAGTTTTATTTCCGTGTCTTCTGCACACAGCAATGCACAGACGGCTATGAGTGGGACCCCGCACGGCAGCAGTACAAAGTTAACCCTGGAAAAACGTGTTTGTTTCTACACGTAATAGCTCCTTTTGAAACACGTTTCTGTTTGCATTGCTCATGAGATATATTGACGAGTGCGAGATGATGCACAATGCGTGCAAAGCTGTGGAATGAAGTGCATTAACCACTTTGGAGGGTGCCTGTGTCTGCCACAAACAGCTCAGATTATTGTTAACAACGTTCAAGAGCAAACACCAGCCCCTGAACAAAACATGTTTGTGATATGACGCAAGCAACACTGCTGAGTGCTGACCCTCCACCACACATGCCCCCCAACCCGCCCCAGCGAATACAGTGTACAGCGGAGTATGGCGCAGAATATGTACTGATTAGGTAAGCAGCACGCCTTCTGTGAATCCTGCAACCCAAGCATACAGCAATAGCAATGAAATGTGTGCTGCAAGTGCGACTGAGCTGAGGAGGCAGGGTTCTGTAAGAGGATTCAATTCAGCACTACAGCTAAATTAACGCCTAGTCTAGAATACTGAATGAAAACCCTTATTGATATATCTTTAGGTCCAGTTCATGCGTTCTGGATGACTACCCCTATATAACACCCCTCTCTTGGAATCCCCCTGACCCCACTGAGCCAAGAAGTAGTTCTGTTTTGCAAGTTTAAAAGGTTTATTTGATAATTTAAACAGATATATATATATATCACGCTTTATAATAAATTAACAATTGAATAGCGCACTTAATCTGATATGATAAAGATCAACAACGGAGAATCTGGCACTAGCACACTTCTTATAATCAATAAGGAGTTGACATGAATGGATAAGGTAGCACACGGGTGAATAGGAACAAAAGTATAATGTGGTAGAGGATGCTTTATGTAAGCTCAGGTGGATGCAATATTCAATGAATGCAGTACAGAAAATACTCAATATGATTTCAACCAAACAATGTAATCACTTTTCTCTGGCTATTCACTCCCCCCCTCTTTATGCAATGCAAGGAAATGGGAGGAAAGCACACAGTTCTCAGAAATGCAATCAATGTAATCAGTTCAAGCTTAGACAACAGAAAACAGATAGGAGTTTTGAAATCACAGGCCCAAATTGCTTTGATATGTGCTGGCAATGAATGAGAAATATGCTGGAAATGCTGTTAATTCCCTTTCAGAGGTTCAGGGTGAGTGGTATCTAGTTAATATTAGTCCAGGCTCACACTAGCAATGATGCAGGGATAGTTAGCAGGTTAAACGAATTTCTGGCAAATGGAAGGCAAGCAGCAGCTGATTTTACATGTGGAGAAATTTGCAAATCGCGGCAAAATTCGCGGATGCGTGTTCCGCGATTGCGGTAAAACTATAGGGGGTAGGAATGCGGTTCTAGGTTCGTAGGAAAGCCACGATTCTAAGCTATCAAATAAAAGTTATTGCAAGTCTCTAGCACAAACGGTTGCGGAGATATGAGCGATTGAATAGAGGTCGTTTTTCAGATTTGAAATTTTAAAGTTCCAAAAGACAAGTGCAGCTTGCGACTAGAAATGACAAGTGACAGCTTTACAAATGACAGGTGACAGTTAGGAGGCAGTTCTACTTAGATTAAATAGATTGAATTAGATTAATTTAAACTAAGAGATTGGATCTGCACAGTTTTCTAGGTACTCACACTATACTCTTGAGTGAAATGGGCCTCGCCATGGATCTGGTCAGGGTTTTGGACTGGGCTCGGGTCTCTCTCTGGGCACAGCACTGCTTTCTCTCTGGGTACAGCACTGCTTTCTCCCTCTGGTCTGGTCTCTAGTTCTGGATAGATTGAAGTCTCTAGTTTGGCTCTCTGGAGGTTGATGGAGGTAAGTATGGATTTTTCCGGCAGAGCGTCCCGCTGCAGATGGATTTGGAAGGTCCCTATCTGTCCTGTCTGTCTGCTTTTATGTGTTTAGAATGTGGGTGTGTTCTAGCATCACTGACCCTACCTCTCTCTCAGCTTCTAATTGGTCAAACTTCCATTTATCATTTGATTGGGGAATGAACTGTGAGTCAGAGTGATGTCATTTTACAGCCTGCAGAAAGTCCACTCCTCCTGTCAACTTACTCACAAATCTAGATTTGAAACAAATACATATTTGCAGAGGTACATATTGTTTTAAAATCATATGCACCCATCATGCATTACAGGAGGTATACCCTGTTCAAACTCTGCTCTTCCTGGGAGCTTGCATTCAGAAATGGCACATATTTCACTTTTTAACTGATTTTGCAATTTCTGACATTGACCCAACTTTACATACATGTGTGCAGGGAGTAGGGACATTAACTGATGAAGTTTCAGATTTTTAACACGCATACATTTAGAGTAATATCCACTTTTCCGCTGACACCCCCCTGAACATGCCACCGGGTCGAAAAACCTCTTAAAATGTGGGCAGAAAAATCACAAGAATTATGGTATCATTTATAAAATTTTCACATGTCCGCTCTATGAGTTATTCATCTTTTTAAAGTTATGTTCTGGCTCCAAAGGGGTGTGGTTTCCCAGGTCACATGGTATAGAAACCAGTCTTTCCAGTTTCTGCCAAGCCAGCTTGCTCTCACAGGCAGTGCTCCTCCCAGCTCTTGCCAAGAGGAAGCTACATTTTACGACTGCGGTAATAAAAACCTTTGCCTGAGTGAAGAGGGCTTTGTCCACTCTCTTGCAGAGCCCAGGTAATTCAGTTATCAGATAGATGGCATATCCTCAGTGGGGGCAGCAAAAGGAAGGTTGGCCTGGGAACACAGTGGTGACTCAAGTTTCACTGCTGATGGGGGTAGTTGCCAGGCAGAATTCAGTTCCTTAAGCCAAGTTTCAGATAAAATGTCACTTTTTGTTCCCCAGTTCCTGCATTCAAATAAAACTAAACATTTTTACATATACAGCTAGAAGGCTGATTCTAAGTTTAAAACTATGACATTTAAACAGTTACAAAGGCATGTGACACCAAACATAGCTCACTCATTTAATCTAAACATTTTCGATTTTAGTGTCTTTCAATCCAGTGCAACTTAAACTGCTGAAATCCACAGCGCAGCCAGTCTTGTTATAAACCTTGTCTTATGATCTTCATTTCCCAGATTTTGTAGGCACACAAAACTCCATTCTGCCAAATGTCTGCTGGTGTCCAGTGAATATTTTGCACATATTGCAATGTTTGAAATAGGCACTTTAGCTTGCCTTCAGAGAAACACAGGGTGGTTTTAAACTGCCGGCTTTTGGATAGTGGTGAGTTCTGGTACTACACCCATTTTTGGGATTTAAGAAAATGGATTCCCAACAATTCTAGGTTGCATTTGGCAATCAGCATTGCCATTCCCAATGATTTCAGACTACTGTGTGGGTAGTCCAATGGTGGTTTTAGGCAGTGTCCTTCTGTGCCCATAACATCGGCAAAAATGAGTGGCAGCCTATTCTTCATGCATTTCCCTGTGCATTTTCTGGGAAGCTCTGGCCATCATGATGTTTTCCATGTCAGTACTGCACAGTTTTGAGGTAGGGCTAGGATGCATGGGTAAATACATCCCACAAGCCCCCCTCTTGCGATGGCCATTCTATTTCACGAATGGGACTCGCAAGACCTGGGATGTTTCCTCATCTTCTTCCAATAGATGGCACAGTTCAGCATCTTCTTCTCCATCCGGTACTGATCGATCGGTTCTCCTCGCCGGTCCTGATGGGAATATTGGGCGGTCCACTGGGCCCATTGGATCTTCGTTCCCGGTCTCCGGATCATCCTCCTTGGCCAGTCTCAAGGTCTTCTTTCTCCTAGGACGACAAAGGAAGAGCGGCAATACCTACTCATAGACTTTTTCCACCACTGTTGAGATAGTGGGGCAGCATATGCATTTTATCATAATGAAACATTACATTCTTATTTTAATAAAAACAGTATGACTAAGAGACAGTTTCATGCAAATCACAATATTTTATAGACTAGATGTGGTATGTTTTATGATTGGAACTGAATTAGTCTGATACAGTACCCGCTAGGATTCCAGAGGATTCCTCCAGTTGTTGCAGAGTGTGCCTGGGATGGCAACATTTCAACTGGTTTATGTGGACCCACTTGTCTTCCCCCTCTGCCGAACCGCCTTTGGGGATGCGGATCTTGTAGGCCACAGGAGAGATCTTATCGACGATCTCAAAGGGTCCCTTCCATGTAGGCAAAAATTTGCGCTGCTTGGCCTGGTTCCTTTGGAAGTTGTATAGATAGACCCGGTCTCCCACCTGATATTCCTTCCTGGAAGTTTTCAGGTCATAGTGGGTCTTCATGCTATCAGCTGATCTTTCTAGATTCCGCTGAGCATAAGCAAAAGCATGTTGGAGGTGTTTCCTTAAATTCTCTACATACTCATGAGTAGTGGAGGCATTTATCAGTGTCTGCTCTTGGGTCCTATAGAGCAAATGCTGAGGAAGCACCATCTTGCGCCCAGTCATCAACTCAAATGGTGACATTTTGGTTGCAGATGAAGGGGTAGATCTGATAGCCATTAGGACCAGAGGTAATCGGATATCCCAACTTGGCACAGAATCTGCCACAAACTTCTTTAATATGCTCACAATGGTTCGGTTATATCTCTCTACTGCCCCAGAAGAAGCTGGCCGATAAGCAATATGCAACTTCCTTTTGACCCCCAGTATCTCCCACATCTTTGTCATTACTTCACTGGTGAAGTGGCTACCTCTGTCTGACTCAATCCTTTGAGGTAGACCAAAACGGGAAAAGATGTGGTTAATCATCAAGGCAGCTGCAGTTTCTGCCTTGCAGTTTTGGGCTGGGAGACATTCCACCCACTTGGTAAACAAGCATGTCACAGTCAACATGTACTTATTCCCCCTAGCCGAGCGAATCACAGGGCCTACAAAGTCGATTTGTAAATCTGACCATGGCAGTGTCATTCCCCTCTTTTGTAAAGGCGCCCGGTGCGTGAGGGATGATGGCTGAAATTGTGCACACACAAGACACCCCTTCAAGTATTGGTCGAGGTCCTGCCCCATGTGTGGCCAGTATGCAACCTCTCTTAAGATTTCCAATGTTGTGTGAAACCCCCTATGACCGGCAGTGGCCGCATCATGGGCGTGACTTAACATCAGGCTTCGGAATGAGGTAGGAACCACCCACTGATCGTGGCCAGCTTTGGATTTCCTTACCAACAAACCGTCTTGGATTCGGAACATTTTTGGACATTTCATCAACACTCTTAGGTCCTCTTTCCCAATGTAATCGGTATCCGTCAGGGGAAAGTTCTCAGGGTCCTCAAGGTGCTGGTAAAATTTACCAATAATTGGATCCCCCTTCTGAGCAGTAATCAAATCCGCATCAGGGGTCTCCTTACTCCATTGTGCAATTGAAAGGTCGTTGTGAGCATTTGTCTGGGACCTAGTGATGGCAGTGACCTGGATTTCCCCCAACAGGGACTCAATCTCAATTAGATCCCCTTGGATGGCCCCGGTTTTGGCCAGCTGATCAGCTAAGTCATTTCCAGTTTTGTCTGGTCCCTCTACTTTGGAATGACCCTTGATCTTCTTCCAATAGATGGTCATCTCATTCGAGGTGACCAGATCATCAATGTTTTGGATCAACTTCCCATGTTTCAAGGGTTTGTTGTTAGCACATAACATGCCTCTGGTTTTCCAATTAACCAGGTGCTCCACGAACCCGTTCCGTACATAATCCGAATCTGTGATTATGACCAGTTCGTGGAGTTGATGCTGGACAGCAGTGAGGATGGCCTGATGCACAGCCATCAATTCTGCCACCTGACTACTTCGGGGACCAATTTTGTATCCAGCGGAGGGTTCTGGGGACTCATTCACCCATGCATTCCCTACGCCAGCCACCAGTTCTTTCTCCCTGTCGTTGTCAACATGGTAAGAGCATCCATCCACATAGACAGTGGGCATTCCCTCACACTTGTCTTCTTCAAAGACTTTGTGTGGGGAATTAAGGTATGCCTCCATGTTGTCCTTGATTTTCAGACTTTCGTCCTCGAGACAGTTTTCTCTGGCACAATCATTCAAGTCAGCCAGACCTTGCGCGAGGGGACTCTTCTTGTTTTGGCCATATCTGACCTCCACAGGAAAGCCTTGCATTGACAGAATCCAGGAAGTAATTCGGGAATTACTCACATTTCCGGCCCGGATTCTGTCACTTTGGAGATATTGCAGAGGCTGGTGTGGAGTCTCCACTATGATGTGTTCCCCCTGGATAAACGGGCGGTAATTCTTCAATGCCCACACCGTTGCCAGGAGTGCCTTCTCACAATCGTTGAATTTTTCCTCCACAGAGGATAAAGTTTTGCTCGCATAGGAGATTACTTTATTGACCTTGTCATGCTTTTGATATAATACTGCCGTCAAGCACGTATTAGAGAACCCTGTCTCCAGGAAGAACTCCTTGTTTCTGACCGGGTAAGCTAGGCAAGGCGCTTGTGAGAGGCTTCTTTTGAGTTGTTTTACGGCCTCGGCTTGTTCTGGACCCCATTCCCACTTGACCCCCCCCTTCAGGAGATGAATCAGGGGTCTGGTGATCTCTGCGTAGCCCTCAATGAACTTTCTGCTGTATTTAGTCAGTCCAAGGAGGCTCCTTAGTTCCCGCAGAGTTGTGGGGTCTTTCAGTTTCTGAAGTGCTTCCACTTTCTTTTCCTGGGGACAGAGACCCTGAGGAGTAATCTCATGCCCCAAGAAATTAACACGGGTTCTACACCACTGTGCTTTCTGAAAGGAAAGTTTTGCTCCGGCGGCCCTCAACTGTGTCAGAACATAACGGATCTCCGCTATGTGTTCCTCCACAGATGAACTTTTGATGAGGACATCATCTACATAAGCCAGGTTACCCCTTGCACCCAGGTCGGGCATGGCCTTATGTAGGAAAATATTGAACTCATTGCCGGAGTTGAGGTATCCGAAGGGAGTCCGGGTCCAGGTGTACTGCTGGCCCCCAAAGGTAAAAGCCAGCTTGTATTGGTCCTCCCTACTGACAGGCACAGTCCAGTATCCATTGGTCAGGTCTATTGCAGTGAATACCTGTGACCCCTGGATCTGGGCCAGCCCTTGGTCAATGTAGGGCAGAGGCCATCGGGAAGTATGGACCCGTTTGTTGAGCTCCCTGAGGTCGGCACAGAGTCTCCACTGGCCGTTTGGCTTCAATATTCCCAGCACCGGATTATTCAAGGTGCTGTGGACTGGACGGATTATTCCCCGGGACTCAAGGTTCTTAATTATTTCAGTAAGGGACTCCATTGATGCGAGAGGCAATCGATATTGCTTCACAAACACAGGAGTCATGCCAGGGTCCGTGGGGATTGTTGTTGTATGGATGTCAGTACGACCACAGTCATATGAGTCTACCGCAAAGAGATCTTGGAAATCCAAGAAAACTTGTTTCAACTTTTGCTTTTGTTCCAAAGTCACACAGGCATCAGCTAGGTTGACTCTCTCTTCCACCATCTGCCTGAAGCCTGGAAAGACTTCTGGTTTGGCTATCTCCGCGGCCTCCTCCAGCTGGGTGGAGAAGTCCCTGGTCAGAGTGCTGATTTGGACCGGAGGCTTCAGGTGGGCAAGGCAGCCTTCATGAACCTGGAAAATCACCTCCTCCCTCCTGAAGTCACAAGTCACATCTTCCTTACCATAGGGGCAGGAAGTATACACCAGGAAGTTCCCCCCATGCCGGGTAAAAATCCTGTCTGGTGTTGTGTTGTCATCACTGTCACTGTCAAAACAGTCCTTGGGGATTGGTCCTAACAGTTCATTTACTAAGTCGATGGAAAAATGTCGGTCATCAACCGCCATTCCAATAATGGTGCCTGTGGCTAGTGTAATACTCTTTAAGTCGCTGTTATCCACCTCTATTAGAATGGTGTCATGTTCTATGTTGACTAATGGAGTTGGGTTGACCCCTAACCCTTGCAGTTGGAGAGAAGCATTTAGATGTATGTAAGCATCAGGGTTTTTCAACTCTTGTCCCCTTTTAACTTTCACTTCCAGGGAGAATTGTCGGGTCCTCTCTGGGATGGTGACTTCCTCTTTAACCTGAATTTCAACTGCATAAGGTAGCAATTGAGCTGACCTAAATGCTTTTTCTGGATCATCAAAGCCCATGGGATTATCCGCTAATCGGGACCAAGCTTTGAAGTTTATTAGGTCCAAACTAATGGCAAAGCGATTGAGAATGTCACTGCCTAAGTAAAAGGCGGCAGCGACGTCTCGCACGACCCAACAATTATGGACTTTGCTCTTGTTGCCAATGGAGATTTGGAGCATACACCTGCTTGGCAGGAGATGTTTGGAATTAGGTGCTTCCAGGTCCATTTCCCATTTGTCTATCAGTTTGAAGGTGGGAATGGCTGGATCTTTTGGGAGTTGGCGGAACATGGCTTCGCTGATGAAGCTCTTACCGTTGTTCACACACACTCGAGCGAGAACAGAGTCCTTCCCATCATTTAACTGAACAGGGATGAACAACTGCTCTCCAATTTGCTGAATATCAGCCAGGCTCTGAGCTGATTTCACATCTTTCTGGACTATAGGAGTGTGAGTTTCAGATTGTGGATTGGTATAGAATTTCAGAGTGTTTCCTTCCAGCGTGGAATACCACTTTAGACTGGAAGGAAGGTTGATTTTCAGAAATAGAGAGGACCCCCCATCACCAGTCTGTTGTCCTACTGCTATTACTGTCACGTCTGGAATTTGGTTATTCTGGAAGTGAAATTCTACTTGGTCAGATTTTTGTTCAACCATGTGGCAGGTGCCGTTTAAACTAACATGGTTGACACTCTGTTTTAATTTTATGGGTCGGCTAGTCTGGGTCCAGAGGACCTTGTTTACACAATCTATTAGGGGTGACAACCTTCTCAGGAGGTCATTCCCTAGTAAACAAGGGGTGCCCTCTGGGGTCACAACTATGACTGGGTGTTTCAACTTATGTCGCCCAATTTTAATGTCCAAATCTGCAGTCCCCTCAACGGGAATTTCCTTCCCGTCAAAGTTCTGGAGTTGTCCAGGAAGTGAGGTGAGAGGAATTTGGTAATTCTCTCCCCTTCCTGCATTCAGTTCATCAAAGGCCCTTCTGGACAGAAGGGTAGCTTGAGATCCAGTGTCCACCAGTGCCGAGATTGTACCCTGCCCCTGTACTTGTACCGGGGCATAATATCTTCCCTCCTTCTCCTCAAGGGGGCACAGATAATGTACATTTTTGGACAACTGGTGGGCTAACTTTCTGGTTTTGGACATCGCTAGCGAAGAGATTTGGGCAGAATTCTGTGGTGAGCCTTGGGAATCTGAAAGAAAAAGTTGGCAACTGGAGATCAGAGCCATTGTGGGTTCCCCTGGCTCCGGTTCTGGGCCGCCCCCCCCTTTTTGGAGGCAGTCACCAGGATGGGTTTGAACCAGGGGGTTTTCTTGCTGTTTGTTCTGGGATGAGATAGTGGGCGGCGGTAGCTCAGTCTCCACATCTCCCCAGTCTGGATTTGCATCCCTAGGGACCCATTTTTCTTTGGGAGGAGTTCCCCCCTCTCTGAAGGAGAAGATCCTTTTCTCAGGATCCTCTGAGGATCCCTCTCCCTCAAATTGGAAGATCTGTACCTCCTCCTCAAATTGAGTCTGTTTGGGTCTTTTGTTTCTCCTACCCCCCCTCTGCTCCTTAGGAGGCAGACTTTCAGGGGCAAGAGATTTTGTTTCCGGTTCCTGGGTTTCCAGGGGCTGTTTACAAGTGAGGAAGGAAGCTTCCTCCAAGGCTTTACACCCCCCTTCCCTTTGTGCCCCCTCCCTGGGAACCGGTGAGTTATCGGGGTGCTGCCCCCGTCATTGTTCTGGAGCACCAGGTCCAGAATTGGGTGCGTTCTGCGCCGGCACGCCCATCTGAGGGTTCTGTTGAGCCCTCAGTATGTGACCCAGATCCCGCGCCATGTTTTGAACCTGGCGCTCTAACTGGGAAACCCGCTCAGGCTGATACGGGGCCCTGTTTTCTCCCCTGGGCTGATCCCGGGAAGGGTAGCTGTCCCTTCTTTGGTAGTACCCCTGGTTGGGAAGATTTGGGTACCCCTCCACCCTTGGCCTCCCCTCTCCCGGATTCTGTGGTCTGGGTTCAGGGAATTGGGGAAAGAAGGATGGATGGTTTTGGGGCTGAAAGTCGGGAGGATATCTGGGGAAAAAGTTCTGCCCAGGGTTTGGTAAATTTCTGCCCTCTTGTGGGAAGTTTGGAGGGAAGTTCCCTGGGTTAGGTGCTTGGCTGGATCCCCCCCCTTGGGCTGGAGGAGTCCACACATAACCCAGGATGGGTCTGTTACCTTTGTAGCGAGGACTTACATAGTCAGGAGAGCGAGGGACCCCATTTGTGGGGCTGCCTCCCTGGCTCCCTGTCTGTGACTGGCCCGAGGACCTTCTGGGCCTAACATTATTAGGTGCAGGTAGGTTTTTAGGCCCCCCCATCTCCAAATCCAAAACGGGGGTGACCTTTACCTCTGCCACCTTGGCAGCAGCAGGGGTGCTGTTGGCTTTGGGGTTTTTCTGGGCATTGCTTTTATTTTCTATGGGCTTCTGCACCTCATAGATCCGGGTAGCCTGTTCAATGACCCAGTCTAAAGATCTTTTCTCGTGAAAATCCCTCACGAGCTGGGTCATGATATATTTGGGCAAGGCATGGAAAAACGTATTGATAAACTCTCTACTATCTGTGCGCACCCTTCTGGTGGTTTGCGCAAAAGCACGTTTCAGTTCCTGCACAAATTCTTGTGGGGCCTGATCCTCCCCACATTGTAAATTGTAGGCTGCCTTGCGAGCCTCTTGAGGATTTCTGTGAACAGAAAAATGTTTCAAGATGGCCGCCTTATAGGTGGACCATCTTAAATGATTTTGGTCCTCCAGCCCCGCAAAGAAACTGGAGTATTCCGGGGAGAAGGTCCACTTTACATATTGAATGCAGCTTTGGCTGTCCTTCAAATGGAAAGTCTCCATCATTTGTTCAAACAACTCTAAGTGCTCCCAAACAGAATACTTAGCGTTCTTATGGTAAGGCGTGATGACGCTCCTGATCGCCTTAATCTGCTTTAAGGGGTCCTTAAGCAAGGCCCTTTTTGCCTTATTGGCCTTTTTGGTTCGGGTAACCCTTGTCCATTCTTCCTCGGACTCAGAGGCACTGCTCCCAGAGGTTCCCGTCTGTTCTTCCAGGTTTTCCCGGATTCTGCGAGCCTGGGAATGGCTGGCAGAATGTGGGGACCTGGTCTCCTGTGTCCTGCGCAGTTCAGAGGGGTCTTCAGATTCCTCCTTGCTGCCAGGATTTGATGGGTACCCCCTCCACTGACCTAACTGGGCAGAGGTTTTCAGGATGCCCTTAATGGGCCTACTCTCCTGGGGTTCCCCATTGAACTGTACTGTACTTGGGTGCCCATACCCGGATGCCCACCCCTCCATTCCTGAGTGGTTCTGGCCTATGAGCCCCATACTCTTAGCTGGATAGTAATCTGCCATCCCTGTGGCCCTGTGCTCATGTGCGCCAGGGAACATGGGGGTGGCAGAGTCCAGGGACTGAGAGGTATGAGGGCCTCTGGTACTAGGGCTCCTGAGGTTATGCTCCGGAGTTTCCCTTTCCCAGCGAACCTCATCTCTATCCGCCCCTGCTCCCTGTTGCAATGCAAGAGCCTGCATTTGTGCCTTCAGTTCTTCAGTTAAGGCCTTACTGGACTCTATCAGTCTCTCCTGCATCGCTACCTGTTGTTGGAGCCTATCATTGTGTTCACAGAGGGCCTCGTTTTCCCTCTGTGCTTCCTGGTTGGTCCTGGAGAACTGGGCCAGTCTTTGCTGCAGGAGGGTTACCTCCTGAGCTGTGTCCCTATTGGCCTGCTCCTTTCTTGCTAGAGCATCCTCCACCCTCCTGGTGTGCTCTAACAAGTTCTGGTGTTCTTTTTGGAGATCACCCAGTCCCAGGTGGGCCAGGTGATTTTCTTCCATTTTTCTTTTTAAATGGCAGACTTCCTGGCCTAAGGCGTCTCTTTCCTGACTAAGAGCCTGCATTTGTGCCGCCAGGTCGTCCCTTTGCCGTTGAAGGGCACCAGCTTTTTGGCGCTCCTCATCAAACTCTGCCTGGGTATCCAGGTCTTTCAAGATCAGCTTGTTGCTCTCTACCTTTACTCTATCTAGATGACTTTGCAGGGTGGCTACCTGCTCCGTGCATGCCCTGTTAAAGTCTAATTGTTGCTCCAGCTTTTTCTGGCTCTGCAGTAAGGAGTCCAAACTGTCTTGGTGCTCCTTCTGCAGGGCCAGAAATCTGGTATCCTGTTCTGACTTTTCCTTTTGCAGCACATCCATATCCTCCTTCATTTTAGTGATGTACAGTCTGCTGTCATTTTCTGACTCCTGGCTCCTCTGCAGCCTCTGCTCAGAAGAGACCAGGTCAGATTGGACCTTCTGTAATGCCAGCAGTTGCCTACTCGCCAGATCTTGGCCTTCAGCACATTTGTCCTGCACGGCTCCCATATGTAAATATAAATACGCCACTACCCTGGCAATCTTATTGTGTTCATCTTTGGCTTTAGGAGCCATATATAGTTCACTCAGGGCCACATGTAAGGGACCCTGATCTCTATATATATCTGACCCTGTTTCAGTGACCTGTTGCGTGATGGCCTGCAACCAGATTGTTTGGTCCTGGTGAGTCCATTCACCTCTCACAAATAGTTTGTGTAAGAAGTGCTCTCTGGCCATTTTCATGTCTACTAAGGTCGTCATTCTAGAGATTGGTCTCTGTCCTGACTTACAGAAGTTTGTATTTTATTTTTGCAGAACAGAACTTTTCTTGGAGTGTCCCTTTTGAGGAGTGCTTCACAGCGTAATGCCGCGTGGTGATCCGACCGGATGTATGTATCCCGTCAGTTAGCACACTGTATTAAGCTGCACAAGTGGTAAATCTAACCCAACGTCTCGGCTCGAGCCCCCAATTTGTAAGAGGATTCAATTCAGCACTACAGCTAAATTAACGCCTAGTCTAGAATACTGAATGAAAACCCTTATTGATATATCTTTAGGTCCAGTTCATGCGTTCTGGATGACTACCCCTATATAACACCCCTCTCTTGGAATCCCCCTGACCCCACTGAGCCAAGAAGTAGTTCTGTTTTGCAAGTTTAAAAGGTTTATTTGATAATTTAAACAGATATATATATATATCACGCTTTATAATAAATTAACAATTGAATAGCGCACTTAATCTGATATGATAAAGATCAACAACGGAGAATCTGGCACTAGCACACTTCTTATAATCAATAAGGAGTTGACATGAATGGATAAGGTAGCACACGGGTGAATAGGAACAAAAGTATAATGTGGTAGAGGATGCTTTATGTAAGCTCAGGTGGATGCAATATTCAATGAATGCAGTACAGAAAATACTCAATATGATTTCAACCAAACAATTTAATCACTTTTCTCTGGCTATTCACTCCCCCCCTCTTTATGCAATGCAAGGAAATGGGAGGAAAGCACACAGTTCTCAGAAATGCAATCAATGTAATCAGTTCAAGCTTAGACAACAGAAAACAGATAGGAGTTTTGAAATCACAGGCCCAAATTGCTTTGATATGTGCTGGCAATGAATGAGAAATATGCTGGAAATGCTGTTAATTCCCTTTCAGAGGTTCAGGGTGAGTGGTATCTAGTTAATATTAGTCCAGGCTCACACTAGCAATGATGCAGGGATAGTTAGCAGGTTAAACGAATTTCTGGCAAATGGAAGGCAAGCAGCAGCTGATTTTACATGTGGAGAAATTTGCAAATCGCGGCAAAATTCGCGGATGCGTGTTCCGCGATTGCGGTAAAACTATAGGGGGTAGGAATGCGGTTCTAGGTTCGTAGGAAAGCCACGATTCTAAGCTATCAAATAAAAGTTATTGCAAGTCTCTAGCACAAACGGTTGCGGGGATATGAGCGATTGAATAGAGGTCGTTTTTCAGATTTGAAATTTTAAAGTTCCAAAAGACAAGTGCAGCTTGCGACTAGAAATGACAAGTGACAGCTTTACAAATGACAGGTGACAGTTAGGAGGCAGTTCTACTTAGATTAAATAGATTGAATTAGATTAATTTAAACTAAGAGATTGGATCTGCACAGTTTTCTAGGTACTCACACTATACTCTTGAGTGAAATGGGCCTCGCCATGGATCTGGTCAGGGTTTTGGACTGGGCTCGGGTCTCTCTCTGGGCACAGCACTGCTTTCTCTCTGGGTACAGCACTGCTTTCTCCCTCTGGTCTGGTCTCTAGTTCTGGATGGATTGAAGTCTCTAGTTTGGCTCTCTGGAGGTTGATGGAGGTAAGTATGGATTTTTCCGGCAGAGCGTCCCGCTGCAGATGGATTTGGAAGGTCCCTATCTGTCCTGTCTGTCTGCTTTTATGTGTTTAGAATGTGGGTGTGTTCTAGCATCACTGACCCTACCTCTCTCTCAGCTTCTAATTGGTCAAACTTCCATTTATCATTTGATTGGGGAATGAACTGTGAGTCAGAGTGATGTCATTTTACAGCCTGCAGAAAGTCCACTCCTCCTGTCAACTTACTCACAAATCTAGATTTGAAACAAATACATATTTGCAGAGGTACATATTGTTTTAAAATCATATGCACCCATCATGCATTACAGGAGGTATACCCTGTTCAAACTCTGCTCTTCCTGGGAGCTTGCATTCAGAAATGGCACATATTTCACTTTTTAACTGATTTTGCAATTTCTGACATTGACCCAACTTTACATACATGTGTGCAGGGAGTAGGGACATTAACTGATGAAGTTTCAGATTTTTAACACGCATACATTTAGAGTAATATCCACTTTTCCGCTGACACCCCCCTGAACATGCCACCGGGTCGAAAAACCTCTTAAAATGTGGGCAGAAAAATCACAAGAATTATGGTATCATTTATAAAATTTTCACATGTCCGCTCTATGAGTTATTCATCTTTTTAAAGTTATGTTCTGGCTCCAAAGGGGTGTGGTTTCCCAGGTCACATGGTATAGAAACCAGTCTTTCCAGTTTCTGCCAAGCCAGCTTGCTCTCACAGGCAGTGCTCCTCCCAGCTCTTGCCAAGAGGAAGCTACATTTTACGACTGCGGTAATAAAAACCTTTGCCTGAGTGAAGAGGGCTTTGTCCACTCTCTTGCAGAGCCCAGGTAATTCAGTTATCAGATAGATGGCATATCCTCAGTGGGGGCAGCAAAAGGAAGGTTGGCCTGGGAACACAGTGGTGACTCAAGTTTCACTGCTGATGGGGGTAGTTGCCAGGCAGAATTCAGTTCCTTAAGCCAAGTTTCAGATAAAATGTCACTTTTTGTTCCCCAGTTCCTGCATTCAAATAAAACTAAACATTTTTACATATACAGCTAGAAGGCTGATTCTAAGTTTAAAACTATGACATTTAAACAGTTACAAAGGCATGTGACACCAAACATAGCTCACTCATTTAATCTAAACATTTTCGATTTTAGTGTCTTTCAATCCACTGCAACTTAAACTGCTGAAATCCACAGCGCAGCCAGTCTTGTTATAAACCTTGTCTTATGATCTTCATTTCCCAGATTTTGTAGGCACACAAAACTCCATTCTGCCAAATGTCTGCTGGTGTCCAGTGAATATTTTGCACATATTGCAATGTTTGAAATAGGCACTTTAGCTTGCCTTCAGAGAAACACAGGGTGGTTTTAAACTGCCGGCTTTTGGATAGTGGTGAGTTCTGGTACTGCACCCATTTTTGGGATTTAAGAAAATGAATTCCCAACAATTCTAGGTTGCATTTGGCAATCAGCATTGCCATTCCCAATGATTTCAGACTACTGTGTGGGTAGTCCAATGGTGGTTTTAGGCAGTGTCCTTCTGTGCCCATAACATCGGCAAAAATGAGTGGCAGCCTATTCTTCATGCATTTCCCTGTGCATTTTCTGGGAAGCTCTGGCCATCATGATGTTTTCCATGTCAGTACTGCACAGTTTTGAGGTAGGGCTAGGATGCATGGGTAAATACATCCCACAGTTCCAGACGTTGCTGGAACTTTCGCTGTCAAATTATTCCTCCCTCACTCCCCATGTCCCTTGTGATATTAGTTTGTTCCCCCTCCCTTCCCATGCCCCTTGTGATTTTCGTTTGGTCCCCCCTCCCTCCCCTTGCCCCCAGTGACTTTCGTTTGTTCCCCTCTCACTCCCCATGTCCCTTGTGATTTTTGTTTGTTCACCCCTCCCTCCCCATCCCCCCAGTGACCTTTGTTTGTTTCCCCCTACCTCCCCATGCCCCAGTGACTTTCGTTTGTTCCCCCTCCCTCCCCATGCCCCGCGATTTGTGTGTGTTCTCCCCTCCCTCCCCATGCCCCCAGTGACTTGTGTTTGTTCCCCCTCTCTCTCCCCATGCCCCACCTGATTTTCGTTTGTTACTGCCCTCTGCCCTTGCCCCCATGACTTTCGTTTGTTCCCTCCTCCCTTCCCTTGCCCCCATGACTTTTGTTTGTTCCCTCCTCCCTCCACTTGCCCCCCATGATTTTCGTTTGTTCCCCCTCCTTCCCCACACTCCCGTGACTTTTGTTTGTTCACCCCTCCCTCACCATGCCCCTGTGATTTTCATTTGTTCTCCTCTGCCTCCCCATGTCCCCTGTGACTGTCGTTTGATCCCTCCCCATGCCCCACCGTGACATTTCACGCGTCAGTGCAACTGGAGTGCTGGGGGCAATCAAGGACACCCACATTGTTCTTCAAGTTACATGTGCAGCAAAAATCTATTATTACCGCGTGGTCCTCTTGTATTTTTAGCGATTGTTTGGTATTTTACTATTGCATAGTATTGGCACAGGTGTATGTGCGCAAGTTTAAGTGAATTTATGACAACTTATTTTATTGTGTATTAAAAGCGCTGAAAATAAAGTGGGCAAATAGATATTTTGCCTTTTGCATTTTATAGTTTACCATTCAGGATGTGGAAAATAAAGGTACACTGATATTATTTTGGCCCAACATGCTGCTAGAAGGATTTACATGTTATCATGAAGCTTTTAAGCATTTTGTGTATTTTGCAAGTAAACTCTATAGGACAGTATTCTTGTAGGTCTTGTTGACACCCAAAACTTAAATATTTGTTCCATATAAAGCGTGGAAGAAGGTGGCTGTTCTGTTCCCAAATTACAGAGTGGGTTAAACTCCCTACTTCGCTGTTCAGCATAAGTGTGTGATCCCGGGCAAATAATGTAATCTCATTCTGACTTCAACTGCAAACATTGGAGTGCTTATATTATAAGTGATTACGTTTATACCCTTAAGTTATATTTGGACATTTTTAATAAGTGTAGGGACACATTGGCGTACACTGGTCGTCCTCTGCTACTGGCTCCAATACTGTCACATAGAATTGTATTATTGCTGCACTGGCCCTCCCCCAGTCTTGGAGTCTTAACACTTATTTGACAGGCAGACATAGGGCCTCATTACACGGACGGCGGTGGACCAAGACGCCTTGGTGGAAAAGCGAATTACCGCCCTATTCTAAGGTTGGTGGGGCGGTAATTCCCCCTTTCCCCATTGACTTCCCCATTCCCATTTTTGCCCCATAGGGCATAATGGGAATGGGGAAGGTGCTAATTACGGCACTGCAAATTGCGGTACTGTAATTAGCTCCCTGGTCCCTTTGCGGGTTGGTTTTTAACACCTGCAAAAAGCAGGCGTTAAATTCTCCAACCCGCAAAGGGACCTCGTAGTACGGCGGTAAGGATTTACCAGTACCAGTAAAATACCGGTACGGGTAAACCCTTACCGCCTACCGTGTAATGAGGCCCATAGTCTCACGAGCCAGGCATTGCACCAGAGATCCTAGTATAGCAGACTAACTGTGGTAGAACCAACATTACATTTTCTCCCCTGTTGCCTGCAGCCACTGAAGTTGCTTGGCCTGTCCAGTGTACTGCCCCAGACTCTGAAATGTCCTGTTATGCTATGATATTGATATGTCTGCGGGTGCTGTGATGGAGGTCAGTAAAATATTAACGTCCTGTCATCTTAAATTCACTCTGCCATAGAAACTGGGCCCTGCTAGTAAAATGTCTCATTTGCAATACCTACATTTGGTCCACTCTGTCCTATGAAGCTTTCTTTTTCCTACCCTCACATTTGCTGCATACAGTTCAGGGGGCCTTTTATGTGAACCCAAATATCCCAATTCTGCCTCCAGCTGTTGAATTTCCTATTGCTCATGCACGGTATCATGCCAGCGGTTTGCAATTTCATTGACTTAGTGCCTTTGACCCCCTTTAGATTTGCAGTGAGCGACAACAAGGTAAGGCACATGTGACATGGAGTAGTAGCAGTGTGATGGGCTGGTGGTGGTCTGATCTAGGTCTAGCAGTGAACTGGCACAGCCGCCCACCTTGCCAGGGCCGGCATTACGGGGGCAAGATCATTTGGGCCCTGGCACTTATTTTTTTATAAATTAAGCACTGGAGAGTTGTGTCAAGAAACAAAGTTGTAGGACGGTGAGGCAAAGTGATTTGCTGTGTACACGGAAGGTTAGATTGCTTTCTAGGTGTCGGATTGGCAAAGGATATGGATAGTGCAGACAATTTATGAGTCGAACAGGCAAACATGATCGGGGACTGTGAAAAATTAGTTGCGTGTGCGGGAGGTAGAGAACTCAGTGTGTGTTACTGTACCATAGTCGTCATAGTTAAAGGACTTGTGTGGGTGTCACAGATTTCAACCAATGGGCTCATTTTCTCCTCGTCCCCTGATCGTTATCTAAATTGGGCTGAACAGATACGTTATCATTCCATGCAGTGGGAGTGAAAAGAAAATGTCCGATGGAGCTAGGCGCCCGGTGTTCGCTGTGTATTAACACTGCAGTGGTTGCAGCCATTTGTTTCACTGTTTGAACCGTTTCTTGAATACTGTTGAGTGAATGCAATGAAGGCGGCGCTATAACAGATAGGGTAGATGGCTCAACTGTCATTGTTGAGAAACCTGCCGCTATTGAGGAGTCAGGCGCAGAGGCAGAATTGCTTGTGCACAAGATCATGTCATGTGTTTTAATTGGTGGAAAAACCGTGGGAGTTGGACTCAGATTGCCCTCAGACAATTCCAGCAGTGCATTGACTGCGGCCTCCGGAGCATAGACATCTCGAATGTCAGAAGTGAATGATTTCCCCCGAGTTTGAGTGGGCATACACTTGCTCTTAATTGCACCAAGTGTGAGTATATTCTTGGGTGACATTTGTTCAGGGTGCCGGGAGAGTTTGTTAATCTCTTTTTGAGCAGGCCTGGTGTATTTCACAGTATAAACGCCTGTCGACATGCTTTGAAATTAGTACTTCGGCTAAGGGAGGAAAATGAACTAATTAAGTTAAGTCTGTGAGGTGGTCTTTGAGCGGATAGGGAGATGGAGAACTTGCCTGATGTCAATGGTAAAGTAGGAGGCACAAGCCGCTGGTCGCTGTGCAGCTAAGCAGCCAAGTAGGACTTCCGAGCACTTCTCGAAAGTGCGCGGGCGAATGTGCGCACGCCCAAGGTTAAGTAGGAAGTCCGGGTAAGTGGGAGAAGCTTGGACGCTCTACAATAACTGAAATCCAATCATGGTAATAGGATGTCTAAAGCAGAGAAAGACCAACAAGTATGCAATTTATAATGAGATATGCACAAAGGGAGAGTTTCTAAGGTGTACCAAGTTGATTTCTTGTTTAGAATCCGGCAGTAGTGGCTGCCAAGCAGCACTTCCAAACACTTCTTGAATCTGCGTGCCCCAATTAAGTAGGAGTTCTGGGCAAGTGGGAGGAGCTTGGATGCTCTACAATAACTGAAATCCAATTATGGTAATAGGATGTCAAGCTGATTTCTTGTTTAGAATCGGGGCAGTAAGGCCAGACAAGCAGCACTTCTGAGCACTTCTCAAATGCGCGTGCACAGACTTGCTGCATGCATAGGTTAAGTAGGAGTTCTGGGTAAGTTGGAGGAGCTTGTATACTCTACAATAACTGAAATCCAATTATGGTAATAGGATATGAAGCTGATTTCTTGTTTAGAATCGGGGCAGTAGGGGCAGGAAAGCAGCACTTCTGAGCACTTCTCGAATGCACACGTGCGAATGTGCTGCCTGCAGAGGTTAAGTAGGAACTCTGGGTAAGTGGAAGGAGCTTGCATGCTCTACAATAACTGAAATCCAATTATAGTAAAAGGATGTCAAGTTGATTGCTTGTTTAGAATCCGGGCATTAAAGACAGCCAAGCAGCACTTCTGAGCACTTCTCAAATGCGTGCAAAGGGGTGCATTTAAGAAGAGAGAAGGATGCAGAGCAGCCAGATGGTTTACCTGTGCCACAAGGAGAGGAGATGTGTAAGGAAGAGGAAGGGATGTAAACAATGTTGGATTTGACACTGACATGGGAGGAGATGGCTGAGAGGGAATTAATTGGATGAATCTATCTGTGTCTTTTAATTTGTACTTTCTGTTATTTAAAGGAATGGTTCGGGCAGAAAATATTATTGTCCATATGGGTCGGTCCTGTGGTTTTAACCATAATTTGATCGATTGTACAAACATTTCCTATGCACCTTGCCCGAGTTTTCGTCTCTTGAGCACAAGCAAAATCAGGCAGCAGGGCGCGGCCATCTTGTGATAATCTTATCACTTGCTGCATCGCCCTGGGTGACCTGCGTTTGCGGCACTAAATCATATCCCCCCGCCCCTGACATCACTAGACACGTACCACCCATTTCACAACGCCAAAGCACGTCTCGTGTCAACATTCTCTGCGCCTCAGCTAATGACGTGTCGCCATGGAAATGGCAGGAAGCCTCTTTCCTCGACAAGTATATACAGAGCGTTTCACAACACACAACAGCAGCTTTTTTTTTCAATTCCTCTTGCTGTATTTCTTTGAGTATTCTGTGACTCGTTTCTGTGCTCTGGTCAGCTACCTTTGTTGCTTGTAGCCCGTGTGAACAGATACCAGTACGACCACTATAAATTATTTTTGTTTCTTTACCACACAATGGCAACAATAATGCCCTACCTGTATGAGCCCGAGTATTCTGAGGAGGAATTACTGGAAAGAGCAAGCTCTGTAGACGATGGGGATTTGGACAACAGTTGGGCGGACGTTTCAACAGATGAAGAGCCTGGGCCTAGTCGCATGGACAGTGTTTCCACCTGGTGTACCTGCAATCGGTGTGTGCTAATGCCAACCGAGGTGGAGAACAGCTGCTGCCGAGAAAACTCTGGATGCTTGTCCTACATATCGCAAGGCGATCCACAGCCGCAATGCGTTACTGAGCTGCCAGACTTCACGGCAGTCTGTCTCACACGGTCCATGTTGAGGATTTTGATGGTGCATATGCACGAACTTCGCACAACAGTTCGCCCTCGTAATTCAAGTAACGGGTAAGTGTAGTCTGGTTGTGATGTCAGTTAGGCCACTTCTATTTCTTGGTTGTCCCCTATACTCTCCTAACTTCAAGATATCATTGTCATATCCGTTTAGTCTTGCAATTCTCTAGTAATAGTCGCATAAAAGTCATTGGGCCTCATTACGACTCAGGCGGTAAGGGGTTTTAACACCTGCTAAAAGCGGTTAACACCTGCTAATTACGGTGGCGTAATTAACGCCTTCCCCACTCCCATTATGCCCTATGGGGCAAAAATGGGAATGGGGAAGGGTAAGGGTAAGGGTAAATGGGGATTGGGGACTTACCGCCCCGCCAACCTCGGAATGGGGCGGTAAGTCCGCCAACCACCATGGCGTAAACGTAGTTTACGCCATGGTGGTAAAGGTACGACCCAGGCGGTAACTTACCGCCTGGGTCGTAATGAGGCCCATCCCCTATTGTGCAGTGTCTAGTTAGCATTTGTCCGGGCAAAAATGCCATTGCATACAAGAATTGTCATTGACAACTAAGGTTTAATACACTTATATTGGTCATTTAAAAACAGATTGTATCTTTCTCTTTCATAGGTGGTACCGGCTGGTGGCCTATCGTTCGTACACATGGTGGTTTCATGGGAGGCTTGGACACCGCGTTCAACGAGTAATACTCGCCTGTGTCGTTGGTGCCATTAGACAAACTTTCCCCTGCGACATTGGTCAGTACAGGGGATTTTCCCTTGCCGAGCTGCAACCAGACCTTTACAATGTGTAGTATTTTTGTGCCATCAAAATAAGAAACCAAATAAAACACAACATATTTTTTATCAATGGTTGTTTCAGTTTTTAAGTGAATCAAGTGTGTTTCCATTCAGCAGTGTTCCGGTGCCTTGTCTGGACGCCCCAGGCCCATCCATCCCCCCTCCACTATCAAAGGCAGTTTGCACCAGTAGATGTGCACTGCTATGGGGGGCTGTCAGGGGCGCAAACGCCCACGGTGCCAAACAACATGTACACTTCAAAAGGTATCCCACGCCCAGGGGCCATTGCTCACATGGCCTCCTCAGACCCTGTGTCTCCAGGCAGGCCTCCTCTGAAGCAGACCACGCCCCTGCAATCCACATAAGTGCGTCTCCATTCAGCAGTGTTCCGGTGCCTTGTCTGCACGCCTCCCGGCCCATCCATCCCACCCCCCACTATCAAAGGCAGTTCGCACCAGTGTATGTGCGCTGCCATGGGGTGCTGTCAGGGGTGCAAACGGCCAAGGTGCCAAACAACATGTACACTTCAAAAGGTATCCTACGCCCAGGGGCCATTGCTCACATGGCCTCCTCAGACCCTGTGTCTCCAGGCAGGCCTCCCCTGAAGCAGACCGCACCCCTGCAATCCACATAAGTGTGTCTCCATTCAGCAGTGTTCCGGTGCCTTGTCTGCACGCCTCGCGGCCCATCCATCCCACCCCCCACTATCAAAGGCAGTTCGCACCAGTGGATGTGCACTGCCATGGGGTGCTGTCAGGGGCGCGAAAGGCCAAAATGCCAAACAACATGTACACTTCAAAAGGTATCCTACGCCCAGGGGCCATTGCTCTCATGGCCTCCTCAGACCCTGTGTCTCCAGGCAGGCCTCCCCTGAAGCAGACCGCGCCCCTGCAATCCACATAAGTGTGTCTCCATTCAGCAGTGTTCATGTGCTGTGTCTGCACGCCTTCTGGCCCATCCATCCCACCTCCCACTATCAAAGACAGTTCGCACCAGTGGATGTACGCTGCCATGTGGTGCTGTCAGGGGCGCGAACGGCCAAGGTGCCAAACAACATGTACACTTCAAAAGGTATCCTACGCCCAGGGGCCATTGCTCACATGGCCTCCTCAAACCCGTGTCTCCAGGCAGGCCTCCCCTGAAGCAGACCGCGCCCCTGCAATGTACATAATGCCACGACATATACACGTCATTCATTCACAAACACACTCCTTTTTGTTATTCTTTATAAACCACTGGATATTTACCATGAGAACATCCTTGAGCACTGCAAGTCAACTTATGACCGTGCTACTCTGTGACCGCTTCGAGTGAACTCTTCAGTGTGCTACCTGTGAACATCTCCCTGTTCTCCTGTCACTAATTACTCTGCTTGCTCAATCCAACTTTTAGTTGGTCAAGGTAAGGACATGTATCCTAATCATTTCTCCTTCAATTGTAAATTTATATCTATTCTGAAGTATCTAACTCATGGGCTATATTAATTTGTATCATTGCTATTGACTTGAGTTTCTTTTGTAATGTTATCGGTATATCAATTTTTATCTTTGTCAATTGGCATCGTATTGCATCCTTCGCAGACCATGCCTATAGTATAAGCATTTTTCATTTTCGTGCATGATAGAACATTCAAGGGACGAGTAACATGTTTTGATTTTCAACACATCAATGAATTGTTTGTGAAATGTATCCTATAATACAGCTGCACACACTGCACTGGTTTTGCTGTGGTGCCCAAAAGAAAGCGCACATCGAACAATGTATGGTCCAATTCATACTTTCTCACATGCTTATGCAAAATAATTTTCTAATAATGTTGAAATTTATTTTGCAGAATTTACAACAATGCCTGCATGTTCTATTTTCGGTTGCCTTTCGAAGACCCATGACAAATCCGAAGGCATTACAATGCATGTATTCACTAAAACTGTTGATCGAATAAGAGAATGGGTCAGACGTTGCGGATATCCACTGGAAGACCTTGAAAGTAGAGCCAACCAAGTCTTGGAGGACAAGAGGGGTCATTGATACCGCATCTGCAGCCTGCACTTCTCACCGGATATGTATGACACATCCTTGTACACAAAGAGGAATCAACCGAGAACAACTCGGAAATTGCTCCCAAATGCTTTTCCAACTTTACTCGTGAAAATGCTGCCACAGGTGAGTCACGCTTCTGGATTTGGCTTTACACCTGTATTTTCGGTGTAAATGCCACTTATGGTACTTTCCATATTTATGTGATAGAATAGCTGTTGAAATAATGACTTTTTTGCTAAACATCAGTCCTTGTTTTGTAGAACCCACATATAAAAATGATTTGTGAGGATGGATAACTATGCTATATTATGTGTTTCAATAAGTGTAATTTTCTCGTATTCAGTCTCCTTACATGCCATTTTGTAATGTTGGAATTTCTAAATAGAATAATACTTTGCCTTTACCACTCCATGACTATCCACCGAATATGAAGGAACAAGATTCAATATCCATGCCTTGCCTGGAGTCATCAACCACTTCAAGCGTATCAGGTAATCTTTCCTAGCTATTCTGTTCCAGACTGGTTTTATGTATGGAATTCTAGATAATGTGATCATATTTTTGCAACGTATCATTGCATTACACAATGTTTCTTTACCACTTTACTGTTGATAAGTACCTTTGTCGTCTTTCCAAATTGTGTGTCCCGTTTCCAATCTTTTTGACCTCACTAATGAAAGTACTGTGTTTCAGGGAGATGCTGAAGCGTCCACTACAATCCGAACACCCATCGTAGTAGATTTGGTCTCAGAGGTATGGGTCTTCATAGCTCAATAGGACTAGATAATCTGATCATATTTTCGCAACATATCATTGCATTGCACAATGTTTCTTTACCACTTTACTGTTGATATGTACCTTTGTCATCTTTGTCCCGTTTCCAATCTTTTCAACCTTACTAATGAACGTACTGTGTTTCAGGGAGATGCTGAAGCGTCCACTACAATCAGAACACCCCTCGTAGTAGATCCGGTGTCAGGGGTATGGGTCATCATAGCTCAATAGGATGAGATAATCTGATCATATTTTCGCAACGTATCATTGCATTGCACAATGTTTCTTTGCCACTTTACTGTCGATATGTACGTTTGTCGTCTTTGTCCCATTTCCAATCTTTTTTACCTTACTAATGCAAGTACTGTGTTTCAGGGAGATGCTGCAGTGTCCTCTACAATTACATTATCCATTGTGGTTGTTCCGGAACCAGACCATAAAGTTTCTCCGGAGTCAGAGTTATGCGCACTGACAGTACCATCAAATAAAAGAAAGTCGGTCTAATTAGATGTGTAATGCCAATGAATTATTTTAAATGGATACTATTTTTTTGTAGGGATGTATACAAGATCTGTATATTGAACCGGAGGAACGTGTATCAGAGTTGGTCCGCCAGTTTGCTGATGTTAGAATAAAGAAGGTTTCAAAGAAAAGAAATAAAAATAATGTCAGTTATAAACACTTTCTATTGTTGGCAGAAAACTTCTGCCAATGCCTTCACTTTATGCTTTCTTTAATGTCAATTGTACAACACTGCATGTTGGATTTACACTGAACATCCCTTTTCCTATCTGTCCTCTAGTTGCCCAATCGAGTATGGACTATGCAGACACAGACAGCGATACAAATGACAGATGCTGCTTGCCAAACTGTTATCACCATGGAGAACTATTCATTGAGGCGAGTCGTGTTCACACTTGAGATGCCTATGTCCAATGGCCAGAAAATGAATTTAATAAGACCGGCGATTCCAGCAAAGTGTTCTTGGGCCATTGCTACAATGTCAGAGGAAGGTGCAATTGAATTTATAGAAGATAGTTTTACATTACTCGATGAGCAGTTGACACAATGGACACCCGCCAAAAAAATGACCCCAAACAAACAATCCACATTGATGTTTTCTCCTATCCATCATCAAGTAACAGATGTTGAAATGACAGAAACTGAAGCATCAACACAATTGAATGACAAAACAGATATCGACTATAGAATGTCCGGTTTTGCTGATATGTCCACCATGGGTCAGTCCGAAACAACAATGTTGCCTGATGACAGTATTATAAAAGAGGCCAAATACATAGTATTCGACAGCAGCTTGATGGAGATTATAAAGATACTGAAATGTGTGCATTCAGTGGGAGGAGAAGTATGTGGAAAGCCATTGGTGAGCGTGGCTCGTCTAACACAAGGCAGTAACCTGAAAATACATGCCACCTGTGAAAAGTCACATAAAGCATTTTCATGGTCTGCTCAGCCGATACTGGGGAAACTGACAGCTGGCAATCTACTGTGTGCAGCAGCTTTACTTTTCAGTGGCTCTAGTTTCACAAAGTTATCCAGTTTGTGGGACTCCATTTCATTTCCAAAACACAATACTACAAATACCAACATGATTATCTATTCCCTGCCATCAGTGATGCTTGGAAAATTGAACAATTGGCTATTGAAAGTACATTCCCCGACAAACAGTTCAGGCTAGCCGGCGATGGACAGTGTGACAGCCCTGGATTTTCTGCTAAGTACTGCACCTACCATCTTCAGGACATGGAAAGTCTACAGCTGAGCAGCGCCACAAACAACTAGCGGCCCCCTCTTTCCTGAGCCCGTGTTTCAAAATTAATTTTCTCATGGATGCGTTGACATGGGATGTTGCAAAGTAAGAATGTATGTTCATTTTGAGTGAAGGTCACCAGCTTTGAACTTCGGCTTGGGAGCTGTGAGGCCCCACGCGTCCCTCGCACAGTATAAGGTTCTATTGTTTTTTGACCTTGAGAGGCAGGGACCATTCCGAAAGGAATTGAATTGAAGGAGGGTGTAATAACGTATGATATGATAACGAACTGAGGATTCTGCATCATGGTCTGCATTATTATTATTGTTCGTTCTGTTTGGCATATTGCAATGAAGTGCTAGTACTTCTATCTACCGGGCAGCAGGGGCAGGCCAGCATCGAGACGCATGTAGACCACCACTCGTTTCTACCTGGCTCTATGCTAATAAATCATTACATTGTTTTTGCACCTCGAATTCTTGCCCCAGTTTACGCATTACGTTTAGAGCACAACATTCTCATTCGCACTATCCGCGGAAGCAAATAGCAGAGTACTTTGATATTCCACGTTGTATTCTCTCGGTTCACATTGTGTCACATCTGCGCTTAATATTTTTATAATAATAAAGGAAATTAATAATTGTAATAAAGATCGGCTACTGAGACACGTTTCAATGTTTAATCTTTTGCAAACAGGTACATCGTGCCGTTCTGCGATTATCATCTATTCCAGACCCCGACTGATGGCTTCTTCAACCGCCAGCTGCAGCTACATGTCAATCGCTGGATCTACTTGACCGTATTTTGGGACAACAGACAAGGTCGAATCTGTCCATATGCGGTACCGGCGATTAGGAGCAACATAACAACCTTTATGGTGGTCTAGTGACAAGTTGAAGCACCAGCCTTGCAATTCACCGTGCCACCGAAGTGCTTCGATTACCCAAAACAAACACCCTGTGTACCCAAAAGGAACAGCGCGTGAAACACAATAAACATTTGCGGATTTATTAAACAAGAGCAAAGAAAAAAAGTTCTATTTTAATTGATTAGGTCACACGCCGATTGTTATAGAAACATTTCATGTGAAATAAATGTACTTTACCAATTGTACAGTCTTGTTGTTTCCTCTTAAAGTACAGTTTCATATTCATAATTGTGACGCGCCTTGATGTGTGTTGTTTTCCGGGTTCCACGTCTAGCCGCGTAGGTGACGACTGGGCGCGTTTGGCCACACTGCCCAGCAACGTCACAGAGAGAGGCGGAGAATATAAATGATTTGGTGATGTCAGGCTCAGAGGCGGGGGATATGATTTAGTGCCGCAAATGCAGGTCACCCAGGGCGATGCGGTAAGTGATAAGATTATCACAAGATGGCTGCGCCCTGCTGCCTGATTTTGCTTGTGTTCAAGAGACGAAAACTCAGGTAAGGTGCATGTGAAATATTTGTACGATCGATCGAATTATGGTTAAAACCACATGCATAGTTCAAAATGAACTTTGACAATCAATATTACTCAATACATAGAACATTACACAAAACAAGACAAGAATACATAGGTTCACCTTTGGTATCGTAGTTCCTTAAAATCTACAGAATCTACCTATTCACAATAAAATGAGATTTGAAATTCCAATTTCCCACAATGTTCCCACAAGTTGTTCGTTACTGTATCACATTCAAAGCTGGTACAATTCTCAATATGCAATAGAGCAATGTAATTCATATACAGGTACAAACGGCAATTGCGTAATACACAAATACAACATTTCACAAATTATTACAGAATTACATATTTGATCTATGTGCTCCAATTTTCCCTTAATACTTTTTATTGTATGAGAGCAGCAGCACACATTTGGCCTTATATTCAGAAGATTTTTCCAAAGGAATTTACTTACACCATTGGTACAAGCCTGTACTACTATGTCAGAGTGGTATCAGTGGCAGAGCAGCCAGGCTTATCTCAAGAGTATATGAGCAGTAGCAGAGATTACACAAAGGGACCACAATTATTGTGACTCAAGCAAACACTGACTCAAGGTTTCTGGTAAAACAATATAAGTACATTTATTTTTTAAACCATTCATTATAAACACAACATTTCTATTAAACTCAAATAAAAACCACATGTTAAATATACTACAACTAAACAATTCACTTTGTACAGTAAGTCTCAAGGTAAGTACCCTGTGTTTGAATAAACCAGTGTAAACAACAAAACACGTTACCGCGAATATGATTGCGATCACTTTTTGACAGTTCGGTCTACTAAATAAACGCATATCCGTGACATGAAATGCTACCTGGGCAAAAACACACTTTGCACCTGAGATACCCAGAGGGAGTTGGAGGCAAAAATCACAGGCAATATTTTGTTTAGACAGGCAGAATCAAGAAACACTCAGAGACAGGAGTTCAAAAGTCAAAGGGACGGAGCCAGGGTCGAAAGACACCGGGGCCTGTTGTCGAAGATCACACAGTCAGACAGTTCACGGTTCAACGTAGCCAAAAGTACTTCGATATTGTCAATGTTCGGAAGCAAAAGTTATAAGAAGGAGGGAAGAAAAGGGCAAGCCTTGGAAATGAAGAAAAGGGATTCACCCAGTTTCCTCAAGTAGAACACAGTACCTTGTTCCAATGGTGCAGCTGGTGCCCTGGCAGTTGTTCCTATTGGTTTCCCACAGACCCACGATTCCTGGAGCTTTGTTGTGAAGGAGGACATCTGAAGGGGGTCTGCACCACACAGGGATGAGCAGAAGCCCGCCAAAAGAAAGTGAACAAAGAAGGTGAACCTAGTTTGCCGCGCAAAGTAAGACACAAGAAGGACTTTAACAAAAAGAAATGGCGAATAAACCCAACCGTAGCCAAAAGAAAGACGATTTGGTCAAGCGGGTTTACGTTGAAGGCTAATATAATAGCAAAGAACAGTACCACGTTTATCTAATATAATCGCGGTAGAAAAGTTAGGGTAGATACCAATGCCACCAGCCAAGTCTAAGGGCCTCATTACACGTTGTGCGCTAAAAACCGCAAATTAGCAGCATGGCGCTATTAATGTGTCCGCCCTCGCAGGAGGGCGCTAATGGCGTACCATTACGAGTACGCGGACACGAGCATAGCACCATGCCGTTAATGACCCTACCGCCATGCCGCTAAAGTCCCCAAAAAGTCATTTAATGCCTTCCGCGAAAGTGCAGATAGCACCTCCGCCCTCGCGCCATTAGCGGTCACCGTTATTAGTGGTCAGCGCTATTAGCGTTGACTGTTAAATTGCGGAACCGGAAATAGCGTCATCGCACAGGAACGGGAAAGAGCACGGCGGCCATCTTTAAAAACACAATCCATTGCCATCCTCTGCACCCTGGACCTGTTTTGAGTTGGGAGCTGTGCAAATTCATCTGGGACGCCTGCATCATGCCCAAGGCTTTGAAGAAAACCAGTGACAGGCAGCGCAAGGAAAAATATACCAATGAGGAATTGGTCATGTTAACACAGACCCTTCCAGAGCATGCGGAGGTAGTCTTTGCAAATGACATGCACCGGCCAACCTTGCTGAAGAAAAAAGCCATCTGGGAGGAGGTAGCTCTCAAAGTCAGTGCTGTGGGCACCAGCACGCGCACCGTGCGCGAATGCAAGAAGAGGTGGGACGACCTCAGGCTGCGGGTGAAGGGCATCCTGGCTGAGAACCACCACATTGCCAGTGCCGGTGGAGATGGCTCACCAATCCGGATGAAGGAATGGGAGGAGACATGCGCAAACATGATTGCCGTTGAATCCATTGAGGGAGTGGGCAGCATGGAGATCGGCGTGGCTACCACTTCAGATGGAGGTGAGTGTACACATGACAGGATGCGGTGTGAATGTACTGTTACCCCCATATGTGAGCACAGACTCCTCTCATGCATGGACACACATCCACACATGCATCCATCCCTCACCATGTCAGTGTCAGACCCAAACACACACACATGCACACATCACCAGAGACAAGTCCCAAACACAACCATGCATGGATGAGGCACTGAACTGGTACATCACCTGCATCCACAACCACTGAGTCCCAATGGCCACAACTGCATCATTCATGTAATCTTCATTAAGTAAATTGAATCGCAACCAATGATATCCCCCTTCTCATCCCTGACAGGCTCACATACAGATGGGGAGGATGCCGCTGATGCATCAAAGGCACCAGCTACATGCAAGAGGCCAAGGGCAAAGGAGCCGGAGGATACCCCAACAACATCCAGGGGCAAGGGGGGAAGGGCACACCTGACGTGTAGGACACATCGTCATAGTGCCACTGCCAGGGCAGTAGTAGCTGCACCACCAACTGCGGCCCCACCACCGGAGGTAAACCCACTGGCACCAATGCCAGCCACCGAGGGCCCACCATCAGCTGCGGCTAGCTCCGCTGGTGAGGCAGCCACCACTGCCCTCCTATCCGATCCGGAGGACACCCTAGGCCAGCACATAGAGATGCACACCCCAAGCCCCCCTGGAACCCCAGCGCCTATGCCATTCCAGACCGCTGAGTAGATGGGACTGTTGAGGACACCAACCCTGCAATCATGTCCCCCATGTTACCATCACCTGCTGCAGTGGATGCATCGGAGGGCACAGTATCCAGTGCACAGTCACCCAGCACTGCCCCCCAACTCACCACCATCCTGCAGTGCCAAAACGAGCTGACTGTGCTGGTCGGCCAGCATGTTGAGGAGGCTGCCAATCTCAGAGAGAACATTGTCGAGGCGGTGAGGCACTGCACTGAGCGGATGGACGCCAACACCGACAGGCTATGCAATGAGATAGCGAGGCTCAGGGAGGTCCTTGTCCGCATGGCTTGCCACTTTTCCCAACAAGGCCAGTCTGCCCCGTCCTCATCTTCCGGGTCGAGACAAACAAGCCCCCTGTGGCGCTCATCGCGCACCACCAGGCGCACGTCTGGCAACCCTCAAGATCCTTTCAAGGACAACGGAAAATAGGGGGTTGATGGAGATTCCTCTGTATGCATTGTCCAGGGAATACATGGCAACGACATGAGGGACTGTTGTGGGGGGGTGTGAAGGGTGTTATGGATCTGTTACGGGGGGTGGTGGGAAGGGTGTTATGGGTCTGTTGTGGGGGTGGTGGGAATGGTGTTATGGGTCTGTTGTGGGGGGTGGTGGGAAGGGTGTTATGGGTCTCTTGTGGGGGGGTGGGAAGGGTGGTGGGATGTTTTGGGCTTGCACTTCTACACCTTTATGACACTCAATACACTGGTTTCTGATCAAAACACAGGCTTGGACATCTTCATTGTGTGTGTGTACTTTATTGGCGACAGGGTCGATTGCGTGCTTCAAAACATACACCAGCGCATTACCCCCCATATCCATGTGACAGTACGGAAACATGTTCCTCAGAATATTTGGTTGATCAGATGCTGTCTCACAGCACGTCCCTCCTGGCCATCCCCTCTTGCAACACCTGCATCCCCTTCACCTCCGTCCTCATCACCATCATCATCCTCATCAGGTGCTTCTATTTCAACGTCAGGGGGCAGTGGCACATTCCGTCTGATACACATATTGTGCAGCATGACACATGCCATGGTGATCTTGCCCACCTTCTCATGTCCATACAGGAGAGCACCACCAGACCTGCTAATGCACCTAAAATGTGACTTCAAAAGTCTAAAAGCCTGCTCGATCACGGTGCGGGTACGGGTATGTGCACGATTGTATTCCTCCTCGTGCCTGTTCTGTGGGTTCCGTACAGGTGTGAGGAGCCAGGTCTTCAGGGGATAGCCCGCATCACCTGTATGGGGGAATGAACGGGGTCCTGTTACTGTTCACCTCAAGATCGGCCTGTTCACATCACACAAATTGACATTGCATTGTGATTCAAGTACTGAATTGACAGCATACATGCAGATGGTCTGTGTGACAGCAACGTGCAAGGGGGAGGACGACCCTGCAAGTAGAAATGCCACATTAATGCCTCCAACAGTAATTGACAAGTCCTGGGTGAGGCCAGGTCTTAGGTGTCCCTGGCCCATCCAAATTTGGTACTGACATCCTGACACCGATGTTGCCATGCTGTGAAGCATCACTTCAGTGGTGCCATAGGTGTGTGGTTCAGTGCTATGTCTAGGGGTGATCCCTTTGCATACATTCAAGGGCACGTTACTGGATTGATGTTGTGCTGCACTGATTCTGTATTACTGTCTTGACGCCATGTTGCTGATTTGTGTAATATGTGGCGTGGCATGATCTGCAATGTGGATGGATGTGTAATATTTTGCAACATGCATTGTTCTCAATGCTGTGCACCTTCAAATTGTGGGTTCTTCTCAAGTACATCGTGGCCTTCCCTGAAGGACATTGGCGTACATCTGTATGTCATTTTTCCTACGGACGCCAGTCAACACCCAGTTGGAGTATGTATCTCCCCCCCATTCACACCCAGTTGGAGTATGTATCTCTCCCCCCCCCATTCACACCCAGTTGGAGTATGTATCTCTCCCCCCCATTCACACCCAGTTGGAGTATGTATCTCCCCCCCCCCCAAATCACACTGCCATGTGCTTGCCCTGCTACTCACCAAGTAGCCACGAACGTTGTCCGGTGTGTCACTCCATGTAGCGTGGGATAGTTGAGTTCTGCAGAACCATGGAATCATGTGTTGATCCTGGGAATCTGGCACAGCAGTGTGTGATTATCTTGTTGGTGTCACATACCATTTGGACATTGATAGAGTGGAATTGCTTCCTGTTTCGGTACACTACTTCATTGTGATGTGGGACCACCAATTCCACATGGGTACAGTGGATAGCCCCGATGCAACTTGGAATGCCAGCCAGTGAATATAAGCCAACTTTTGTGTTTGCATTCTCCTGGGCAGTCTGTGGCATGGATATGTGTTCAGGTGCATGCTTCAGGAGTGCATCGAGTACCTGGTTCAGCGTGCATGAGAATACTGGGTGTGAGATGCTATGCATCTGTCCCACTGTATGCTGATAGGTGCCCTTGGCCAGGAAGTGGAGCACACTCACCACCTTCAGTAGCGGGGGGATGGCAGTTCTGATGTCTATGAGGTTCACAATGTCGTTGTGGATCATTTCCACGATGCTGGTGATGGTAGCCCTGTCCAGACGGTACAGGGTGTGTATCTGCTCAGGGGTCAGGTTGAATGGACTGGCTCTGATCCCGGTATTGGTGGGTGCCTCTGTGGTATGATTAGGTGCCGTTGTGGTGCTTGCTGTGCCTGTCTTGCCCTCCTCCTCCTCCTGCGTCTCCTTTGTGCTGCCTGTTGTTGTAGCAGCTGCGCTGCAATGAGGTCCTCCAGGCCATGTAATGCTGCCAGTATTGGAACCATCTTGGTGTGGGAAGGGGTGTGGGAAGGGGTGTGGTGTGCTCCTTTTTAGCTGCCACAGTCTCCATTGCCTCCACCTGTGCTGATTTGGTCTACCTGTGGCAGGTGGGAACACTGCTAATTTCCCTTAACGGGTGGTCCGCGATGCCGGTATTAACACCATGGCGGTAAGGGGCTTGGGGGGATTTACCATGTCGCTATTAGCATGTGCACTGGCCTTGTGATGCTGTGCTAATAGCGGCATGGCGTAATTAACGGGATGGAGGGTCGCACGCACGCGGTCTGCCCGCTATTAGTGGCACCGTAATTAGCGGTGCCGCTAATAGCGGTGTGCCGGGTCGTGATCCACATGGGGATTTAACTTTACCGCTAATACATTACCGGTAACGTTAAATCCCTACCACCATCCGTGTAATGAGGCCCTAAATGTTGAAAGAGTGAAACAATTCTCTAGGAGGTACAGATAAAAAGGGATACAAATTAACCCTTTCCAGTACTCCATGGAAGATGGGGTGCACTGGATCTGTGGTAGATTGACTAAGTAAAGTTAATGGTAACTTTATCCTTTTCTGGGGGATGGTCTCAGAAATGGAGTCGAGGGAAGTCTCAAAGACAACCCTGTGCCACGGCACAGCAGGAGCTGTGTGACATTCAAAAAGAAGGGGGCTACTGAAGTGGTCTACTTCAGAGTCCACAATCACAAAAACAGGCATAAACATATAGCAAAACACAGGTAAGAGTGGGGAAAAAGCTCTCACTCTTACCAGGTGGAAAAAAATAAACTCCAGATGCCCAGTAAAGATGCAGGGGAACTCACTAGGTGAGGGAAATTAGCCATATATGAGAATTCTCCCTAACAGTAACGCCAGTGGAATTACCGCCGGCGCTATTAGCCCTACCGCCAAACCCCGGTACTATTAGCACCAAATCACTGGTTTGATGGAACGGTTAGTGCCCATTCCCCATTGGGCCCAATCGGGAATTCCTCATTCCCCATTGGGGCCAATGGGGAAAATTTGCGCTATTATCGCCCGCAGAAATAGTGATGAAAATCGGCAATTTTGTCGCAGATTTCCCCCAGCTCTGAGCTGGTGGGAAATCCGCAAAGGCCATGATCTGGTAGACAGTTAAATGCGGCGGTAATAACGCTAATGCCACATTTAAGGGTTACCGCCAGAGTCGTGATGAGGCCCACCACTTGAGAACAGACTTAGCAGACGTAGCCTGCTGTGTAGTTTGTCATCATCTTCAGGTATATCTGTAAGAGCCTTTTTTTAAAGTGCCTCATTAACCAGTCTTTAATCTACTTTCCCAACCTACTCTGCAATTTTAAGATCCACTACGCTAATCAATGTACCCATATTTAAAACCCTAATTCCATCCAGTGTATGTTTGAATAGCTTAAATGTAAGCATTGGTCCAGATCAGGAATCTCCAGTGTACAGTGTTCGTTTATTTCAGGGAATTAACACACCTCAAATCCTCAGATCAAAAATATCACTACTGTTTATAATGCACTTGAAAATCCTTCTCTGTAGCAAAGTGGCCTGTCCTCTTCCGTAATGTGAGAATTAGACTTGATCTGCATGTTGACTGACCTGTAAAGTAATCAGGGCATGGCAGACGGACATTACTGAAAACTGGAAAGTTGAACAACATACTAAGCACCCCAAGATACACTGTTTGCCAGAGGCATAGGCAGATAGGTCCTGAGTGGGCAAAGCTTCTCCCAAAATCTATAAATGCCCACTCAGCAGCGCTGTGTGGACATTTACTGATGTTAATATTACTGTCGTGGGCCCAGCTACATTAGCTTTAGGCCCTACTTGTTAGACAATTCTGGCTAAGCCTGTCTACAAGCATAGATGATCAATGAGATGGGATTCCAATTGTATATCTATTTTTCCACAAATGCCAATCAAAGCCTCTCATCTCCCTTGTACACAAGATCACGTGATGCATCTTTAAGTGTGAGGTTTATATTTTCGTCTTGATCATTTGGGAGTTCAAAACCACTATTGTATATGGGGGGGTGGCGCTCATAGTTAATTTTGCTTTTTCTTAGGGTCCAGATTAAAGGTGACAATGTTTCAAATGTTTATTTAGAAAGTAATCTTTAAGTATGTACTTTCCTTGGCGACCAAATCGTCAGAAGAGTATGCTCTGCAAATTGGACGGTTTTGAAATAATTTATAGTCTACTACTCCTTGTGGTAGAATGGTTGGCGGTCCTATTGTAATGTTATACACACGAAGGGGCAGTGGAAGGCTGTGTCTTCAAGCTTTTTCTAGTGGACCTAAGTCAGGCACAAGTCATAGACTTCAACACTAGGCAGGTGGGACAATGTACAACTACCACAGCCTTCCACTCAGCCTGCACTTAAGCCTGTTGTTCTTGGAGAAAGAGAAAGAGAAAGAGAAAGGTAACATTGTCTAATTTCATCTCCAGACACAGAATACATATTTTCTCTTTTTTACCACTTTCATTGATTCTTGTAGAAGTTGGAATGTATGATTATATCACACCTTTATGAAGATAATTTGTTCTTGTCTTCCCACTTTACTAACAGCTTTTTGTAATTTGCTAGCCAATAACTTAGTAATGATCTTGGTTTACACATTTATTAAATAAAGGGTATGTTTTTCGAAATAAATGCTATTTGCCTGGTTTTGGGATCACTGTAGTTTCAGAAATTGTGAAACGTTGTCAAAGTTCTTCTCCATTGACTCAGACTGGTGTGGGTGCTGTGTCAGGTATTGTTTGGAGCAGGTTATGTTAATCTCATCAAATTAATGTGTTAACGCCTCAGAGCAATGATCGGAATGAACAACATGATATTACCACTGTTTATTCATGGCAGGATTTTCCAGTGTCCCCATTGGTGTTTGCCATGTCAGGGGAGCTGCTGGCTTGATTCCTTAAGAAAGTCTATAGTAGGTCAGTTATTCAAATCTGGGGTAGCACTAAAATTATGTCACTCTATGCAGATGATCTGCTGTTGTACATAGAACATCTGAGGACTAACCTAGCACTGATAATGAGGGAGGTCTATGAATATGGGCAACTTTTGGACTAAAGATAAACTAGGGGAAATCGGAGTTAATGCCAAGCAAAAAGAATAGCAAACATATGGGGTTTGTGTGGCAGGCATATGAAATCAGATGCATGGGAGTGTCGGTGTCCACTGATATTAACACATTATATGAGGACAACTATATGCAAAATCTGGTGGACCAAGAACAACAAGTTGATAGGTGGATATGACTACCTGTGTCAATCTTTGGTGTAACCTTACTCATTAAAATGATTATACTCCCCAAATAGTTATATATCTTTTACAATGTGCTGATCAATATCCTATGCAAATAATTTGACAGAACTAGATGCATATTTTTCAAACTCCTGATCAATTTCGACATACTGACACTGTCATAGAAGCAGGGAGGCTTGGAGATCACAGACCTAGGAGTATATTACTATGCTGTCCAAGTTCAGTCGACCCTGTGGTTGGCAAAAGAGCAAGATAACATCAGGCATGTACGAATGGAAACCAGAACTGCACACCCGTTGTCCCTACTGGCTATGATGTTGGGCAGGCCAAACACAATAGGGGGTAGAGTACAGTCATGTTGTACAATGTGGAAGGCAGTTACATGATTAACTGAAAAGGTGGGGAAAGCATTCCCCTACTTACACTGCTACTTACACTCAACACACCTGTCATTCCCAGCACATTTTTGAGAAACACTTCCTGAGCCAGCATCAAGCATTGTACATAAGTACACTCAGGGGCTGGTTTGTACAAGGACAGTTTATCACACTTGAATAAATAAGTGAAAGGAGATCAGTTGATAGCTTTATCATATTCCTGTACTACAGATTGAGGCAGATTCTCAAATCAATACATACCAGGATTCACCAGGAACCCACACATGTCTGAAATCAAATAATTCCTCATGGTGTGTGGAGATAGATTATACAAAACACAAAGGACTGTTTTTGGGATTGCCAACTGTGAGTTGCCAAATGTCGTAGTCACGCTGAGAAAACACACAGCTCGTCGCGTGAAAACAGGTCACGGAGAGCCAGCGTCTCTGGCTGAGCTTTCAAACTCATCCATGGTGCACTGTGACGTGCTAAAAGGCACATGCTAGACCAACTCAGTCTAAGCATATTTCTGCTGCATTGCAGATGAAAGACATTGGGCCTCATTACGAGTCCGTCGGTAACCGAGGCGGTAAAACCACCTGGTATCCGTCAGACTCGTATTACCATTTCACCTCTGTGATTCCCGGAATTACCGGGGCATTACAACCCCGGTTTCCTGGGAATCACGGAGGCGGAATGGTGTTAATCCCCATTCCTATTGGACTCAATGGGAATGGGGATCATTGAAACACCGGCCGCATCTCGTAATGCTGCCAGTGTTTCCTCGTCCGCCTGCAGGCAGACGGTGTTAAGCCCGCCAGGTCAAACCTGGCGGGAACATCACCTCCCGCCTGCAGGAGATTAGGCGGTCCGGTAACAATGATGGCGGCGGGTTTACTGCCACCGTTATTTCCGGACTGCCTGATTTGTAATGAGGCCCATTGTGTTCTTTGATGGGTTTTCTCTGTTTTGGCAGGTGCAGGTTTGATTAAAAACAAGGAAGACCGCGTTCTTCGATAGGTTCCTCTCATGAGGTTTCCTTCTGATATGGGACCCCTGGTTTGTTACTATGGGAAACCTTTCCAGGAACAATCTGAACCTGTGCAGATAGGAATTTGCACTAGGTGAGATTGTTCTACAACCAATCGGTTTGTGTGGTGCTATGTTGGTAGGCCACATTCCTCAGGGCTAGAATTAGGGCATCACCGTGTGCGCCTTCTCAGTTAAACAAACAACGTAGTCTGCAGTAATTCTGCTCCTGGGGTGACAGGAGGAAGGGAGGGTGAGAGATGGGATCGGGGATAAATACCCATTTTACAACCTCTAAGGTAGGCATATTACAGAACACTGCATTGTCACATCAGTTTAACAACAGGGAGGAAAGGCTTACCCTCTCCGAGTGGTGTGGTGGCTCTCTCACGGAGGGTGAGGCGGCCTGAGACCTAGGGGCCAAACAATAGACTTTACTGCGATGCTAGTTTCACAGATCCATTGAGTCAGGAAAGCAAGCAGTTCAATTTACAATTAACTTTAACCAGATTGTGCCTTAAGCACTCTTTGCTGAACGTGCCATGCGTTACAGCTAGCATTTTGCAAGTATACTACACGAGGGGATCATCGCTAGTGAGTTAAGAAAAGTTAGGGTAGATACCACTGCCACCAGCCAAGTCTAAATGTTAAAAGAGCAAAACATTGATCTAGGAGGTACAGATAAAAAGGGATGCGAATTAACCCTTTCCAGTACTCCATGGAAGATGGGGTGTACTGGATCTGTGGTAGATTGACTAAGTAAATTCAATGGTAACTTTACCCTTTTTCTGGGGGATGGTAGTCGCCTCAGAAATGGAGTCGAGGGGAGTCTCAAAGACAACCCTGTGCCACGGCACTGAAGGTGCTATGTGGCACATAAAAAGAAGGGGGCTACTGAAGTGGTGTACTTCAGAGTCCACAATCACAAAAACAGGTGTAAACACATAGCAAAACACAGGTAAGAGTGGGGAAAAAGCTCTCACTCTTACCAAGTGGAAAAAAATAAACTCCAGAAGTTCAGCAAAGCTGCTGGGGGACTCACTAGGTGAGGGAAATTAGCCATAGATGAGAATTCTCCCAAACACTCGCCCACCCCCAGACTAAGGGACAGGAGATTTAATCCACTCCTGGATGGACCTCATACCTCTAGTCGGTTACAAACATCCTCTGAGCAGAAGCCCACCAAAAGACAGTGAACAAAGAAGGTGAACCTAGTTTGTCGCGCAACGTAAGACACAAGAAGGACTTTAACAAAAAGAAATGGCGAATAAACCCAACCGCAGCAAAAAAAAAGACGATTTGGTGAAACGGGTTTACGTTTGAGGCTAATATAATAGCCAAGAACAGTACCACGTTTATCTAATATAATAGCAGTAGAAAAGTTAGGGTAGATACCACTGCCACCAGCCAAGTATAAATGTTAAAAGAGTGAAACAATGCTCTAGGAGGTACAGATAAAAAGGGATACAAATTAATCCTTTCCAGTACTCCATGGAAGATGGGATGTACTGGATCTGTGGTAGATTGACTAAGTAAAGTTAATGCTAACTTTATCCTTTTCTGGGGGATGGTAATCGTCTCAGAAATGAAGTCGAGGGAAGTCTCAAAGACAACCCTGTGCCACGGCACTGAAGGTGCTGTGTGACACGCAAAAAGAAGGGGGCTACTGAAGTGGTGTACTTCAGAGTCCACAATCACAAAAACAGGCATAAACACATAGCAAAACACAAGTAAGAGTGGGGAAAAAGCTCTCACTCTTACCAAGTGGAAAAAAATAAACTCCAGAAGTCCAGCAAAGATGCTGGGGAACTCACTAGGTGAGGGAAATTAGCCATAGATGAGAATTCTCCCTAACAGTAACGCCAGTGGAATTACTGCAGCGCTATTAGCCCTATCGCCAAACCCTGGTACTATTAGCACCGGATCACTGGTTTGATGGAAGGGTTAGTGCCCATTCCCCATTGGGCCCAATGGGGAATTCCTCATTCCCCATTGGGGCCAATGGGGAAAATTTGTGCTATTATCGCCGGCGGAAATAGTGCTGAAAATCGACAATTTTGCCGCAGATTTCCCCCAGTTCTGAGCTGGTGGGAAATCCGCCAAGGCCATGATCTGGCAGACCCTTAAATGCGGCGGTAATAACGCCTCAGAACAATTGTCGGAATGAACAACATGATATTACCACTGTTTATTCATGGCAGGATTTTCCAGTGTCCCCATTGGTGTTTGCCATGTCAGGGGAGCTGCTGGCTTGATTCCTTAAGAATGTCTATAGTAGGTCAGTTATTCAAATCTGGGGTAGCACTAAAATGATGTCACTCTATGCAGATGATCTGCTGTTGTACATAGAACATCTGAGGACTAACCTAGCACCGATAATGAGGGAGGTCTATGAATATGGGCAACTTTTGGGACTAAAGATAAACTAGGGAAAATCAGAGTTAATGCCAAGCAAAAGAATAGCAGAGAAATGGGGTTTGTGTGGCAGGCATATGAAATCAGATGCATGGGAGTGTCGGTGTCCACTGATATTAACACATTATATGAGGACAACTATATGCAAAATCTGCTGGACCAAGAACAACAAGTTGACAGGTGGATATGACTACCTGTGTCAATCTTTGGCGTAACCTTACACATTAAAATGATTATACTCCCCAAATTGTTATATATCTTTTAAAATGTGCTGATCAATATCCCATGCAAATACTTTGACAGAACTAGATGCATATTTCTCAAACTTCTGATCAATTTCGACATACTGACACTGTCATAGAAGCAGGGAGGCTTGGAGATCACAGACCTAGGAGTTATTACTATGCTGTCCAAGTTCACTCGACCCTGTGGTTGGCAAAAGAGCAAGATAACATCATGCATGTACGAATGGAAACCAGAACTGCACACCCGTTGTCCCTACTGGCTATGATGTTGGGCAGGCCAAACACAATAGGGGGTAGAGTACAGTCATGTTGTACAATATGGAAGGCAGTTACATGATTAACTGAAAAGGTGGGGAAAGCATTCCCCTACTTGCGCTGCTACTTACACTCAACACACCTGTCATTCCCAACACATTTTTGAGAAACACTTCCAGAGCCAGCATCAAGCATTGTACATAAGTACACTCAGGGGCTGGTTTGTACAAGGACAGTTTATCACACTTGAATAAATAAGTGAAAGGAGACCAGTTGATAGCTGTATCATATTCCTGTACTACAGATTGAGGCAGGCCCTCAAATCAATACATACCAGGATTCCCCAGGAAACCATACATGTCTGACATCAAATAGTTCCTCATGGTGTGTGGAGATAGATTATACAAAACACAAAGGACTGTTTTTGGTATTGCCAACTGTGAGTTGCCCAATATCGTAGTCACGCCGTAAAAACACTCAGCTTGTCGAGTGAAAACAGGTTACGGAGAGCCAGCGTCTCTGGCTGAGCTTTCAAACTCGTCTATGGTGCACTGTGACATGCTAAAAGGCACATGCTAGACCATCTCAGTCTAAGCATATGTCTGCTGCTTTGCAGATGAAAGACATTGTGTTCTTTAACAGGTTTTCTCTGTATTGACAGGTGCAGGTTTGATTAAAAACAAGGAAGACAGCATTCTTCGATAGGTTCCTCTCATGAGGTTTCCTTCTGATATGGGACCCCTGGTTTATTACTATGGGGATCCTTTCCAGGAACAAGCTGAACCTGTGCAGATAGGAATTTGCACTAGGTCAGATTGTTCTACAGCCAACCGGTTTCTGTGGTGCTATGTTGGTAGGCCACATTCCACAGGGCTAGAATTAGGGCATCACCGTGTGCGCCTTCTCAGTTAAACAAGCAGCGTAGTCTGCAGTAATTCTGCTCCTGGGGTGACAGGAGGGAGGGGGGGTGAGAGATGGGATCGGGGATAAATATCCATTTTAGAAACTCCAAGGTAGGCATATTACAAAATACTGCATTGTCACATCAGTTTAACAATAGGGAGGGAAAGGCTTACCCTCTCCGAGTGGTGTGGTGGCTCTCTACACGGAGGGTGAGGCGGCCTGAGACCTAGGGGCCAAACAATAGTCTTTACTGCAATACTAGTTTCACAGATCCATCGAGTCAGGAAAGCAAGCAGTTCAAATTCAAACCCCAGTCACTCTGGTGATGCAACTGGTGGAAATCGCTTTGACAAAGAACTTCTTCATCTACGATAACACCTATTACGAACAAGTGTCTGGGATGGCTATGGGAGCCACTTTTGCCCCTAGCCTCGCTAACCTCTATGCCGCAAACTTCTAAGAAGAAAAGATCTACAACCCCAACAACCCATTGCTACCCAAAATGGAGCTCTGGTCAAGGTATTTAGATGATGTTCTTTCATAGGTGATGAACCAGACCTTGTCCTCTTCATGGAGTGGCTCAATAACCAAAACCCGTTTCTAAGGTTCTCAGAAACACACAGCAAGAGCTCAGTTCACTTTCTAGATCTCACCCTTGAGATCAGAAATGAAACCGTCGTCAGCACAGTATTTAAAAAACCCACAGATAGAAACTCACCACTTACCTACGAGAACTTCCACCCGGCAAGCCTGAAAAAAAACCTACCTTTTGGTCAGTTTCTCAGGTATCGCAGAAACTGCACAACGCTGCTTGATTACAACCTACAGTCAGCACTGTTGGCCACTAAATTGACGAGTAGGGGTTACCCGAAACGCATAGTCCAACAGGCACGAAAAAGAGCCATGAATATCCCGCGAGAAGTCACGCTGGAACACCAGTCCAAGCAGAACGAACTCAACGATAAGATCACAGCGGTCCTGAGTTTCTCGCCATTGACGAACAGAATCAAGAAAGAGGTTCTCAAACTATGGCCCATTCTGAATGTCGGCACCCTGTGCCTGGATGCCCTGAGGTTTGCCATAAAAAGAAGGAAAAACCTAAGAGACTCCCTCGTGCACTCATACACAGATACAGAGCCCAGGCTTAATACACTCTGGGGACTGAACCAAGCGACAGTCCATACTCCTTGCGGGACATGTAGTGCATGCTCCAGCACGAAGAGATCCACCACCATCGATATAGGTTGGCATTTCCCTTGGACCCAAAAAAATCTAACCAACTGCAACAGCTGTAATGTGATCTACATCATCACATGAACGTGTAACAAACGATATGTGGGCATGACGACACGCCCAATTAAAACACGGCTTGCAGAGCACAGATCGTGCATACGCACGAAGAAAATCATATCACCCATGGTGGAACATTTTGTAGCACAGACACACACCCCAGGAGACTTGACATGGACAATCATTGAAAGAATGGTAACACCCACTAGGGGAGGGAACATCCACAATCTCCTGTTCAGACGAGAACAGCTATGGATCTTTTGCCTACAGACAGACAAGATCGGGCTCAATGAATCTACCAGCTGGCAAACTCTGGCCACTCTTTGACAACACCAGTACTTGGCTCATTGAGGCATACCAGCTGTACCTGGTGACCTGAGAAAATCCCACGCCCAAATTTGGACTTGATCCAGCCCCTGTGCTCCGGACCAGTACGATGTGGATAGGTTCTTGGGTGATGTGCAATCAGGGCCTTATGCACCACTGCACCCCCAGACCTTTGGTGCCCATGCCACTATCTCCATACACAGGAGACCAGTAGACGTGGAGCCCTCTTAGGTTCCACACACGTGTTGTGGTTTGTCTTCCCCGGGTATGGTGTAATGTAACACTCTGTGACAGCATGCTGTGATATATGACATGCAGCGCCTGAAGTTTATGCCTCTCTGGGATGATGCAGACTCTCCCCTGCACTGTTTCAGACCTATGGCATGACTCCAAGATGGCCGCCGCAGTCCCATGCAGAGCGGCCATCTTTGAGTCGCTACCACGTGGCGCGCGGCGTCATGGCAACTATAAACAGAGTGGTATTGCGAGACGCAGTGGCTAAAGTGTTTTGTAATATGCCTACCTTAGAGGTTCTAAAATGGATAGTTATCCCCGATCTCATCTCTCACCCCCCCTCCCTCCTGTCACCCCAGGAGCAGAATTACTGCAGACTACGCTGCTTGTTTAACTAAGAAGGTGCACACGGTGGTGCCCTAATTCTAGCCCTGAGGAATGTGGCCTACCAACATAGCACCACAGAAACCGGTCAGCTGTAGAACAATCTGACCTAGTGCAAATTCCTATCCGCACAGGTTCAGCTTGTTCCTGGAAAGGATCCCCATAGTAACAAACCAGGGGTCCCATATCAGAAGGAAACCTCATGAGAGGAACCTATCGAAGAATGCTGTCTTCCTTGTTTTTAATCAAACATGCACCTGCCAATACAAAGGAAACCCATTAAAGAACACAATGTCTTTCATCTGCAAGGCAGTAGACATATGCTTAGACTGAGATGGTCTAGCATGTGCCTTTTAGCACGTCACAGTGTACCATAGACGAGTTTGAAAGCTCAGCCAGAGACGCTTGCTCTCAGTAACCTGTTTTCACTCAACAAGCTGTGTGTTTTTTCAGTGTGTGGAGATAGATCCTATCTCATCTCCAATGTACATAATAGTTTACTGAAATTAGGGGCCCACTCAATCGAAGCTGCAAAAATGAAATTTGAAGATCCCAATCCTTGGCTGGTGGCTCAGACTGACTGTAAGTGGGCAAGTACACAGCACATAAGAAATCACTGAACTAAGGCCACAGGCTCCTACACTTTAAAGATCTACACCAAGGTTATCACACACCCTAGGGACTCCACTCACGTATACCAGAAAAATACACCAGATGCAGTCAAGAATGGGTGTATTTGCTCCATCTAGAGTGGAATTGTGGAAGAATTCAAGTATTTTTGAAAGGGGTCAGAGAGTTAATGGTGGAAATAATGACCAATCACTTACCATTAGACCCCTAAATACTTTCTCTGTTGGCTGTTTAGGGTGAATGTCATTAAAGAATGAAAGTGCTCACTCCCCACATTACCAATATGAATAAAAGACACATCCCAGTTGGGAATAAGACCAAGAGAACAGATTGCGAGGTTGCCAAAGATTTATATAAGATTCAGCATCCAGAGAACTCTGCTGCCCTGTGAGGGCTGTGGCAAACATTACACTTACAATGGATTATAAGGCAAAAAGACGTCATCAGTGATGTCAGCTGTAAGGGTTACAAGGTACAATGTTATCGGTTGTGAGCCGACGATGCATAGGTGCCTGTAGGTGCTGCTTCGTCAGGATTGACTGCTTCTTTGGCGGAGGATGAACAAAACGTGGTTCTGCTGGCCTTGTCTGGGTGGGTGATAGTCGGGTCAAGATGGAGATGTGGTTGAAACTAGCTAAGCTAGCATGAACACTTATTCTAGGCATATAATAATAATGAGCATCAACATGCCTTTTAGTAAATCTTAGAGATGACCTGTTGTCATGCACTGGGGAGAGAAAACTGCCCCAGGGTTGGATTTATGGTACAACGATTTGCTCTTCTGTCAGACACAGTCTCAAGTATACTCTGCCCTCCTTCCCTCATCGAGAATGACAAAAGATATATGGGCAAACTTGAGGTTGTACCTAGCAGGTGAGCATCTTAATGCATCTTAACGTTCGCGGAGCTACATGAGACCTCGGGACCACCAATAGGGCAGTTCCTTCACCACGGAGCGGTGGCAAGAAGGCTCACAAGCAGATGGTCAGAGGTAGAGAACCTTGAAACTGGGAAAGAAAGCATAGAAAACTTGCTAAATGCCGCTGAGGGAGGACACAAAACCTCGAGGCTCTACGAGACATTATTAGATAGCACAACCAAGCAAGACCTCAAGTGCAAAGAGAAATGGGAACAGGAGCTAGGCCTACAATTCAAGGAAAAGAAATGGGAAGCTATAACTCACTATCATAAAAAAGTATCCAGAAATGCCTGACTGCAATTTATGCAGCTTTATACCATTAATAGAGCATACCTCACACCTGAAGTCATCTCCAAATTTAAAGGGGCGAGAACCATAGAATGCCGAAATGCAACGAACCCCGCGCAGGGATGACCCACATGTTCTGGGGTTGCCAGACATTTTAGTGAAGAGACGCATAGCCAGGGGGTGGAAAAGTCCCAAAATCACTAGCGTAACATTGTGGTGGGAAGATCTCAGAAAGTGGTCAACGGCAGAAACCGGAGCATGGGAAAATGCACAAAGAGCACAGGAACTGGACACTAGTGAAGACCTACATCAATGGGTGGCACTCACGGTGTCATTATTTCATCCAAGAGAGGAAGCTACTTCCACTGACGGCATAGGCAGACCATGATGGCTACCCGGTATAGACTGAACTAAAAGTCTGATAATTGTGGTCTTGGGAATGTTGGGTGGGCGGGGTGTGACATTTCAGATTTCGTAACTGATGCATTAAGGATAATAATTGTTGTTTTGTTGAAAACCCAATAAAATATGTTAAAAAAATAAATATATATATATATATATATATATATATATATATATATATATATATATATATATATATATATATATATAAATTCAGTAAAAAAACTTTGGAAAAGGGACGTCATGGTTAAGTTGCCAATGACATCCAATCATTAAATCAATGACATTTGTGATGTCATATTTAATGTCCTGGGTCTTAGCAGTGCACGGTTGTGGTGAGAGTTATGGTGGCTTAGCTTACCATAACTGGTGAATTTCAGGGGGTTTTCGGTTTTACCATAACGTCCCATTAACAATGTTTTTTTTTACTGAATTTCACAGGTTTTTATTAGGGCAACTTAACCATAACGTCCCTTTAACACATTTTTTTTTTACTGAATTTCATAGGTTTTTAGTAGCGCTACGTAACCATTATGTAAACGAACATCTGACTGCATTGCACACCTTGTGGAGAATGCCACATGACCATATGTTGGTGCACAGCATGGTGACGTGTGTGAAAATCTGTACACACTTACCAATAAGATGTATGCCTCGTGGACAGTGTGAAAATGTATTTTTTACTGATGTAGGAACTTTCAAATTCAACATTTCCCTTGCACAGCTCCAAAACTAATTTGTGCGCATGCATTATCAATGCAGTACACAGTTTTTAGAAAAAATACTATTTATCTGAAAATGACATGAGCTACGACCATCCCTCCTCCCTAAGAAACAGCATCACCGCTGTAATGAAGGAGCATGATAAACAGTGCCCCTGGCTTATAAATAGCACACGCACAACATTTTGGCCCGTCCACCTAACCCCCCATATTACTGTTTGATGTGTCGTCCGCACCTTTCCTTCTGAGCTGTGTTTAAAAAGAAAAGCCTCCGTACACAAAGTAAAGGTTCCTTTAAGAACCACCTTTCACATTTTTAAAAGGTAAAAAAAAAATGCATAGTCTCCATCTACTTTATATTTCTCAGTAAAGGATACTTCCACCCCTAAAATAGGGAATGAATGCCATTAATAATGTAGATTTCCTAAGCAGTAACGTGCGGTACTGAAAAAGTAGGATTTTTGGTTTTAATCCGGGATGGAGGCGTCACGGATTAAAAACAAAATTCCTTTCCCAGATGGCCACCATTTCAGAACCTGAAAATGAACATACAGCGATGTACAACGTAGCACAATAAATTTTTAAATAATAAACTGGTTTAACATTTTAGAATATGTAAAGTAGTTTTATTTGACAATAAGCTGTCTGAGACGATAGGACTATTCCCATTTTCAAAACAATTGTAACATTGTTTCTATGGGCATCATCGAAAATGTTAATGGTGAGGCACACATTGTTCTTTTCCCACACACAAAGTATGCGTTTTCGTTAAAGCAACCACTTTGCTCGCACATTCATTTCCAAGACGTCGACATGACCTTTGGCCTACACCACCGTAAAGGAAGTTATGTTACTCCAAATGGCCACTTTAGCGTATGGACAGAGGGGGCCAGCACAATCATCCCACAAAATTGTGACGGACAGGCAGCCGGTCACAAGCAGTTGCATCTGGCATGGAAAAAAGCCATCACTCGGCATTTGGAATCCATTGCAAGCACATACGGCAGGATGTAGCTGGTCGAAAAACGTTATTGAAAACACGTATCAATACCCAATTGTTACCAAACAATTTTAAAATTAAAAAAAAAGAATGTGGAATCTAATAGACACATCGAAGTGGTCATACATGACATTTTAATGAAATATTAGCGTAGAACATGGGTAAATCTAGTCATAGCCAGAAAATGCTGAGAATCTGCACTCTCCGTAAGTGAGAAAAAAATAACAACTGCACAGAAATGTACTGCTTCATTTATATTGTCAAAATTATTGTTTTCATATTGTGTGGGAGCGAGGGGCCATCAGGCCCCTCGCATCCTCTACTTCTCAGTACAAAACTCAGACCAAGTGCCTCCGGTAGTGGGTTTGCCCCTTGCCCTTATGCAATGTTAACTTTGGATGACTTTCACGTAGATGGGACCACTGAGCAGGACATGGGGCATCCATTTTTGTACCCCCTTTCGACTCCATCTTGGTGACTAGGCCTCACTGCGATAGTACAAAAACGCTTCTCCTCCCTTTCTCGCAGCAGCGCGGCCAGGCGCGCAGGGCACATGGCCCCCACCCTCGTTCTCACTCTGACTGGAAAACTCTGCGGTTCCATTCTCACGCTGAAGCTCGAGGTGCTCGCAACACATAATAAATGTAACACATCAATCTTCCTCTGAGATCACTATCCTGCATGTGAACCAGCATGAGCTAAGCACATAGCTCGTCCATCTCGACAAACGTGTCCTTGCCCCCCGGCACCCTCGCCAGTGGAAACTTACTGCTAGTGTGACCCTGTGTCCCTGCAAGATATTCCTTTCATGTGCCAGACCACTGACCACGCCATAATGCCCACCCAGCAGATCCCCAACTAACATTAGACCCCTGCTGCAGTATTCGTTGCCTACCACTAACACATGCCTAATACCAGAGATTCTTATGAGTGCAGACCTTAACTTCAACCAGTGTATTATAGTGGTCAAGACCCTTAACCTAAGACCTGTATAATCCAATGTTATTGATAGTATAGATATATGTATGACTTTTATAGAGACATGATAAACTACTGAAAGACTTTGAACAATTGTTATTTAGTGCATGCATTTTTGAGAATATATTATGTCAGCTTAGATAGTGACCACCCTGCCTCCCAGTGACCTGACCTTCACCCATTCGGAGCAGAGATGACTGACGTCAATCCACCCGCCAACCAAGCAACCAACCCGGAGGAAGAGATGCCACCCACACCTGAGGCATCGTGTGGACTGACCAATACGGGAACAACGTAGTATCCTATGTTAATTGCATCATTTACCCTATAAGATGTAATGTAATGATAACTTGTGTCAGAGCGCTCTCAGAGATCTTTTGAATGCCATTCATTAGATAAACCTTGCCTTGAACTCTCGCAGCCTGCTATCTTTGCCTTATTCCCCGTCCGGGGTGTGTCTGTTTAATTCTTTTGCACGTATAAAATGGGGAGTGCACAAACATTTGGTGACCCCCTGCAACATGATTTGGAGAGGTGCCTCGAGGCCGACACCGTGCGGCGAGATCCAGGACGCCCCCCAGCAAAACCATCGCCTCTGCGGCTGACCAGCCTGTGCGCACTACAAGAAAGGGTCAAGGGTTCCCGGTTGACGAATACCCGACGGAAGAGCTGCCTGCCGAGGCGGGCCACAGCTTGGTTGGGGTGCGGACCTGACTGGGGTGAGACCGTGAATGGTGACCCTCGGATTACCTGACTGAACACGTGAGTGCCGGTTGCGAAGGTTCCCAAGCAAAGGTAAGGGGGAAGATAAGGGAACAAGGGAATAGGTGATAGTGGGTTAAAGCCAAGAGAAGGGGCTGTGTGAATGATGCTGAGGCTTTTTCTGATCTGTCCTTTATATGGCCATTAGGTTTTGTGAAAAGTAAGAAGAAGAAGAAAAGAGGCATCCTAGCCCGAACGGGGTAGAAGGCGGCGCCGCGTATCATTGTCTCGTCCAGTGCAGATAAATAAGTGAAGATAAAGAGAAAATAGTAGGGGTCTCATAATATTGAGTAGACTAAGAGTAGTTATTTAGAATATTCGTTTTCCGTGTAAGCAAGAATTTTTGGGAAAGAATAAGAGGGTGTAAGAGGTGGGGAGTGAATGAGAAGAGTAGGTAAAAAGGGGAAAGGGAAGTGTTCAGTAATGGGAACAAAGGGGAAATAAAAGCGCGTAGGTAGTGCATGTGCATGTTATGTGTTATATGTTTTTGCTGTTTGTCCATTGTGTGTCATATATGTCAAAATATTGTAAGTGGTTTGTTGGTAAGAGGTCATACATGCTAAAGTGAACTATTGAAGTTAGAAATACAATAGGTACAAAGGTAACATTGAATATTGATACACAATAACTGCCAATAATTGAGAAACGCTTGGCATATTGTTGATCTATACAAGGGGACAGGTGGTTGGAGGGTGTGATTAGAGGAAGGCTCAGGTGCAAGCTCACAGACAAGTGAAGGGAGGAATATCGTCATTGGGGAATAACACTGTTAGCTCATATTTGCCAGCACCTCCCACTATATAGTGATAGGATACAAAAGTACCACGATCAGTGGGTGACAGAGATAAAAGGGACAGCGTGACACCGATTTGGCCAGAGGGAGGGTCGTTCGACAAAAGGGTGTTAGATTTAGTGTCCACGCACTTATTGGCGAGATATAAGGGGAAACAGTTGCAGAACAGAAGGGAAGTATTGGACCTGTGGCGAATGTTTGAGGAAATTGCCCCCACAGCAGAGATAAGTACAATCGAAAAACAGAAAACGCAGAAAGAAATAAGCGGAACGCCAAAGGCTGAGTGCACAACGACCACAGCTGAGAACGACACAAACAAAATATACCCCTTAATGACAAGACCAACAGTAGGATACAGCGAGCCTCTGTACATACCGGCATGTCCCACCCCCACTCCCTCAAATGGAGCAATAGCCACAGCACCACCGCCATATGACAATGGAGGCCTTTGTGGCCCAACAAGTGCACCCTCTGTGAACTTAGCGCGATTAACCGGAGATTTAGACCGCCAGCTAGCGCATGCACAAATGGAAATAACGCGGCGAAGGGCATTGTGCGACCGAGGCCAAATGCTACCGGGGGGAGGGGAAGTACCACCGTTGTCCGTAGCAGATCTCACACCCCCGCTAAGTGTAACAGGGAACTTAGCCCCAGCAACGCCAGAGCCAGCACAGTCCGTACTTTCTCAGGGAACACCTACATCACAAGGGCGAGAAAAAGAATGGCGATCAGGAGAGTTCCTGTTCCATCTGAATGATAAACCAGTGAGAATTATAAGCCCAGCCACCCCAGAAAGCCAGCACGGAGAAGGACAAGAGAAGAATGGCGAACAAGAAGAGGAAGTAGAGGAGGTATGGATCGATCTAGACAAATACAAGGAAGGAGTGGCAGCTGTAGGATCTCCACTGCCACATCATTTCGATGACATGGGCCCACAATCACCCCCACGATGGCAGGGTAGACTAAGGCAGCGAGCAGGGAATATGTTGGTGAGTAAGATAAAGAAAGGGACGGTAAGTAAAACAGGAAAGAAACACAAGTTGCAGATGCCGTTGATACATAAGGGAGCAGGTAGGCCACACAATATTCCGTGGGCCCAGATGGATAAAAACAACTTGTTGAAACTCCTCCCCACACTTGCGGGAGGGGCAGAAAAATGGATGCATGTGTTCAAGAAAAACACGGCAGGAATACCATTAGCTATAGGTGATGTAAAGAGTTTGCTAGTGTCTGCCGTCGGTGATCACGCAGACATGGTGTGGGAAAAGGCAGGGTTCCCAGGTGTGACAATGAGGTGTGACCGCCACAATGGATTGCGCTTCAACAATGTTCGAGCACAAGTATGGGATGCATTGCGGTGCACATTTCCGGACATTCCAGATTTACATTTAGTAATGCAATGTACAATGGAGGAGAACGAGGATCCTACGCAATTCATACTGCGGGTGCAAGACTTGTGGAGAAGCGAAACTGGTATAGCGTGGAACCAATCCACCCCCTTGTTCTATTTTGTCATCAAGAAGGGGCTCCCGAAGGAGGTACAGAAGGCCTTGGACAAAATAGCTGGGATAGAAGCCAAGGGTTGGCCTGAAATTCAGACCATAATTGTGCACCACTGTAGGCGGATCAAAGAAAGAGAAAAGGAGATAACACAAAAAAGGATGGCAGACGAAGTGAAACAGGTGCAGAACAAATGAATGAAGGTCGGCACCATAAATGCCAGCGTAACCACAGATAGAGAGAACGAGGAGGATGAAAGTGCGGGAAACAGACCAGTCGGAATAGCAGCACTGTGGGCAGCAGGAGAACAAGGACCGTGGAACGGAGAGGAGCCACAGAGAGGAAGGACCGCAGTGGCAAGAAAGACCAGCAAGAGGAAGAGGTGGGTACCGTGGCCAGAGAGGGGGATTCGGAGGTAGGGGGAATAGAGGATTCGGTGGGCAAGGGATGAGAGGGGGACAGCAAGGGTCATGTTGGAATTGTGGAAGATAGGGACACTATTCAAGAGATTGCAGAATGCAGCCTTCAGGGTACTTTCAGGGACACCCACCCATGGACAATGAACAGGTATGGGGTTGCCCACACCCAGGTAGCCCCTATGGATTACCAATGGGAGGTGGAAGACCACAGGACCAGTGTTATAACAAACCCCAAATGCAACAAAGACAGCCACCCCCACAACCACATCACAGCCCATGGCAAGACAAAACACTGTCGGGAACGCCAGCAATAACAGTTTCGCAACAGCTGCAAACGGTGCACTTGCACCATTCCGTGGAGTAACAATAGTTGGAGATAATGTCTTTTCAGTGTCAGGACAAGAAAGGTACGCAGATTAGGACAGCCCACAGAGAGCACTTGCGTGTCTAGTCCTATCCACCACCCTACATGCGGAAGAGGAACCACTAGTGGGGGCAGAGATAGGAAATAAGCAGTTTATCTTTATAGTAGATTCAGGAGTGGAAAAATCATGTCTTATGGAAGGGCGGTTTCAGCTCTCAGGCAGGAATTTGGAAATGCAGGGGTTCTCTGGGGCTATTTTAAAAGTTCCTTACACCAAAGATCTTGATATAACGGTGGGGGGAAATACAGTGCGCGCACCCTTTCTGTACCACAAAGACGCGCCAATCAACTTGCTGGGTAGAGATTTGCTAAGTAAATTGAACATGACCATTTCATTTACAGAGCGGGGGATAGTGTGTTCCACCCCAGGAGTATGCCCAGTACGAGCAATGTTGATGATCAGTACAATGATGAATGAAGCTGTAGTGTGAGGGATACCCATTGACATAGACATGTTCATCTACGGCATCAAGGTATTAGCCCGAGTAGTGCCTGAAATAACGGGAAAAGAATGGAGGACACCATCAGACTTTATATTCCGCCCAATTGCAAATACAGATGTCGTGCCAGGCACGATAATGTCCATAGACATCGAGGCAGTTCATGTATCGAGTAAACATATTGTGGTCATAGGCTTGGACATGCATGGGTGCGAGTGAAGAACTGTGTTATGCATAGATCCAAACATAATGCTAAGAGACATAATTGATGAAGAGTTATTCACTGACAACGGAGATGATGGAGAAATAATAATGGAAATAAGCATACCGTGTGATATTATGATCCAGTACAGAGAGGTACACAACCCACGTATGGCTAGTGCTAATGCCCCACTGACAATATTTGAGGAAGACATAGCAAAGGTGGCACCAGAAATTTGGACTACAGGCCCCCACGATGTAGGGTTACTACATGAAGTGACACCAATAAAGATAAAACTCAAACCAGGTGCCATACCGCCAAGAGTGAAATAATACCCAATATCCAGAGAAGCAGAGGAAGGAATTAGGGAAACAATAAATGCATTCCTGAGCCAAGGTATCATAGTACCATCAAACTCCCCATGTAATACGGCGATCTTCCTGATCAAAAAAGCAAAAGGAGGGGCGTGGAGAATGATCCAAGATCTCGACCCACTCAAAGACATCATCCAAAAAGAATTCCCATTAGTGCTTAACCCAGCATTAATACTGTGCAGTATACCCAAAAAGTCTACATGTTTTACTGTGGTTGACTTGAAGAATGCTTTCTTCTCTATACCACTTGACCCAGGATCACAGTACCTTACAGCATTCGTACTGGGGAATAACAGATATGAGCATCTCAGACTCCCGCAGGGATATTACGAAAGCCTGAGTATTTTTAACAGGGTATTGCATGAAGATATTGGAAATATAGATGTAGAGAGTACCATTATGCAATACATAGACGATTTACTCGTCTGCAGCTAGACAGAAGAAAAGTGCAGAGAAGACTCCATAACACTATTAAATGTGTTAGCTACCAAGGGGTATAAGGTGAATAAAGGGAAACTACAATACTGCCTTGCCGAAGTTGTATACCTCGGACAGTTAATATCAAAAGATTGGAAAACGAATACTCCCAGACAGGGCAGCTGCTGTACGTAACATAATCATACCAAAAACAGTGAAGGACATGCAAACATTTCTTGGCATATGTAACTATTGCCGAACATGGATCCTTGATTACGCAGCATACACACGTCCATTACTGCAAGCATTAAAAGAAGCACAGAAGAGTAGAGCCCCAATAAAATGGACACATGACATGATGACTCAGTACTTCAGACTAAAAAAACTTATTGCAGATGCCCGAGTCCTCGCGAACCCAGATTATGAGAGGACATTTTTCGTGTTCTCACACTGCAATGGAACACTGATGACAGCAGTGCTGACACAAAGAACATCATTAGGTCACAAACAATTAGCCTATTACACTGAACACTAGATGCAGTGATGCAAGGTCACTTCGCGGGCGAACAGGCCGCAGCTGCGGCCTTCGCCATTGAAAAGAGTGCCACAATTGTGATGGGATGTTCAGCAACATTATATGCAGAGCATTCATTATTTGCGATTCTCGAGCGGTCAAAATCAACACTAACAACACAGAGAGCAACCGCATATGAAATAATAATTTCAAGCCCCAATGTACATGTAGTCAGGTGTAAAACGGTAAACCCAGCAACGTTCATAACAGAGCCATGTACAATGGAGGACATGCAGGAACACGACTGTGCAACCTATGAGGGGGAGGGCAACGATATTCCCAAAGCAAGTGAAAACGCCCTGAAGGAAGGAGAATTATATTTCATAGATGGGTCAGCTTCAATAAATTTGGAAACAGGGGAAAAACATGTAGGGATAGCAGTAGTACGAACGGAAGAAGATAGCTATGAAACAATCGTCCAAAAGCGCCTCCCGTCCCATTACTCCACACAAGCATGTGAACTAACTGCATTAATTGAAGCATTACCACAGCCAAAGGATGCACAGTGACTATATATTCAGATTCGGCATATGCAAATACCACTGTTCATTCAGGACTATCGCGCTGACGTAGGAGGGGGTTCAGACGAGCAGATGGTTCGCCAGTACAGCACGCTGCACTATTGAATGAATTGATAGATGCATTAGCGGAACCATCGGTAGTAGCAGTGGTGAAATGCCAGGCCCATACCAACAACACAGATGCGATCTCATTGGGAAAAGCGGCAGCCGACGCAGCAGCAAAGGAAGCCTCGTATTTCAATGTAACACTGGTATCCAAATGCATTGTAAAAGCAGCCACTACAGAGCCACTAGAAGAAGCTTATAGCAACACACCCATAGCACAGTTAATTGAGCTACAGAGGAGAGCACCACCGGAGGAGCAAGTGTTGTGGAGCAAGCGGGGGTGCAAACAGTCAGCTACAGACCTCATTTGGAGACAGGAGACAACGGGAAAGGTAGTGATGCCGGTAGAATTACTAGAAGTAGCATTCCAACAGCTGTACTTCCCAGCCCATGTAGCGAAACAACACATTGCCGCAGACATTCATGAACATTGCTTTGTCCCCAACCTACAGGAACATTTGTCAAAATTTGTCATAGAGTGTACAACATGTCAAACATACAATTCAGGGATGACATTGAGGACATTGCGAGGGACTTTTCCATGACCAGCAGGGCCATTCAGGGAACTCCACATAGACTACGCCGACATGGGAGAGAGATGTAATGGAGCAAGATATCTAATTGTGGTGGTATGTCCCTTTTCAAGGTGGGTGGAGGCGGGTCCATGTCCCCACCCAGACGCGAAGTGTGCAGTGAAATATCTAGTATGAAAAGTGTTTTCCCGATGGGGAATATGTGATGTGATACGGTCAGACAACGGCACACATTTTGTGAATGACCTCTACAAGGAAGTGACTTCACTCTTGGGGGTAAAACACAAACTGTGTTCCATTTATCATCCAATGGCTAACGGGATGGTGGAAAAGATCAACGGCCTGCTCAAGAGCAAATTATCAAAGTTGTGTAATACATTAAAGAAAAACTGGGTATATTGCTTGCCCCTAGCACTGTTCCAACTCTGAACGCAACCATGCAAAGACCACCATCTGAGCCCCCATGACATTGTGACTGGGAGGCGAATACACACACCACTCTACCCGATTAGGAGATCATCAGACGCACACAGGGCTGCCACAGTGCTGGGGGAGGAATTTAAAGAATATTTGACTCAGCTGACGCGCGCTGTTCGCAGCATAGCGTGACAAATAGCACCACCATTTACTGAGAATGTGGCAACTGATACTACTACACCAGCTGCAGACAGCCCAAGTGGGCCGCTGATGCCAGGGGCTCAGGTGTACGTAAGAAGTTTTGTGAGGAGATGGAATTCACCCAGGTTTCATGGCCCCTACAAGGTCATACATAGTACACCCACTGCAGTTAAGGTTAAGGTACTGAAATATTTGGTGCACCTCTCAGATGTGAGGAGGGCACGCGATAGTACACTCCCTCAGATTGAGCAGGAATGTGCAACTGGTACTCCAAACGAGGTTTAGAAACAATGACAACATGATTTTATGAAAAAGGAAGATGAAAGAAAAAAGAAGCAAAAGTGATGGTGTGCCCTCTGATTTGCTCTGCCCTATGTCCGTATCCCTTTTTCTTTCATTCTCTTTTCATCACTATCTCTCTCTCCTACTATAAAAATGCCTAAAACAGAGGACATCATTGTAGCAGAGGCTTGAGAAATGTATATAAAAAAGCAACCGTAAATGGAATTAATGAGTAAACATGAAATGTAAACATATAAATAAATGTACATATTGTGGTGACATAACAAATTTGTATCGCCCCTCCAGGTAACAAATGGCCCAACGAAGTACAATCACGGAGAATAAATTAATGTTAGATAGTGATAGGGACGCCATTAGGGCAAAAAGGTTTAGCAATGTTGAATGCGTTTTGAAATGTGCTGCAGTTTTGTTTTCAGTGATGTTGTTTTTCATGGCCTGGTACTATACTCACTTATCTCTGGTTAATGATTTGCACAAAGGGGGGAGCGGGGCTAATATGATACGAAAAGGTTCCAACCTAATATGGACGGGGTAAAGACAATGTGGGGAGAAACTTATAACAGTGGTATTAACGGTACAAATGTAACACAACCTTCAGAACACGCCGTTGCAGGCCCAACAATGATCTCCTTTCACATCCTGGCATAAATATGAGCAATGATTATGAATCGAATGAATATGATGGCGACTATTATTGGCCAAACAACCTAGCTAACACAAGTACACATGCACAGACAGCCATAGAACCTACCTCATGTTACGCTGCTGCTACTAATGAGTACACGCATGCCATATTCAACAGCAATGACACTGCCTGGGCTGGAATTTTCCCAATAGATTACCAAAAAGTGAGAAGCTAGAAGGAGGGAGGGAAAAGGAGAAGGAAAAGGGGGACGGGAGGGAAAAGATACGACATTTATCATGACCTGGGGTTAGATGAAATAGAAGACCCCCGCCACCCTGATCAATCTGACAAATGGTATTCAGACATGAGTGCTACAGCAAAGCAAGCAACAAATGAAAGCTACTATGTCTGTTCACTCATACCTCATGCATCAGGGACAACGAAAATGTTGGTACCACAGGAAGTGCCCTTGTTGGAAGCCCAATGTTTAATTTGTTTAGTTCTATGTAGGATAAAAAGCACCTTCCGGGCACACACCGTCAGCCTAGAAAGACTGGAGAGTGAGAGAACATGCACAAGTTGGCGTCAAGGAGTGATATGCCTCATAGAGCCATTTCTTGTCATAAAAGGGATGAGGTATCCAGAAAACAAATGGCACAATGAAACTATTGAATGCAAAGCAGAAGCACTACGGGGCTAGCTGAGGACATGTTCCAATGGATAAAAGGAGTGTGCACCCCCATCTGGTCACAGCATGTCACTAAAATAACATGGATTACAGCACTGGAAAAGCCTATAAAAACACAAAAAGAAGTACTTCACGAACTGTGCTTCCCTGGGGAAGGAAAAGTGAACATGGGGAAAGCAAGGAAATGCAACAAGACAGTGATAATACCTGACATGAACAAAGGCACTGCCGCCCTCATGGACATTTACTGGGTTTGTGGCAAACAAGCCTACCTGCATCTACCCGCATCCTGGAAAGGTACTTGAGCCTTAGCCACTCTCCATACAGCCCGGATGGTAATACCAGAAAGCCATATCCAAGGAGCGGCAGGAGAATCGGCTGGCAGATCGGCAGCAGGAGATTCGGCTGGCAAATCGGCAGCAGGGCAGTCGGCTGATCTATCGACAGCACCCGACAAAAAAACACAGAACTTCCAGCTTATGAACTGTTGTCAGAATATGAGTTGAAAACAAAGTTGTCACAAAGCAAAAGATCTTCCAACTTTATTTTGCCTGAATCGTCAAAACTCCTTGCTGAGATCCCACAAAAATACAAGCTGTTCTCATCTGCAGAGACATTTTTCGCATCGCTGCTAGCACCAGGGCTCCAAGCATGAGTAAACGTCAAATGGTTACAAATAGTGCGCTGGGAGCTCATCCAACTGGCCAACGACATAGAAGAAGGATTCAACGTTATAAAAATCGAGCTACGCGCCATGCGCCTAATGACAATGCAAAACAGATATATTCTAGGTCTCCTCACGGCGATGGACGGTGGTGTTTGCTGAAAAATAGGGTGGCCTGTTGCACATTCGTGCCATCCGAATATGCAGATAATGGGACACTCTACACATGTGATAACAGTAGTCCACAATCTAGGAGAGAAGATGAGAACAGACGGTGGAGCAGAAGAAAGTACATGGTTTGACAACTTGTTCAGCTGGATACCATCATGGGTAAATGTGATGATGAAAATACTCGTCCCCATCATCGTCTTTGTGTTACTATTCTGCGTGCGCCAACTGGGACTCCGGTGTTGTGCAAAAAGCATGCCTACCTCGACTATGATGATGGTAACAATAGACCGACCGACAACGGTAGCAACTATGATAGATGCACAAATACAAATAGGGGAACATAACCCTCCAAAGTACAGGATGACTGCCATCTACAGGCAATATGGGGGCAGGGTCGATAATTTATACCACACCACAATCAAGGAACCAATAGAATTGCAATGGTATAACGACGTATTGGTAGACTTGGACAGGGATGGTGGGATATCCTTAACATGCACTCCAGATGAATATGGAAGAGGAGGGAATAGCTTGAGAAGTGTATGCAGAGCATGGATGCCAATAAAGGGTACCCCAGCCTGGGAAGAAGCAGTTGCTGAAGCTGAGTACCACCGAAGGTAGAATGGAAAGAATAAAGTGTCATAATATGTTACTTTAGATGTAACGAAAGGGGGGAATGTGTAAGAGCGAGGGGCTATCAGGCCCCTCACATCCTCTACTTCTCAGTACAAAACTCGGACCAAGTGCCTCCGGTAGTGGGTTCGCCCCTTGCCCTTATGCAATGTTAACTTTGGTTGACTGTCACGTAGATGGGACCACTGAGCAGGACACAGGGCATCCATTTGTGTACCCCCTTTTGACTCCATCTTGGTGACTAGGCCTCACTGCGATAGTACAAAAACGCTTCTCCTCCCTTTCTCGCAGCAGCACGGCCAGGCGCGCAGGGCACATGGCCCCCACCCTCGTTCTCACTCTGACTGGAAAACTCTGCGGTTCCATTCTCACGCTGAAGGCAGAGGTGCTTGCAACACATAATACATGTAACACATCACTCTTCCTCTGAGATCACTGTCCTGCATGTGAACCAGCATGAGCTAAGCACATAGCTCGTCCATCTCCACAAACGTGTCCTTGCCACCCTGCACCCTCGCCAGTGGAAACCTACTGCTAGTGTGACCCTGTGTCCCTGCAAGATATTCCTTTCATGTGCCAGACCACGGACCACGCCATGATGCCCACCCCGCAGATCCCCAACTATTATTAGACCCCTGCTGCAATATTCGTTGCCTACCACTAACACATGCCTAATACCAGAGATTGCAGACCTTAACTTCAACCAGTGTATTATAGTGGTCAAGACCCTTAACCTAAGACCTGTATAATCCAATGTTATTGATAGTACAGATATATGTGTGACTTTTATAGAGACGTGATAAACTACTGAAAGACTTTGAACAATTGTTATTTAGTGCATGCATTTTTGAGAATATATTATGTTAGCTTAGATAGTGACCACCCTGCCTCCCAGCGACCTGACCTTCACCAATTCGGAGCAGAGATGACTGACGTCAATCCACCCACCAACCAAGCAACCAACACGAGGAAGAGATGCCACCCACACCTGAGACATCGTGTGGACTGACCAATCCGGGACCAACGTAGTATCCTATGTTAGTTGCGTCATTTACCCTATAAAATGTAATGTAATGATAACTTGTGTCAGAGCGCTCTCAGAGATCTTTTGAATGCCATTCATTAGATAAACCTTGCCTTGAACTCTCGCAGCCTGCTCTCTTTGCCTTATTCCCCGTCCGGGGTGTGTCTGTTTTATTCTTTTGCACGTGTAAAACAGGGAGGGCACAAACAGTATTAAAAAATTAAAATTCCGTCCAGTGTACAGTCATCAAAATTAAACGTACATGATATGTACCGCCTCCATTGTTTTCGGCAAAGTCAGACAGCAATGTATTTCTACCAAAGATTCTTCGTGAAGTGATATTTCATGTGCCTTACAAACGTTTTTGAAACAACCTTATCAAATGGTATGTTTTGCAAACTTTCACTCCGTGAATTGTTACTAAATGTTCCCTTTAGCTCAAGGTGAAAAAACAATTGACCCTTATGGTTCAGTTGGATGCGTGGGCCTACTGAGCTCGCAATCAAAAAAGGAAAGCAAGTGACCTTCATTCAGAATGCAAATACATTCTCACTTTGCAACAACCTATGAGAATCCATTCATGAGAACCGCTAGTCCCATACACATGTAGAAACGCTGTTTCCATCAAACAGTGCAGGTGGCTGACACAGATTAGAAACTCTAGGACGCCAGTCTGACTGCAATATTACTGTAAATGCATTGTAACACAGACGCAGTAATTCTTCGCCATACATGGAGCACCAACTTCCAATTTACCGTATGAATTTGGTGACAAGAAAACACCACTTTTTGACTTCCTGATGCCACATCCCATTCCAGCGTCATTAACGCTCACCTTCCAGAACAGTATTTCATACGGGAAACAAGTGAAGTGGTGTCTTGTTTTATATGTGTTACCGGCGATGTCCGCGTACACCAAAACACAAATGAAACATGGCAGGTGCAGCGAAAGAATCTGACGCACTTCATGCTGTTCCACAACCAATCAGTGAAGGTGCTACATGTCCGCAGACATGACACTATGGATTAGCCAATCAATTTCTTGTCCGCAGAGCGAACAGGGAAGTGTGACCGCGCAGCAGACATAGATATCACTCATTTTTAGAGACATACTTTTTGGTCATTTTTTTAAAAAAAAAAACTACTGTTTGTATTGTCAGCAAATTTACAAAAGCACGCTTTCGGGACCAAACTCCTTCCCCTGCGACAAATTTGGTGAAAATCCATTCAGCGGCTTAATCTGTAGGCGTGCGCAAAGTTTTTCCCCTATTCAGCCTATGGGAAATAAGACGTTTTGGGACCCCTCCCATAACTTTTCCCCCCCTAGACCAAACACCACCAAATTTGCAAAATAATTCAGAGTGCCCCATATACTTTTGTTGCAGAGTTTGGTGAGAATTCCTCCAGGGGTAGAGAAGTTATAAGCCGCCCAAAAAGTGCTCTTCCTATGGAAACAGCAACTTAACCATAACTTCACAGCCACTAGCGTGGCTGTGTAATACCTTTAGTTATATGTATGAATCCCAGTGTGTTTCCCTTCCCAGTTCCTACCTCTTTTTTCCTTATCCACCAAAATGGTCCATTTCAGGGCCAATTTTTCAGTTATAAAAATAGACAATAAAAACACACACTGTATGTATGGGTCAAATAACTTTAATTTATGCTTTCAATACAGTGTGTTTTAAAATAATGACATACCCTTATGTATTTCATTATAGCCGCCAGTATCCCCTGTGGAAGCTGCATGTAAAATCCCCGAGTCATTGCTGCATTTAGCTGCGCATGCATCTTTGGTAGCTGTGGCTATAAAATGTTAAAAAAACATATTTACATATATATGTGGGCAGTAATCTTGTAAAGATGTATTTTAGGATACATTGAGTGTAGTCTGTGTACACAGGTACTGTAACACTTTGATAACATTCTATACATCAACAGTACATACAAATGTAAACATTTTAAAAAGTGAAGTAAATATGCAAAGATTTTTAAGAAAAGTTTTATTTGGGGGTATGTGGTTGTACAATTTCTTTTTATTTGACTTTTTACACATGATACAATGTTTTCATTAGCCCACTTCTCTGTATTATCAATGTCAATTATGCATGGTATAACAAAATCCTTGAAATGTAAGGAAAACACTTTAGTTGCAGGGATGTTAAGGTGAGAAATACATTGCAAAAAAGGAATAAAAAAGAATTACATGTTGTAAGAGAACATTGATAACATCACAAATTGCATCACTGATGACAACACTGGTGACAACACTAATTACATTGTATATAACAGATTACATCAATAAAGGCATTGGACATAACATGATTAATATGTTAGCTCATAAAAACCTTGATTTTCTTATTAATGATTGAGGCCATGGACTTGGCCATGACGAAGGCTGTGGTCACTGGCCACAACCAAACACCATAATTAGTGGTCAGTTAGTGCTGCAAAATACTAATGTGCATGGTTAAAAAACATGTCTAGTGGTCCATCCCATCACTGTTTTAAAATATGTGCAACTTTGAAAGCTGTAGTCAGTGGCCATAGCTAAAGGCCATCGCTGGTGCCCATTGATATGTTAGAATATACAGTTGGCACGGTCAAAGGCTGGCACCACTGGCAACTATTGTGTTGAAGACCATGCCTAATGGCTGGTTAGTGCATATAATATACAGAGGGCATTGTCGAAGGCCATAGCTTGGCGCTGGCTAGTGTTGGTTAATACACAGTGGGCACCTCCAAAGTCCATAGTTTATGGCATGTTAGTATTTTAAAATACACAGTGGACATGGCCAAACAATCTACTAACTGCTAATGGTCAAAGGCCATGACTAGTGAGGCCCATTTATATATTGGGATATACAGTGGGCATAGGTAAAGATTGTGGCCACTGGCTAGTATTGTTCTCAAGCCCATACATAGTGGCTGATTCATGTATATAAGAGACACAACTGAAAGCTGTAGTCACAGGTGAAGGCCACAGTTTATGGTTGTTGAACTGTTAGTGTTTAAAAAATACAGTCCACATGGGTGAAGACTGTGGCCAGTGTCCATGACTATAGGCCATGATTAGTACCCAGTGATGTGTTAAAATATATTTTGCCATGCACACTGACCATGGCAGAAGGCCATCTTGAATGTTGGTTACTGTTGTAATGCAATTAGTGATGTTATCAGTGATGTAATCTGTTATGTCATCATTGTGATCATAAGCTGCGCAACAGGGGGCACAAAGTTAAGGTGGCTTTAGCTGAATTTCAGGGATTTTTTTGTTTTAAGTTCTCATATTAACATCCTTGAATATATATATTATATGGCCCACGGTACCAGCAGTGTATTTATGGTTAAGTTGCTAAACTCATAGGAAGAGCACTTTTTTGGCAGCTTATAACTTCGCTCCCCCTGCACAAATCCTCACCAAACTTTAGTAGACTGAATGGGGAAAGAATTTGCGCACAGCTACAGGCCGAAAGGCTGGACGGATTTGCATCAAATTTGCAGTGGGGGCTTAGGTCAGAAAGTGTGCTTTTGTGTTTTTGGTGGGAATCCGACCAGTGCTTTTGTTGCAAAGAACTGAAATGCATGTTCCAAAACATTTGTGATATCTGGGTCCACTCCACTGACCCATTTCCCTGTTCATTTTGCGGACCCAAGTGTCATTGGCTTGCGGTACGGCGTGCTGTCAGAGAACTTTGGACAATGCAGAGGTTGGCTGGAGGGAAGAGCGCTCTGCGTCAACATTTTTTGGCAAACGCCGCCATGGTGTATCAGAGGACAATGCACAGGCGGAAGGGTCTGTAAAATATACTGTACGCCATGTGTTGGTGGCAAGAAGGGAGGGATATGGTGGGGGAGTGAGAAGCAGTTCATGTGACATATGTAAATAGGTGGAAGAAGACGGAGGAGTGCTTGCAGTATTATTGTGTATTAGTGTGTATTCGTACCTAGACAGGCAACAACTTTGTGTGATGATTGGAGGCAGCTGTCGTAACGGCCCGATAGCTTCTGTTGTGACCTGTTTGTGGTGACCTCTTTCCATGGTGAGTGGTGGCACGTGAATTTCAGAAGGCGCATGATTTGTACATGGCATAGGTTGGGTGGGAGTGCTGGTTCCTGTGCTATGTGAATGGCTAGAGGTAGTTGGGCATATGGTGGAATGCATGGGTGCATGAAGTTGTGGTGTGTCTGTTGAAGGATTACACTATTGGGTGCATGGCCGAAGGCCGTAGGGCTAGCCCATGCACTGAAGAGCCTAGGGTTTAAACTCACCCACCGCAGCAATGCATGACTGACTCTGCAGCTGGTAGAGGGTGGTGCTTGCATAGTGTGGTGTATGCACATTGGTTGGAGTAGGGCCAATGTTGTGAACAGTATGTGGGTAGGTTGGCAGTGACACAATACTTTGTAAATGGAAGTGGGTACGGCCATAGTATGTGAATGAAAGTGCACAGGGGTGCAGGAGACAGTGTTTTATTTGTACATGATAGTAACTGTTGAAATTTATTACTGCATAGCTCCATGGAGTTGCATAGGTTGGGTAGGAGTGCTGGTGGAAGTGCTGTGTGTGTGGATTGTTACAGTTGGTGACATGGTGACATGCATGGTGGCATTATGTTACGGTGGGTGTGTGCAAGGCCTAGACTATTGGGTGCATGGCCGAAGCCCAGTGGCTGTAGGCCATGCATTCAAGAGACTAGTGCTTGAGCACACCCATGGCAGTAATGCATTGTTTGACTTTAGAGGGTGGTGACTTGTATAGAATGGGTGTGGAGCATATTTTAGATGCAATAGAGCAGCAGAATTGAGCTGCCATGCATGTATGTTTGGTTTCGCAGGTCAGATGACTGTTAGAACATTGGCAAGTATTTCATGTGAGGTTGGAGATGTTGCAGTAAATGTCACGCAGTGTGGGCACTGGGTACAGTGTTTGCATACTGTCAGTATGGTAGAGGGTATGGTTGAAGGGCAGCTTATATGTGCTTGGATAGTGTGCTGTGTGCAGATTGCTTGGAGTATGGGCAATGTTGTGAACATTTTGTGGTTAGGTTGGCAGTGATGCAATACATTCTGAGTGCAAGTGGGCAAACAGTAGTATGTGAATGAAAGGGCATAGGGGTGCCAGAGACAATGTAATGTTTGCTCATTATGGTAACTGTTGCATGTAACTCTGTGCATATCCATTGCAGTGTGGAGGTTGGGTAGGAATGCTGGTGCCAGTGGTGCATATGTGCATAGTGGTAGTTGGTGACCTGCTGACATGCATGGTTGCATTACGGTGCGGGAATGTGTGCAAGGAGCACATCCACTGCAGCAATTCAGCTTTGACAGTGTAGCAGGCACAGGGTGGTGATCTTTGGAGAATGGGTGTGGAGCACATTGTAGACGTGCTACAGCAGCACAAGTTCATTGCAAAGCGTGTATTGTGCGTTGCATGGTTGTGGTGATAGTTGCAAAATGCTACAGTATTTGGTGTACAGCAGGAGATGGTGCAGTGAGAAGTTGTGCAGTGTGGCCACAGGGTGCAGTGTTTACGTAATGTGAATATGGAAAAGGATATGGTTGAAGTGCAGCTTATATGTGACTGGTTACTCTGCTGTGTGCAGATTTATTGAGGTAGGCCCAATGTTGTGAAGCTGCTGTGCATAGGTTTACAGTGACACAATACTTTGTGAATGGCAGTGGGGAGGGGTTGTGCAGGCCGTGGTATATTTGTGGATTATGCTAAGTGTGACACGTTTTTGTGAATGGGTGTCTTATGGTGTGGGAGAGTTGGATAGAAGTGCTGCTACATATGTTAGATTTGTGCATATTGTTAGGTGCCCACATGGTTGTTTGCTTGGATCCAAAGTGTTGTGGTTGATGTTGAAAGGACTGCAATGTTGTGTGCATGGCCAAAGCTGTGTTGGGTGCATCTTATGATCTTTGTGGATGCTGCAATCGTACATGCTTTGCAGATGTTTGTGGTGGAGGGGCTTTGCAATCAAACAAACTGAATGTGTACTGAGAGTGTGTAACGGTAAATATGGAGTGGTGTACAGAAATGGCAGTGCGCAATGCAGAGGTTTTGTATGTGATTGCTGAATGCGTGTTTGAAATTTTGCCAGCAATCAATGCGGGAGTGCTGAAAAAATGCCCATGCAAAGGGAAGAAGTATTGTGTGTGCTTTACTGGGCCTCACTGTAGATGGGAAAGCGTACGTGCCACATCCTGCCATTAGGTGCAGGGTGGAAATGGAAATGGAATTGTGGGAAATAGGCAATTAGGTGTTTGGGGTGTGGTTCACAGGGAAGGGCGGTACCATTTTGTCCCAATACTGTGTCGGTAGGGTGGTCGAGATGGAGAGACGCAAAGTGCTTATCGTCAGTGATACCTTTGTGTGACATCTGCACAGGTGTTATGTGCAAAAAGGCGTTGCTGGTTATTTCGGGGTGGAAGGAGTGGACGCTTTTTGGGGCTGTCAGGGTGACTGCAGTTTCGGTGGGGTGGTTCGCCTTTGCAGATATGTGGTATCCGTCATGAACGTTGACTTTGTCGTGGACAAATGGAAGTCTACATTTGGGTTACATGTCATGTGGATGTTTATTCCATCACCTGAAGAGGTTGCTGAATGCAGTGATGCAGATATTTCCTACTGCCAATGTCATTTTCTCATGCATAACACCAGGAGGAGTATGGGCCCATGATGATGTAATTTGTCCCCAGCCAGAGGTCGGAAGGTGTGCTTTAAACAGAATTGTACGTGAATTTATGCAGAGTTATGGCGTGTTCTCCACTCACTATGAGATCATGAGGTCACATAATATGCAGTGGTTCCATAGAAATGGCATGTATTTGAGCGCCGTTGGCAACTGTGTACACTTTGCAAGAAGCATTGACTGGAATGTGGTATAAATGTGAGGAGAGGCAAACAGAAACGCATATAAAGATAAAAAAAACAAAAGAAGTTGCTTGCACGCATGTAAAAAAAAAAAGAAAAAAAACCTCTCTACATCTACGATGGAAAACCGAATACCCTACCCACTTTGATATTGCCACAATCTGCCCTTCACGCCATGTTGCCCAATTGACACGGCACTGTGGGGATTAGCCACTCAGGTACTGTGGGTGTGGTTAATAGTAAGAGGCGGTGAAACTGTTGTACATTATACTCTGCGTACTGAGGGCGCTGACATGGTGAAACGCATTGTGTTGACTGTAGGTGATCCCTTTGTAATAGATCAGCACAACTATGCCTTGGGAAGAAACTTTGATGTCAATTTTGGTTTGGAAGGAGTGGAAGCATTGTGGAACGCTGTGTATGAGTGCAATTTCACTGATATTCATGCACTTTGCAAAGACCTGGCCACTTTTGAAGCAGCAGATGTTCTCGTCATCCACTACGGCGGCATGCAAATGGGTTGTTACCTGGCTTGCTTAGATTTCGAGCCTTCTTTTTGGCTTCCATGCCTTGTTCCCATGTGTGCTGTCAACTGAAGAAGATGATGAAAGCAGTGCAGCACATTTTTCCCACTGCCAAGTTGCTTTTCTTATGTATACCCCCAAGAATCATGTGGAACTATTCCAATGATTCCTGTCGCCAGCCAGAGGTCAGAAGGGGTCTCATCACAGAAGCATGTGTGACTTCTTGAGTGCTGCTGGGATGTTCTCCTGTGAGAATGACAACATTTGTTCTTGCTATATACACCTTTTCAAAGGAAATGGCATGTCTTTGACCAGTGGCAATGACATTTTCTTTAACAATCTACAGGTTGCCGTGCAAACCCTATTGTAAGAATGTGAGCTGCCGTAGAAAACAGAGAAATACTTATACAAACCACACAAAAAAGGTGTTTCTATGAAAGCACCTTTTAAAACAAAAGATATTTTAAGAGCCACCTCAACTAATGACGTCCCCTACCCTGGTTGAAAATTATTCCTCCACTCCCGCGCGCACACAGCACAGAAAGTCTCTGAATATTGCGATAGTTGCAGGGTGGCACATGTAAGATATGCCCCTTTTTCAGATGATGGCCATAGAAATGGGCCTGTAGAGCCTATGGGATTGGTCAGTAAGGTGTATGGGTGTGGTGTGTACCTATAGACTGTGGAGCACAGTGTATTTGTCGACAGACATGCAGAGGGTGCCGTTATGGCTGTGTGTTTCATGAGCCACAGCATGCCGGTTTTAGGGGAGTTTGAAATACATTGGCCCTCATTACGACCCTGGCGGAAAGGGGAAAACGATGGCGGAAATGCAATACCGCCATCGAATAGCGCTCGGTGCGACTATGACCCGTCACCGCAAAGTACGAAGCCATTAGCGACACCGCAGTGAACGCCAACGCTAACTGCACTAAGCACGCGCGCGCGCGCCATGCCAAACCGCAAACACCACCATGGTGCAACGGTACGCCAATTCCGACCCTAGCGGACATGTACCTAACGCCATCAGGCATGGCGGAATGGACCATTCCGCCATGGCGAGAAGTACGGCATCGCGAATCAACCGTAAACGGCCCCACTGAGTGCCTGTACACCGCTCCCTGCCCACAAAGTACAACTCCCTGTAGGTGCAATGAAGTCACAATGCAACCATTGAAATGTACAAAGCACCCATGCATGCCAACGAACAAAAGAAACACAAGAGGGGCCAATGGGAGCTGCAGGGCACAGATGGCACGAATACAGAAGCCATCCCAATGGACATGACCACAGTCCCCCCCCCCGAAACGCACGCAAACACAGGCCCCTGTGACCAGCAACATTCCGAAAATCACATCATTCCACCAGTCCACCTGGCTGACCGCCATCTGTCACACAAAACCCAATCCCCCTCCCCTGAGCATGACAACATCCAAACTGTCATATAGGCAGCCCCCATCCCTGACCTCACGGGCTCAGTAGGCAAACGCGCCCAGCACAGTACCACGCAACTAAACCCCGAAGCAGGAACCCAATGCAGATCTCCTCACAATACATCGCCCCACATATAGGCACATGCCACATCACTTGCAAAGAAAAACGCTACACGGCCCAAATCAGAATAGAAATTTAATGCACAACAAAATCACCAAGCCCATACAGCCATCAGGCCATGAACTCCAAAACACATTTCACCATTGTGGGCTGCATCCGCAAGAAATGACCAGCCACTACTTGTGTGACGCCCTGTCCCATCATGGTACACAGAGCCACAATCACGTACGAAAAGGCAAAAAGGAAGCGCACACAACCGCAGGGCCGTCCCAATGGGGAGGCACTAGTCCAGCTGAAAGGCCGAAATGTTGCTCCGAGCCACCAGTACTGCGTAAGGGCATGTGGGCCACTGGCGATCGTCCCATAAGATCGTAATGCTGCTCCACCGATTAACACGAAGCAGCAGGTGTCGGGAGTAAAATCCATCTGCAGTAGTGGCATACAGATGGCAGTGGCAAAAGGGTAGGAGATACCTGTCAACCAAAAGAAAAGAACAAGAACAGAATGGCCATCAGAACTACATTCGAACAACTCACTTCAATGAGCACACGAAATCCACAGCCATATGCATGCTAGGCCACTCCAAAGGATCATCAACACCCCAAAGCCACTTGCGACTCATAACCATCTATACCTAGGTGTAAACACCATCACGAACGAGTGTACCTGTGCATGCGTCTGCCAAAACAGAATCCATCAGATGGGAATGTTAACGTGCATGGACACAAGTGTCTGAGGGCGCGTCGAGACAGGGAGGGCTCAACAAGGCCAGATAGACGATGGTCCCACTATGGCAGCCCTGCATCACATAGCGTAGGGGAGGCGGAAAGATCCCAAGAAGCCCTGTACATGGCAAACTCTGTATCAAATCACCTGCCCATGCATCCATTCATCATTCCCCCATCCCGGGATCAAAACGCCTGAATATTTACTCACATGACATTAGAAACATCCATTGAGACTGTGCGTTATGCAGCCTGCTAAATCCACAGTGCCCCAGCCCGTAATTCCAGTGTTGTGAAGTAACATGTATTTGGGAATGGCCGGCCTCATCGCCCACGTAGCTATTGCGCATCCCAAACTATTCATATCAATCATTGCTCCCTCGCCATGGGCCCTGTCTCAAGGACATAGAACAATAGAACGTTATATTTGCAGTCAGACCTGTGGGCATCTCCTCGCCGCTAGCTGGAAACCGAAAGCGCCGCCCTTCGAATTCCTCATTTGCAACATCACGTCGAAAAGGCATCTGTGGCCGTTTGAAATCACTAATTATTCCATCGAGTGCGGCTGTGTGTGAAAATGGCAACTGCCTACACCCACAAATGGGACGCCCCGCCCGTCGTTGCAACTCAGTACAGTGATGCATGAGGGCCCACCGTTACTCGAGTACTACGTTCCACTGACCCTTCACAAGTCCGTTCGCGACTGCACAGATAGTATGGGAAACAATGGGACCACAGCAGAATGAACATATCAACCAATCTTACACGCCCATCGGGTACAAATACATGATTGCAATAGCAAGATACCAATCCCCGAATTGCAGCGTAGTGCGCGGGACGTGCTCGGCCAAAGGGGAGAGCAGTTTGCACAGGTGGAATCAATCACCACAGGTGGAGGCCATACAGCCTGAAAACACATAAATTGCACAGCCAGTCTCCTCCCACAACCACAGCGAAATGCTACCGGCAGGACTCGCGATGTTGGCCCTGGGGGACCTGATAGCACTGCAAGTGCTCCGACTCCAAGAAGAAGACGAACAACAACTACAACCAGCCGCACGGAGGAGACGCAGGAGGAGGAGGAGGCCAAGGCAGGGCCAGCAAGGCCCAGCAGCACAGCCACTACCACCACGCAGGCAGCCCGCAATACCACGCCTCCGAGCACATCCGTTCAACCTCACTGATGAGCAGATCCACACCCTCTACCGTCTGGACCGGGACACCATAGCCGCCATTGTGGACATGACACAGGCTGACCTAGTCAGCATGATAGATAGCCCAACCGCAATCCCACCCCTACTGAAGGTGGTGTCTGTACTCCACTTCCTGGCCACAGGCACCTACCAGCACACAGTCGGACAGTTGCATGGCATTTCTCAGCCACTGTTCTCACGGACACTATTGCAAGTGCTCGATGCCCTCCTGCAGCACGCAGACGACTACATCTCCCTACCACGCTCGGAGCAGGAAATTACGAACACAAAAGTGGGATTCCATGCACTTGCCGGCATACCGGGTTGCATTGGTGCCATCGACTGCACCCATGTTGAATTGGTCGTCCCACATGCCATGGAGGCCCAGTACCGCAACCGAAAACAATTTCATTCCCTGAATGTACAAATGGTGTGTGACTCCAACAGGATCATTACGCATTGTTGTGCCCGATTCCCTGGATCAACCCATGATTCCATGGTCTTGAGGAACTCTACCATACCACGCTACATGGAGCGACACGCAGGGAACAGATCCTGGCTACTCGGTGAGTCTCATTGCATGCATGATGATGTGGGGTATGTGATTTGGCAATGTACTGGCAGGAAGGGGGGGGGGTGTGCGTACGTATCAATGGCATTCCACATCCTACGTTTATCGTCCACATACAGGTGATGCTGGATATCCACTGAAGAGATGGCTCCTCACACCAGTCCGGAACCCACGGGACCAGCATGAGGAGGACTACAACCATGCCCACTCACGTACCCGTGTAGTCATAGAACAGGCATTCGGCCTACTGAAGACTCGTTTCCGCTGCCTCAGCAGGTCTGGCGGGGCACTCCTGTACCGCCATGAGAAGGTTGCAAAGATGGTCATGGCATGTGTCATGCTCCACAACATGTGCGTACGTAGAAATGTGCCCATGCCCCCTGACGCTGAACTGCAAGCACCGGATGATGGTCATGATGAGGGTGGGGATGTGGCAGCACCTCAAGGAGTCTGCGAGGCACCGGAGGGCCGTGACATCCGTCAGCATCTCATTGATGTATGCTTCTAGCACTCATGCCTGGTGGCTGATACATGGACACGGGACACGTGGCACTGTGTGTGTCTGGGACATGCACAAAATGGACTGTACGCCTATGATGGCCTAGTACACAAAGATCAATGTCCACACATCTCATTGGTTGATTGTGCACTGTTTATGGCATATGTGATATCATGTTGTACACCCTATCGACCCGCCACCCAAGTGAGCCCAACACACCCCCTCCACCCTCCTACCTCCCCCCCGAACACCAGTGTTCAAAGATGCTCATTGTCAGTGGGCTGTCGCTATTGCATGCCCCCTCTGCGGGTATCAGGGGCACCCCTGCCCGTGGAGCGCCGGGTCCTCCCAGATCTACGTTGGGGGCTGCCCTGGACGGAACTTGCAACGGATGATGTGTCTGCCTGCTCACGTCCATGCATGTCCCTAAGGGTTTGCGAGAGCTCAGTGAGCACACGGCGCACTGCGGCAAGTTCGGCACATACGTCTTTGGACGTCGCATGCAGTTCCCCCCTCAGGCTCTCGGTGCTTCTCTCCATTTGGACTCTCAGGCTCTCGGTGCTACTCTCCATTTGGACTCTCAGGCTCTCGGTGCTACTCTCAATTTGTGCCCTTAGCGTCTCTGTACCTCTCTCCATTTCTGACCTAAGTGTCTCTGTTGATGTTTCTATGTCTGCCTTGGTGCCCCCACATTCATCGGCATGGTCCTTGAGGAGTGTGGCCATTTGCTGCTGTTGGACGATTAACTTGTCGAGGGACTGTTGCCTCTGCTGGGCCATGCCCATTTGCGGGGGTGTCACAGAGGGGCTGTTGTCCTCATGTTGCCTTGCCACAGGGCTTGTGGGGGATGGCCAGTCGTCGTCTTGTGGCTGCACCTGCGTGGTATCCTCATGTTGTACGGGATGGGACAGACAGGGGGATTGGGACAGGTCATGGATGGATCTGACCTCGACATCCCCGTCTTCTGTGTCCGAGCATGCTGCCATCAATGGGGTGTCACCTATGGTGCTGCTGCCACCAGAGGCAGTGCCTTCTGTGGCATCCATTGGGGGGACCTGTGGTGGTGGTGTTGTGGCCATGCTGGCTGCTGGGGTGCCTGTTGATGTTCCCTCCTCTGTGCTGCCACCTGATTTGTGCTGCTGCCGTGTCTTGATGCGTGCAGCTGAGGTGGAGGGTCTCTGGCCGTTGGTCTTGGCCCTCTTTGCAGGTGTGCTGGTAGGGGTGTCCTGTGGCTCGTCGTTTGGATCAGACCCTGTGGTGGAGTAAAGGAGGGCGAGGGTTATTGATGGGTCTGTGGGAATTGGAATGGCATTGTATCACATGCTTTGGGGTGGTACCTGAGGGTGATTTGGGTCGGGGCCTTGGAGGTGCTTTGATTTGTGTGTGGAGTGAGGGTGCAGTTGTTTGGCAGCCTGCAGTTTGGGTGTGCCTGCTGCACGTGTAGTGCGTGTATTAGGGGTTTTTAATTATTTATGTATTTATTGTGTGTTTTAACGTGCGCTATCAGGCCGATGTGTGTGGACGTTATCCTGGACATGTGTTTCTGTTGCACTATGTGGACGCATGGTGCTTCACATGGATGGACTGTGTGGCTTGTTATATCTGGCCCACCTACCTGAATCTTCGGATGTCTGCACTCCTTTCTCCATCCCTCCGACTCCCTCAATGCTCTCCATTCCGATGGTGGAGGCACAGATTTCTTCCCAGGGGGTCAACTTGATGGGTGATTCAGGACCTCCCCCGGTGGCTGTGGCAATGTTGCGGTTGGCAGAGAGTATGCTGCGGACGCGTATCCGCAGGTCGTCCCATCGCTTGCGGCATTGCTGTGGGGTGCGGGGTGCGGTCCCCACCGCACTTACCCGCTGTGCCACCAGAGCCCATATGGCCTTCTTGTTTGCAAGTGCCGTCCTGGTCATTTGCGTGGAGAAGACCACGGCAGCATTCTCCTGGAGGGTCTCTGTTAGCACGGTGAGTTCCTCACGGGAGAAGTGGACCTGCCGCTTGCGGTCGCACGCTTTCTTCGCTGCTTTTCCCATTTTTCTTGGTTTCGCTAGGGTGGTTGACGGGGTGGGGTGTGTCTCAGGGTAGTGTTTTTAGTGGTTGTGTGGTTTTAGTGTATTTATAGGTGTACGCCGGGATGTTTCCCGTTCCGGGCCCGTGTTTTAACTTCCGTTTCCGTATATTTCCGGCCACCGTACTTTCCGGTAGGCGCACACTGCGGTGACCGCTAAGAGGGGTGGCGGTATTGCACCTGGGGCGCCGTACGGCGGCGGTGTGGGCCGTTTTGGGGTCTTTTCCGCCATCGCGGTCTTTGCACTTCCGCCATGCCGTGGTGCTCGTGCCCGATGGGTCGGAATGGGCCGCACTTTGCTCCTTCGTGCAATGGCGGAAACGCTATTTACGCTGTGGCGCTCCGGTCAGTCGATTTCCGCAAGGGTCGTAATGAGGGCCATTGACTGAAAGTGAATGAAAAACACTGTGAAGTGGCTGCTCATTTTGGAATCTATAATGTGGATTTCTCCATTTGAGGACCAACTGAACTGGTGCGCATCCACATCTGTCTCTGGGCAATGCGTGAAAAAAAATAGTTGAAAATACGTGGTCTCAGCTTTTGAAAGGAGCCTTGCCAAACTTAACCAAACCCAGCCTAAATAATCATATGAAGTTATCATTTAAAACTCCTCAACATAGAGAACTTTACTACATGGCCCTACTGCAACTTTTTAAACCATGGAGAAAAGAAGATTTATTAGGCACCCATGGCTCATGTGAAGCTGCATTCAATGCAAATGAAAGCAGTATGACAAATATTAATGTCAATCAATACAAAAACATGTTGGACAATGAACGCCAACAAGATGAAGAAGTTCAAGAACAACTAAATTAAGACACTCCTGAGGGCAGTCAACCTTCTGTTACAGGAAGCCAAGAATCACTTGGAGAGCCACTCATAGAAAATGAAGCAGAATTAGCCATGTCTGAAGTAGAGAACAACATGTATCAATATGAACAATCAGAAGAAAACTTGGTACTGCTGAAATTGCAACTAAATGATGAGCAACACAGCATTTTCTTAGAAGTGACTAAAGAAATTGAATATGGTTTGAAGCATGAAAGTAAAACAGTTAGCTGTCAAAACGATAAACCTCTACTCCTCTATGTAAGTGGTGAAGCTGGTTCTGGAAAAACCTTCTTAATACAGCAAATTCCTACAAAAGTTAACACACATTCCAGCTGTTATAACAGCCTCCACAGGTTTAGCTGACTACTACATATGAGGTGTTGCTTTACACCAACTATTTTTCCTTCCAGTAAAACACCTAACAAATTTGAGTACTACAAACTATCAACAGAAGCTGCTACTGAAGTACACAGAATTCAGAAACAAATGAAAATAATACTAATAGATGATGTAAGCATGGTCTCCAGCCTAATTTTGGCATTAATTCACCTCAGATTCAAGAAGTCCTTAAAACAGACTACGAATAACTCTTTGGAGGAAAACACTTTATTGTTTTTGGAGATCTCGTAAAATAACACCAGTGAAATGTGAACCTATTATTCAAACCGTAGGACACAAACAGTGCCGCAGCACACATGGCAGCATAGGAAATATAATATTTCCAATACTGAGTGCTAACTCAAAACATGCATCAGTCTGCAGACCCCACCTATGCTATCATTTTGAAAAGCTTTAGGACTGCCCTTCTTTCTAATCTATATTAAATAGTAGACTCATCCATGATCTATATAGGCATGACAGATCTGCTCCTGATGACATGGAAACATTTGCACCAAAAAATGTAAAATGCATGTCCTTAATGCCAACCCCAGCAAGCTGTATGCAATTCAATGAGACAATTTTAAAAGAAATGCAACCAATAGTGCATTCAGCTCCACAGGCAAACTCTAAGTGCACAGCATAACACTCCCTATGTGTCAACAAGCAAAAGCAAGTCTAAATAGCTTAGAAACATGTTTCCCCAACAAAGCTAGTTTGGTGGTTGTGGTTGGCCTATGGCCATGCACCCTCAAATCTAGGCACTGGCCACAACCATCACAGCAAAATATTGTCATGCACCCAAGAATCTGGCCACTGGCCACAACCACCACACCACAACTTGCCCTTAACTTCCCAAATCAAATGACATCTTCAGACACCAAAATAGATGGCCAACCCTATTTTTCACCAATGCCAATATCCCTATATCATGTAGATTCCACTCCCCTACTCTAACCAATCCCTCTTGTCACCAAATAACCCCCAGCTTATTTTTCAAACTGCCCGCTGAAGTCTTATTATTACAATGGTTGTAGCCAGATTCTTGTGTGCATGGCCATATTATTCTGTGGTGGTTGTGCCAGTGCCTATATTGTCGGGTGCATGTCCTATTTTTCACCTTTGCAAATATCCCCATATCATCTAGATTCCACTCCCCTATCCTAAAAGAGCATGCTTGCAGTACCCAAATGAGCTGCCCATCCAACATTCTGTCTGCAGAATATCACAGTGTCTGGGACTGGCGTGCCCCTTATGCTCTTCTTCCACCTAAACAAATAGCCCCATATCATCTTTCTTTCACTCGCCCACCCTTCCTAGGCCCTCTTTCCAACACCAAATGACCCAAAATGTGTTTCCCAGCCTTGCTCCCCACTGCGCTATCCACGGACAGTCGCGGCTGTCTGTGGATACAACATGGCAGGCATTTTGGAAAGATATGACACACATCCCGCTTTTTTTTGGCAACCAATCAGGGGCTGCATCAGATGTCCACAGACATTACGAAGGTCTCTCGAAAATCGGAGTGAGTCCGTAGACCGAACCCAGATATCACAACATTTGTTTGACCTAATATTGGCCTGTTTTAAAGAAAACTCCTGAACGGATTTGCACTGAATTTACAAAGGCACACTTTCTGGACCAAGCCGCTGCTCCTGTCTAATATTTGGTGAAAATACGTCCAGTGGTTTAGGCTGTATGCATGAGCACATTTTTTTTTCCATTGCATCTAGGGAAAAAAATGAAATTTTGTGACACCCCTTATAACTCTCACTCCCCCTTGATGAATCCTCAGCAAACGTGCCTAACAAAAATTCAGACGGGCCATAAACCCAAGTTTGGTGAGGTTTCGTCAATGGGGGGCAAAGTTATGGGGGACTCACACCGTTTTTTTTCTTCCATAGTCGCAATGGAACAAAATGTTTGCTCACGCCTACAGCCCAAACTGCTGGACGGATTTTCATCAAATCTGCGGCAGGAGCAGCGGCTTGGTCCCGAAAGTGTGCTTTTATAAATTTGGTGTACACCCATACAGTTGTTTTCTTTAAAACAGGCAAAATGTATGTCCCCAAAAATGTGTGATATCTGGATCCGCTGATTGGCTGGTGAAAAGCGTGATTTACATCATATTATTCTGAAACGCCCGCCGTGTTCTATTCACGGATAGCCGCGGCTGTCCATGGATAACGTTGTGGGGAAAAGTGCTGGGAAACATGTTTTGGGGCATTTGGGGCTGGTAAGAGGGGCTGGAAAGGGTGGGGGAGTGAAAGACGGTTGATATCATGTGTTTGTTTAGGTGGAAGAAGAGCGTGCAGAGCTCAGCAGTCAGTGTACACCGCGGTAGTCTGCGGACAGGGCTTGGGCGGGCGGCTTGTCTGGTGAATACAGGGATGCTTCATTAGGGTAGAGGAGTGGAATCTAGATGATATGAGGATGTTTGCATAGGTTAAGAATGGGCCTGCACCCAAGAATCTAGGCACTGGCACAACTACTGCAGTATCATACGGCCATGCAACCAGTAATGTGCCCACAACTATTGCAGTAGGTTGTGTTTGGTGGGCAGTTGGAGAAACATGTTTGGGCTTATTTGGTGACTGCAAGAGGACTTCTTAGAGTAGGGGAGTGGAGTCTGGATGATTTGGTGATACTGCCATTGGTGAAAAATAGTTTGCGGTCTACTTTGATATCTGCAGATGGTGTTTAAATTATGTTAAGCTAAGGGCAAATTTTTTTGTGTTCGTTGTTGCCAGTGGCCAGATTCTTGGGTGCATGGCTGTATTTTGCTGTGGTGGTTGTGGCCAGTCCCTAGACTCTTGGGTGCATGGCCAGAGGCCATAAGAACACTACTTACAGGAATGTTAATAAGTGCTTTTGCTGTTACAATCACTGTTACACAAGGAGGAATTGAAATGGTGTATGTCTTTTACTTTTTGAAAGTAGTGGTGGTATGACTGTAGTTAGATACCAATTGGCATATTCTAAGTGTTTATTGTTTTGCAATTTGTTATGATATCATTTGATGCAGTTTGATTCATGTTGGTGCATTCTAAGTACTTTACTATTCAACAATAATACTGTTAATATTTTTAACGTTTTCATGGGTATGTTTTGAAGCAATTTTATTCCTGATGGTGGATTTTAGCTGTTTCTCTATTGGAAGTAATATTGCAGTCCTATGGGTGTAGTCAGATACCAGTTGGCATATTCTGACATTTGATAGTTTAAGACTTTTGAAGGGTCTGTTTTGAAGCACTTTCATTTCTGTTGGGGATTGCAATGTTTACACTATTGGAAACTAAGATTGCAGTATTTTGGCTGCAATTAGATACCAGTTGGTGTATTCTAACTGTTGATAGTTTCATAGTTTAGAGGGGGATTATTTGAAGAACTTTAAATCCTGATGGTGGATTCCAACGATTTCAATATTTGAAAAGTAACATTTCAGTGGTATGGGCGAAGTTAGATAACTGTTGGTGTATTCTAGTGATTGATAGTTTTACAGTTTAGTGACTAATCAGTATATTTAAAGTACTAAGGGTGACACAATGTTAGTGGATCTTTGGCAGAGTTGTTGTTTCTGTGTGCATAATCATTGGGTCATTGGGGAAAAAACTGTAGGGCAATATCAAAAATGTACAACATGCACATCTGTTGGCATATTGAATCTGTTTTCCATTTCACAAACAACATTGTAGCACTATGGCTGTACTCACATACCAGTTTGTGTATGCTAACTTTTTATGCTTTTACAGTTAAGACAGTATTTTTCTTTAGCACTTACATACCTGTTGGTGTCCATCATGCAGTAATTTATGCTAGTTTTACAGGTCAGTGAGAACATTTAGGTTTAAGGAATATTAAGTAGGCATTTGTTAGATTTGCTGGTAATCTATGTTTTAGAGTAATGGAAGTGTCATTGTAATCAAACCAACCACATCTTTTTTAATGTATGCAACATAGTCACCTACACTGGTTATGGCACCAGTGTGGTAGATTATGCCTACTGTTGTGAAATTATTCTTGCCAAGCGATACTTGCCCGTGTATGAAACTACTAAGCTTACAGTTGTATTTGGTACCATCTGTGTTGTATCTTAAAAGCATTACAAATTCATATTAGCTATGTGAGTTTATGTGTAAGGTGGAACGATTGTCTGAATTGCAAATACATAATATGCGATGATTTGCAGTTTGCATCAGCTGGTGAAATTGAATGGATTCACAATTTGGCATAGATACATACACAGATTGTTCATTAAGGATGTGCTCTTGCACAACATGGTGCAGAGAGCGCATTTATGTTTCCACGTGTATGAAATGAGGAAGATTTCATTTATAGGTATATTTTTGCTTTCTATTACTTGCAGTCTGTACATTAGACATTCTTGTGGATCTTCCTGTGTGTTTATGGTGAATCTTACCATTCCAGTATAGTAGTCCAATTCATTCCTTATTCCTGAGACACTGTGAGGGTAATTCATAGAATTTAGCGCAGGAGCAGTGCGCCTGGGCAGCGCATGGAGGGAGTGTGCGCAAGTGTGTGCTAGCTGCGTGCGCCAAAACCCATTTACACGCACAGCGTATTCATGGATACTTACATCCATAACCAGCCGTGGCTCAGAGTGGCGCAGCGACCCTGCGGCAGCACCAGTTATGCCCCCAACCCCACCTCGTGCGCCAAAAACATTGCACAAATCCCCTACTTGGCGCAAAGGCCAGTGGACCAGCATACAGCACAAAAACCACGAAAATGCGCTAAAATGCCACACAGCCCTCACGCGCCAGCAAAATCGTGTGTAAAACTCCCCGCGCACCCCTCGGAATACATGTACCCCACTTGCACCTGCGAAGTTGCATGTAAAACTCCCCACGCACCCCTCGGAATACACCTACCCTACTTGCGCCAGCAAAATCGCGTGTAAAACTTCCTGCACACCCCTCAGAATACGCGTACCCTGCTTGCGCCAGCAAAATCACATGTAAAACTTCTGGCACACCCCTCGGAATACGCACACCGTACTCACACCAACAAAATAACGTGTAAAAATTCCAGCGCACCCTTCGGAATATGCGTACCCCACTCGCGCCAGCAAAATCGCGTGTAAAATTCCACCTCACCCATCCGAATACGAGTACCCGACTCGCGCCAGTGAAACCATGTGTAAAACTTATTGCGCACCCCTCGGAAAACACGCACCCTGCTTGTGCCAGTGAAATCACGTGGAAAATTCCCTGCGCATCCCTCAGAATATGCGTACCCCACTCGCGCCAGTGAAATCGTGTCTAAAATTCCCTGCGCACCCCTGGAATATGCGTACCTGGTTCGCACCAACACAATCGCATGCAATTCTCACTCCTGTACCCCCGGATTCACGTAGCAGTATGCTGAGAAGCCACATTCACCCCCTGCATCCAGACCACGCCACAGGGGTCTACCCTACACCCCTCCCCATGCCCCACAGGCAGCCCATCCACTCTGACCATGCCATGCAGGCAGCCCATCCACCCTGACCATGCCCCGCAGGCAGCCCATCCACTCTGACCATGCCCTGCAGGCAGCCCATCCACCCTGACAGTGCCCCGCAAGTAAGTCATCCACCCTGCCCATGCCCCGCAGGCAGCCCATCCACCCTGACCATGCCCCGCAGGCAGCCCATCCACTCTGACCATGCCCCGCAGCCAGCCCATCCACCCTGACCATGCCCCGCAGGCAGGCCATCCACATTGACCATGCCCCGCAGGCAGGCCATCCACCCTCCCCATGCCCCGCAGGCAGCCCATCCACCCTGACTATGCCCCGCAGGCAGCCCATCCACTCTGACCATGCCCCGCAGGCAGCCCATCCACCCTGACCATGCCCTGCAGGCAGCCCATCCACTCTTACCATGCCCTGCAGGCAGCCCATCCACCCTTACCTTGCCCCGCAAGCAGGCCATCCACCCTACCCATGCCCCGCAGGCAGCCCATCCAATCTGACCATGCCCCGCAGGCAGTCCATACACCCTAAACATGCCCCGCAGGCAGCCCATCCACCCTGACCATGCCCTGTAGGCAGCCCATCCACCCTCCCCATGCCTTGCAGACAGGCCACATGGCACCATGCACTTGGGAGCCCCAACTTGTTATGCTACTTGAATTTGTATAGCGCACGTTTGCCCAAAGGCATCATGGCACTGGAGAGGAAAGACTGCTTACCGAGGGGAGAGCCAATGAAGAAGGAACGAGGAAGCTAGAATAGGATGGTCTTAAGAGCTCTTCTGAACCCAAAATGGTTAGGAGTGCTTCATGTCCCCCCAACCCACCCCTCATTGATGGGCACCTGCCAGTAGGCTCCAACACATGCCCCCCCAGCTGCCCCCATTGACGGGCACCTGCCAGCAGGCCCCGACTCATGTCCCCCCCATTGATGGGCACCTGCCAGCAGGCCCTGACTCATGTCCCCCCACCTCACCCCGATTGACAGGCACCTGCCAGCAGGCCCCGACTCATGTCCCCCCCATTGATGGGCACCTGCCAGCAGGCCCCGACTCATGTCCCCACACCCCACCCCCATTGAAGGCAACCTGCCAGCAGGACCCGACACATGTCCCACCAAACACCACGTCATAACAAAACAGACCCATGGCCCTAATGCCAACCCAAATGCCCCCCGCTCCCCAGTACAAGCACGCAACCTTCCACTGCACCTACTCCCTACTAAATTACCCAAGCCATGAGAGTCTGAAAACAACCAGCATGTCCATGAATAAATGTCCAACAGAGCCACACAGTGGCATCACATGACTGAGGCAATGCTCATAGAGACACGCACAAAACCAATGAGAGTGGACCACACCAATAATGAAGAAATAAGAAATGTATTAAAAAGTACACAAAATGACATAATAAAAATCACACATGCAAATGAAGAATTAATGAATGCATTAACAAAAATAAAGTGAAATCCAATGAAAAAGAATAATCCACGACATGAAAAATTAAAAGTGGTCGATCGCAAAAGTCCATAGAAAGTAAAGAAAAAATCAAAAGCACAAAAAACCATTGCTCCATGGGATGATGTAATCACGAAAGTATTGTACTATTTACAATGAAAGTCAGAAGGGTCCATGAAACCTACCTAAAGCCTTATCTAAAATACAACTATATACAAACAGTGGAGCAAACTCTGCAAACTCCAAATAATAATAAAAAACAAATGAAACATAAACCTAAATAACTATATACAAAGGTGGCAGGCTAGTCCGATGGCTCACTTTTTGATGTCCCAGGCCAGGGCATCATCGAACACCACGTCGATGTTTCGGAGGCAGGCCTCTTCCCTGCGCTCGAGGTCTTGCAGGGATGCAGCCATGGCCTTCCCCAACTCCCTGCTAGTTGCCTCAAGGCACTCATCCCGCCTCAAAGCCCTGTGCATGGAGTTCTCTGCCCTGACCATCGTGAGCTGCGCCCTCTCCGGCCGCCCCCGCTCTGCACTTATTCGCTGGCCCAACTGTTGCCACATGGAAGACACTCCCAATCCTGGGTCTTCCTGTCCGCCGGGCAATGCCTGCCCCGATGATGTATAGGGCCCCGAGGCAACATGCTTCCCACGCTGAGCTTGCCACCGCCTTTCAGCTGCCTGCCACCGCTGCCACGACTGCCTCCGAGGAGATGGCAACAATCCGTGGCCATTGTGCAGGTACCCTGCTTGTATGTGCCTGCACATCATCCATTGCCAGAGGTCCAGTTGCTGGGGAGACCACCTGTGCTGGTGCTCTGACTCCCGACTGTGGCAGGGATGGGATCTCCACTAGCCTGGCTGCATTGTTTGGGGCAGGTCCACAGGGGGCCCTGGTGGCAACTGGGCCAGAAGACGGCACAGAGAACGACTGGTCTATAGTGTGCACAGAGGAGGAAACCCCCGACCATGATCCCTCCCAACTGGGCCACATTGGCACACATCTCTTCGTGATGACGTGCGTGGTCCCCCAGGAAGCACAACTGACACGTGTGCGCAACGCGACACCAATCAGGACGGACTCAATCCTGTCACGGGTACCCACGTCTACAGGTAGAGGAGTGCCAGATGATGTGGACCTCCCCCCTACCTGCGGATGGGCCTGGGACGGGGCATCCCTGCTGGTGCATGGTGATGCAGGCACAGTGTCAGGGACAGTGACATGCACAGGCCCCTCCGCGGTGACTTGTGCTGCCTCCTGCCCCTGCCCCTGGACTGCACCACTTGCACCAGTGGTACCACCCCCACCAGGCCCCATGTGCGGCTCTGAAGTGGCCTCCTCCTCCTCCATACACACCACCAACATGGCTGGCTCCACACCGTCTTCCTCCATCGCAAGCACCTGTAGGGGCTCACCAGAACCTTCCACTGCAGCTGTAGTGGCAGACGCGGTACCAGTCCCCTCATTCCTGTTTGATGGAATTTCCTTGGAGGGTGACTGGGCCTTGCATCGCCGGCCGGTGGAGGCATCCCTGCCGCTTTCCTCCACAGCACTGTCTCCGCCCTCTTCTTCACTCGCCGTTGTGTAAAGGGAGACATTGAACACAAGCATTAGGGTACTGCACAATAGTCCCCTAGACAGAAAGCAATAGCACATGTGTGGTACTGTCAAACATCACTTCCATCATGTCCCTCCACAACACATGGGTCAGTGCAGGCAACACATATGCAGGAACAAGCATGGCACATGCAACAAACATTTGCATCCAGGTCCAAGGCACCGTAGAAACATCCAATGGTGGGCTGAAACTCAAATGCATCATGGAACATGCTGAACACGTGCACACACATCACCGGAGAGTCATGCATCTGGCCCTGTACATCCCTAGACACAGTGGATACAAGGATGACTAGGCTGTATCATTGAATCAACAAATCGTCACAGACATGTGTCATGCATCCATGGCGTTGACCAGTCACTCACACACTACTGTTACGCTCACCTGACTCCCACGGAGGCGCTGGCCAGGATGCTGCTGTGACCTCTTCTAAGGTGTTGCGCGGGGCTCAGAAGATGGACTGGACCGGACTCCCAACTCCTGCTTGTCCGACTTGCAAAAGTATCCTTCTGTAGGCGAGAATAAGGGATTAACTGTCTGCGGGGAATGCTACCAGCCTCCCCCTTTCCCCTCTCACCCTCCTCGAAACCCTTCTGTGCTTCCCGTGGCGTCTCACCTTAGGATCTTGAAGGGCGAGCTCTCCTTCCTGCTTCTGATGCAGGGGCGCGTTGGTATCCAGTTACTTCACTGGATTCTTGGTTTTATGAGAACCAAACTTGCTTGGCTTCCAGGTAAGTTCCTTGAAAGGTTCCCCTTTTGTCCTTGCATCAATATGCTAATGTCAATGTCTTATTCCCCATAGGGGCCGGGGTACGGAATGCCGGGGAAAAGGCACCGACCCGAGATGCGAGGTGCAATCCCTGTAGAAATCAGGTAAGTCTTGATGAGCGTTTTTGGGTAATGTCTTTTCATTCGCTCATTGACGCTAATGTCTTTTTCCCCATAGGGGCCGGGGTCCGGAAACGCCTGGATGCGGCGCGGACCCGAAATGAAAAGGGAATGACCCAACAGGTAAGTCTTAACATGGAGGTTTAGGTTTACTCATTCCCTTCTCTCTCTCACCTTTGCTCTTGTCTTTTTCTCCCTAGGCGTGGAAGCGTGGCTGCGAATCCGGGTGATCGCTGCTGAACATGGAGGCGCCCTGTGAAGGTGAGTGGAATGCGGCGCTGCGGCGGTCGATGCGATGTGCTTTTAAATTAAGTGTCTTCCTTTGCAGGATCGTCGGCGAGCTGACTCCGGAATGCAGATCTTGCAGGTAAAGTCTTTTCCTTCTCCTATTCTCTCTTTCTCTTCCTTTGTAGGTGATCAGGATGCTGGCAGGCGTGGCAGAAGTCCGAATGCAGGAGCAAACACGGTGAGCGTCCAGCTGCTAGATGCAGAACAACGCGAAGCATGTGCTGCTCTTCGGGTGTGGTTTAAATAGCCTGTAAAGTAGTTCCAGGTATGTATCCTTCCACTCAGATATGTATTCTTCCTCAGACCACACCCAAGTGATAAAGTAGTCCAAAAGATAAAGTAGTCCCATTCAGTCCTCAAGAGGGCCTGGATGTAGCAGCACGGTCTGCTTCAGGTAAGTGCACATTAAAACACTTACACACATGTCTTGCTTTATGAGCCTGGTGCCTAAGGCGCCAGGACTGGGGTCCAGAATGAGCCTGGCGCCAAAGGCGCCAGGACTGCGTCCAAAAGGCCCCAACTTGGGCCTGCTGAGACGTCCTTGGGGAAAATGATGTCTGCCTCTGGGGTTGCTGGGCTGGGCCTGGCTCCTTGGAGGTAGGCATCATGACAACTACTTAGACACACGGACATGTACACCATGCATGTCCATAACAGCAGCACCCATCTCTCACACCCCAAACATGTCCAAGTACAGACACAGGCATGTATGCATGTGTGCATTCCACATGCTGCTCCGCATGATGCATTGTAACATATACACATCCATGTGGGTCATGCCTGACTGGACTCACATACAGCACCATCATGTCCCTGAACACACACATCCATACATGACCCATGTCACACATAGAGCCATGTAGCTAGCTACCAGCACACTGCAACATGCACTGTTTAAAACGGGAATGCATGGGCACTTACCGCTCGACTCCAGACAGGCATGCATCCTGAGGATCTGGTGGTGAAGCACTGGGCGAATGTGCTCCAGGACCCTCATCTGCTGGGTGGTTAGGGGGACCCGGCACCCACTGCACCCACTGCGTCCAAGAGGCGCTGGGCCGTCTTGAGGGTCCTGGACTTGTAGTCCTCCCAGCACTTCTGGACGTGTTTGATGCTGCAGGGTGCCACCCCTTTCACATCGATGGCACCCACTATGTCCTTCCAGATCCTCTTCCGTCCTTCCTTGTTGGCGCACAATGGTATGAAGAGAGCATCATAATACCCAGGACTTGCTCCACCAGGATGCCAACCTCATTAGCATTGAAGCATGCTATCGTGTCGGACATGGCAACCCCCGAGGCAGGTGTGGGTGGGCAACTGTGTCCTGGGGCTGGGCTGTGGAGTGATGGGATACCAGTCGGGAGTCTTCTGTTCCAGCAGGGGAGGTCACAGCAACTGGACCCCTGCAGATAGCTGATGTGAAGGCACCAAATGGCAGGGCACTATTGGCAGCAGGCAGCAGCAGATGGCTTGTAGAAGGCTACCCGGTGATCTGGGATCTGGGGGTGCAGAAAAATAGCCTTCTGGGCAGGAGCGTGGTCTTCCGTGTGTTGTTGTGTGGCCAGCATGATGCAGAGTGAATTGGCACGTGAAAAAACAGCACATCAGCGTGTAATTCGAGGAAAGGGCCTTAGTGCGTAAGCGCGTAAGTGACATAACACGCACAGGCATATCCTTCTGCATGTGTTAATGGACCACGTGGGTCTTCAGCACGCTGTACGTTTCAGTGGAAACCGATGCGTGTGGTTTTCCTACTTTGGGGTTCACACGCGATTACTTCACATCGGTTACTGTGCCTACGTGTATTTCTTTTCCACGCAGACGGTGAGTCGCGTATGCTATTGCATGCTATTTTTCCCACTGTGGGTGCCCCTGTTTGTCATGTACCCCATTTATTGAAGTCATAGTACCCTGCGTGTTAATCGGGTACGCTTTGTTGTGTTCCTGGGTGCCACAGGGTACTGTGTGAGTTTTTTTTAACCGCACGTGGGCTACAGGGGTTGCATCGACATTTTTCTTGTATTTCTGGGGTGCCTGAGTGTTGTGTGAATGTCATTTATCCCCAGGGTCCACAGGCAGCCGTGCAGGAGCATAAGGGTGCGTCTACCATCATGTACCCTGGCACCTTCACCCCAATTGACCAGGACAACTGTGCAGTGCAGCTCCCATTGGCATTAGTACATCTGTGCCATGGTTGTGAGGCCACCAAAGGTTATGGGGGGCTCAGCTGGGTGTCCTACCAGTGTTGGGAGTAGACGGGCACATGGCCGGGGTGACCAGGCAGTACGTGGAGTCCGGGGTGTCCATGGTGGCCATAGAGCGGGAAGAGGCAGGGGTGCACCACAGGAGCAGGATGTCCAGCCACATGCTGGTGCAGCCATGCCACCACCACCTGCGGCTCCAGGTGATGCTGCTGTTGCATCAAACGCTGGCTCCCTTGCGACCCGACACTAAGTAACATGTGCTGACACAGTGGCCACCACACAGCCCGCCACCCACCAGGGTTACTCGAAATATGGCGGTACGGTATGGACGGTGCCAGTGATGTACTGGCACCGTCTATGGCATACCGCCATACTCATAATGACCCCCTTTGTATGTGTGGGAGATTTTTGCTGAGTGAGTTCATCAGGTCCCATGTCAGGTGTGAATGTCTCATGCCTGTTTACATTTCTCATGTTGCACTTAATGCGATTGTGTCATGTGTTGTGCATTTGGTTGGCTGTTCAGCTGTTGCATGCCATGGCATGGCATGGAGGACAGGGGACATGGGTGTTGGGAGGGTTTGGGTGACATACCAGTGATTTACATGGCCAGTTTTGCAGGGGGTGGTGGGATATGCACCTTGCATGTGTTCCTTTTGGTTATATTTAAGTAGCTAGGGAGGCACACAATGTAGCACTTCCGTGAAAACATTCTCAGGGTGTTAAGGTTGTGATAGTTGACTGTCTCTTTGTCATCACCGATTGTCACCTGGTAGGTGCTAGGCCTGTGTGCACTCTGCAGGGGTGGTTGTTTAGGTGTAAAATGTGGCCACAAGCTGGGTCTGGGCTGCCTCGCACGTACCCTTACCCCTCCCATGAGCAGCACCTGTGCATGTGGTTTGGGATGTGAGGGCACCACCATGTCCACCGGTATGCCCCGCTGTGTTGCAATGTTGTGCAGGGCACATGCTGCCACAATGATCCTGCACACTACTGGGGGTGCATATAGTAGCTGGCGAATCGCACACGTGTGCTGGATTTTTCACGCTTGCGTCACTGAATTTGGCGCACAATTGTTCCATGAATCGGCCTCTGAATGTGTTGTCAGGATTGGAAGGAGGAGCATTTGCAAACGCAACTGGTCTGCGCTGTTCAAGTAAATGTTTCGAACAATTGGTGGCAATTGGAACAGAATATTGATCGCTACATTTGCAAAGCAATGTACACCAGTTGTGTTGAACAATGTAAATGGAGCAGAGAGTTCTGTGTCTGTGTCACTTGCTGGACCTCTACTTGTTTTTTAGAAGACATATTTCTCATTGTTTGTGCTGTTGGATGTTGAAGGGATATATTACAGTTTTTTCAATAGAGGCAGCCAGCAAAGTGGGTGCAAATGCGGATGACATTGTTTTCATTAGAGGCAGCTAGCAAAGTGGGTGCAAATGCGGATGACAGTGTTTTCAATAGAGGCCGCCGTCAAAGTGGATGCAAATGCAGATGACAATGTTTTCAATAGAAGCAGTCATTTTAAAAGTAAAATGGGTACACAACCTCTAGCAGATTAGGGATAAAGGCATTATAGTGGGATCAGACTAAATGCAGAAAAGAGATGGGTAATTATAAGAAGCAGGTGAGATGCCACATTGGTTCATTATAACAGTGAATTAGGCCTTCCATGACAGAGCAGAATGCAGAAACAAGACAGTCGGTTCAAAGTGCACTGTTTGGGAGAAATCACAGGATTCCCTACTGTGTAAAATTACATTTAAGGAGATAACCCATGCTAACATACTAACTTCCCTTTTAATAACACTCCAATAACTAATTAGTTCTCCTGATTAACATTGCAATGCAAGTCAGTGAACACAAATGGAATTTCTCTTTTAGTTTTTCTCCATGGAAGAGAAATTTGTACTAAAAAAGAAACTAAATGACAAATTCGCGAGCTGTTGTTTTTCTTTTGTGCATTCTGTGAGTCCTTTTTGTGCGAAGGAAGTAGGAAAGCCAGTTGATACATGCTCTCATGAGTGTTTGGACAGTGGGGTTAGGAGTCCAGGAGGTGTCCAGATATGCAATGGGGACGGCAGCATTGTTTTTGATTAGTAGGAAGATTGATTAAATAGGGAGTTGAACCAAAGGGCTGTGGTTTTTCTCTTTTTTCCTGCGCTTATGCTGGGTGTTGGAGTTTTGCTGCTGCCTGCAGAAGGGCCGCAGCCCTATTGGCCTGGAAGCCCAAGGCCATCTCGGGTGTGGCAGGGATCGTGTGGCTTGGGAAGGCTTCAGCGCAGGCAGGAGCAAGGACAAGTCGCGCAGATAAGACAGCTTCTTCAAGTCCTTATATATTTGTGGAATTGAGGAGAGTGTTGGGTGACTGCCACTTTTCTCAGTGACTGTTTAGACAAGAATAGGCCATTAATTTCAATTAGGTCATTGTGGTATTTCACACATGGGGAATTGAAAGAAAAATAAACATTTTTTTTTCAATGTACATGTACATCGTGTCTCTTTGATAACTGCTGAGGTTCTGATCTGTGGGCTGAGCTCATAACTGTGTCATCATGAAATGTACTATTTTGTTTTTTCTTGTTTCATAATCAGATATATTACCAAAATAATAACTACAATAACAGACAAGTGGGTGTCTATTTGTTCTTCTCTTTTCTATTCTCATATGTCTGATGATCACTGTTTCAGTGGGGAAAAGTAAGTGGGAAACACCTTGGGGGTTACATCATAATGTTAAAAGGGTTTACCGCCAGAGGTATAACATAAGAAACAAAAGGGGACAATATAAATGCAAGTTGGAAAGCTGATGTGTTGTATGAATGTGTTCCACCATTTATGCTGAGGTGAACAGAGCCTTCCAAGAGCATAAACTGGTGATGTAGATAAGTCATTGGCAATTAGTATGCAATTCTTGACATTATTTATGAACTTACTGGGTTCCTATAAATGTGCTAAGTCTGTGTACATGCTTACAGTCAGCCTAAAGTGCATCATAGTTATAAAAGGGAGAAGGTGTGTCTTATCATATAGGGTAGTGTAAACCATTTGCCCATCACTAGATTATCACCAAAATGAGGTAAAGTCAATTTAGCACCCAAAATAGCACAACACTAAATTACTGCCAAATTAGGTAATAGCCCCAAAGGCAAAACCTCCTTCAATGTGCACTTCGGTTTGCACTACATACTTTTGTGGTTATGCTGTTTGATGGAGTAGCAGCTGCTTTCACTTTTTTTGGTGGTACTGTTGGGAGATCTCTTATAAGTTCTGTTTGCATTACTTTTCTTTTTACAAGTTTTCCTTTTTGAGGAACACGGTACATATCAAGATGGGGTGTGTAGAGTGCACACAGTCTGTTGTTCTCCACGATGCAAAGAATGTCAACCTTGACTTTGCATCAAAATTGACTAGAAATAGTTCTTCAATTGTACGTAGACATGACAGTGCCATGTAATTCACACCTTATTTAAAGACTGTGATGCCAATGTAAATCATTGCCTGATTTAGGGTTAGATCTTGAGATTTGTGAGTAGTGACTGCATATGCAAGAGACAGAGATAGTTGTTCTCTGCGTACATAAATGTCTTTGAAAATAAGGAATCGTGCTGTTGAGCATCCTATCCTTTTAACTTCTGTAAGTTTGTCAAAGTGGATGTTGACAAACTGAATGTTGTTGTCACATGGATACGCCTCAAAGCCAACAACTGTTCCAAGTGCTCCATTAACTGAACCTTGCTCTATGTCAAAGTTACGTTTCAGAACTACTCTACAGTTTAAACACAATGTTAACATTTTTCTCCAAACCAGCTGTGTTGGAGATACCGTTTTCTAAGCTATTCAGTCGTGCTGTTGCTTGTTGACACATAGGGAGTGTCATGCCGTGCACTTCCAGTTTGTCTGTACAGTTAATATGCACTATTGGTTTAATTTCTTTTTTAACATTGTCTCATTGAATTGCATACAGCTTGCTAGGGTTGGCATTAAAGACATACATTTCACATTTTTGTGTGCTAATTGTTCCATGACATCAGGAGCAGATGTGTCATGCCCATATAGTTCATGGGTGAGTCTACTATTTAAGAAAGTGTGTGCATCCTTAGAAAGAATACCAATCTAAATGCTTTTTAAAATGTGAGCATAGGTTAGGTCTGCAGACTGATGCATGTTTTGAGTTAGTTCTCTGTATTGGAAATGTTGCCAGAGATTTACATTTCCGATGCTGCCAAGTGTTTTACGGCACTGTTTTTGTCCTAAGGTTTTGAAAATAGGTTCAACTTTCACTGGTGTTAATTGTAGGAGATGTCCGAAAACAATAACGTGTTTTCCTCCAAAGAGTTCTTTGCAGTCCGCTTTAAGGACCTCTTCCAATCTGAGGTGAATCAAAGCCAACATTAGGTTGGAGGCCATGCTCACCTCATCTATTAGGAGAATTTTCATTTCTTTCAGAATTTTGCATAGCTCCATAGCAGCTTCTATCTATTGAAAGCTGGAGTACTCTAATTTGTTTTGGTGTTCTACTGGAAGGAGCAGTAGTCAGTGTAAAGTAACACCTCCTATGTTGTATGCAGCTAAACCTATGTGAGCTGTTACAACAGCTGAAAGCTTGTTGTTTGTTAATTTGTGTAGGAATTAGCTGATTTTTTTATTAAGAATGTTTTGTCTGAACCAGCTTCACCACTTACATAGAGGAGTACAGGTTTTTAATTTTGACAGCTACACATGTTACTTAGATGGTGCAAAACATGCTCAATTTCTTTATTTACTTCTAGGAAAATGCTACATTGTTCTTCATTGAGTTGTGATTTCAGCAGAGAAAAGTTCTCTTCTGATTCCTGATACTGACACATGGTGTTTTCTACTTCAGTCATGGCTAATTTTGCTTCATTTACTCTGAGTAGCTCCCCAAGTGGTTCTTGACTTCCTGTAACAGAATGTTGCCTGCCTTCATGAGTGTCTTCATTTAGTTGTGCTTGAATTTTTTCCTCTTGTTGGCAGTCATTGTACAACATGTTTTTGTACTGTGTGAAATTAATATTTGTTATACTGCTTTCATTTTCATTGAAAGCATCTTCAAAGGAGTCATGGTTGCCTAACAACTCTTCTTCTTTTATCCATGGTTTAAAAAGTTTGAGTAGGGCCATGTAGTAAGGTTTTCTATGTTGAGGATTTTTAAATTATATTTTTATATGATTAATCAGGCTGGGTTTGGTAAGTTTAACAAGGCTGCCTTCACAATTTTAACCATGTATTTGCCTTTTTTTTTCATCTGGTTTGACATTAATCTTGTATGAAAAATGTTGGGCTATGTGGTATGGGAACATATTTTTCAAAGCACTACTTCTGTTTGGGTAGTACGTCTCTAATAAATAGTTTTTCAAAATGTCCTGGCTGTTGAGATCGTTTTTGGCTATTTGTTCTATGGACCTCATTACAATTTTGGTGGTAGCCTTGTCTTGTCGGGTGCCTGGCAATGGGGAAATACAAGGCCTTTATAGCCCTGGCAGACCTTGTATTTCCCCATTGCCAGGCGCCAGAATGTATTACTCCCCATTTCAATTCAGTCCCAGAGGACTCAATGGGAATGTGGAGGACGGTAGCATCGGCACCATTCTGAATGGTGCCGGTGCTACAGTCAGTGTCTGTGAGCGGGTGTCGGTCTTCCCATTAGGTCAGACTTGGCGAGCTGATAGGCAACCACTCGCAGAACTCGTAGTTTGCCGGTCCAGTAACAACAGTACCGGCAAGCTTACCGTTACCTTTGTTACCGGACCAGCAAACATATAATGAGGCCCTATGTCTTGTTACGATTTTAGCACTCTTTTTCTGGATGCAGCAGGACCAAGGCTTAGCCAGACTATGTTGCCAGATTTGCCAGATGTGCCTGTTAAATGATCTGCAGCTTTGTAGCATCCACATTCTCCATGGGAGAGCATTTTTATGCCAAAGCTGTATGATTTTTGTGACAGTGTTTTGTCACATGATATCTCATCCCAGTGTTATTATAGCTCTGTTTTCTCAACTTTGGTTAGGTAGGCTGTGACATATCGCTCAACAGCAGTGGAATTATCTGCAATATACTGTATATCTATGTTTGCATTCCACAAGAGGGCAATAATTGCATTGTAAACATTGATGTACTTTGGAGCTTTGTTTCGTTGTAATGCAGTATGTGTGTTTAGGTGATTTGCCTTTTACACTTTGTCTAACAGAGGACATAAAGCTGTTTACTTGTCCTTTTGCTGAAACTGGTCTAGGGAAAACCAAAGCGGCATTTGGTGTAGTATTTGCCTTTGTTTTTTTTTTTTTATCTGTGTTGACAATGTTTGCCACATTTATGTCTTTGGAAGCGAAATTTTGTGTATGTTACTCACTATGTGTGCTTTCTGAAGCGATGTCACAGGGTATGTATTTGTAAATAAACTGCAAAACAGTGGAATCAATGTCCTGACCAAATTTAGGAGCATCTTTTATCTACAAAGCATGTGGATGTGTGTTGTTCTTCTGGATTGATATTTTCTTCTCCAAAAGAGGAATTACAGATGAAGTGCAGCATGCCAATAAAGCAGTGGTGAAAGTATCATGATACATTTACAGGGTCAAGAGAACAGAGTTTTCCAGAGGTTTTTATGTCTATTCCTTCTTTATTTTAGTCTGCTCTGCATAGAAAGTTGTGCAGGTCCTCCCATGCATATTCTGCATAACTCAAAATGGCAAACCATGTGGGTGGGCCAAGGTTCCGTAGCATACACAGTACATCAGCATAATGTCAGAACCAGTATTCTTTTGTACCACGCATATTTGCCAAGAGATTTGTGATACTTGACTGCAAAACTTCATTTTTGTATTTTATCTTTTGAAGTAGTTAGGTAGCAGACATTTATTAAAAAAAAATGGAAGCCTTTTTCAATGTGTGTACAACTCCGTAACATAGAGTTGCTAGTTCACTTACAAACAGCATGTGAAATATGTATTCAACATTTGGCATGAATCTGGGGTCTTCAAAATACATTCGTGAAGAGCCGTATTCTGATGTTGTTATTTGTGTACGTCTTTGGAGTGCAGTGGGTGAATTGTATACTGGTCTAAAATATTAGATGCAGTAATAGGATCTAAAAGTTCAAATTGGCCAGTTGCTGAGGAATCCTGAATTATTTCGGTGGTTTCCCTTAGGTTTTGTTCAGTGTTTATTTCTTTGTAGTATTCATTGTTCTCTTTAAGATATTCTAGGGCTTCTCTAACTTTGTTTAAGTCTACTAGTTGTTGCCACATTCTTTTGTCTGTCGTTTGTACACCTTCATTATGATAATCAAAGATTGATCTATTGGCTGTTGCATCCTACAGTGTCTACATTTTCTTTAAGAACTAATGGCAAATAAACTACGTTGCCACAAATGACTTTCAGTAATTTAGAAGGAGGAAACGTGGGTGTTTTGGGTTGAATACATATCATAGCTTGAAATGGGTGTACTGTTTGTATTATAAGGCTCTCATACAAATTAAGGTGTTGGAGAGGTTGTGCATTTGGTTATTATCAAGCTTAGCATTGCAGTGTGTGCAAAGTATTGAGAAGTTAGTAATTTTGTATTTATTTTCTGCTATAAGATTGAGAGCTAATTGGAACAATTGTGATTACTCATTGTCTTCTATTTTATATGTTATGTCTACAATTTTGGTTCTCTTTGTATAAAAAGTTCTGCAACAACACACACATACTTGCTTTGGTACTACAGGATATGTGCTTTTAGACTTTGCTATTTCTTTTTTGTACCTGTGTATTAGAAAGTTGGCGTTGTAAGGTTTTTTGCTACTCTTCTCTAAAGTTATTGGATTTTCTAAATGATGTTCACTTTCAATATATTTGCTTTGGATGTGGTCTATTTCTTCAGGGAGTTCTTTGGCTGTGCCGTGACTGAGAATGTTATTAAAATGTTCCAGTTGTAAAGAAGGACTTTTTGCATAGTACAATCTCTGGACAAGATTCTGTATAGTGGAATGGCGTGTCGCTAACATTTTGATGTGGTGGAAGGTGCTTTTGCAAGCAGGTCTGGAAATGCAGGCTAATGAATGTCCTCGAAGTCCAGTGTAATTGTGCACTGGACAGCAGTCCATGGTTTGCAAAGTTTTTATTCTTATTTTCTCTTTTACTTTCACATAGTGATTGAGAATTTCTGTAAAGATTTGAAGGATTGATTTTGTACGTTACACATTGAGGTGCAAGGCCATTTGTAGACGGGACGGATTGGTTTGGTGGAATGGAGAGTTGATTGTAAGTTTGTTGGGGGTCATAATGGTGTTTTCTACCATTTCATACCTTCGGCCACTGCTCTGTATGGCAATTGGGGTTCTCTGCTCTCTTCATTGAAATATGGTTATGTGCTCGTTGTGTGAATCCACTCACATGTTCAGTAGTTTGCAAATGCATCTATGTTGACATTGCACATTTTGCAAAGTACTTCTTGTAGTATACTGATATATTTTGTTAGTGGCATCATTCTGGTTAAAATGAATCAAAACAATTTTCTTTTGAGGAGCATTGCACAGGATTAGTCTTCTGCGTTAAGTTTTAAGGGTTGTGCGTGATTTCTCTGCTCTTTTAATGAGATTCTGAAGTACTCTATAATGCAACATTTTTTGTTAAATTAATTTTTTGGGATGCTTGACTGTGGCTCCTTTAACATTGGTAGATGCAGTCCTAGCTCTATTGGTACTTTTATTCTTCTTAATACGTTTCTTTGTTTTTACTTTTTGAAAGAGGGGCCATGCTTTGTCTCCTGCTAGCTGCTTCTGTTCTGTTGAGTGACTGAATTAGCTGTTTTGTGTGAATATATGCTACAGACTCTGCTAGAGGTGGATGGCTATTCTGCATGCTTTTATTTTTATCTGCTCTATTTCTTTGTTGTGTTCTATGGAGTTGCATTTTGGTAGGCATTTTCTTCTGTCTGCAATGTATTTGCTTGCACTCTGCACGAGTGTCTGAATATCAGGGCAGGCATAAATAGAGGGCTGTGTGATTGTGCAATGGGCTGTTAGTTGTGGTTGGGAAGGTTGTAATAGTAGCTGTTTGTGTTGATGTGTGAGGAGTGTGCTGCAGTGTGTATGACGGTGTACTGTGCATGAATAAGTAAGGGCATTATGATGTTTTCACGATACTAATGGGTGTTACGATACTGGTGTTCAGATGAGAATACAATGATTGTAGTTCTGAGGTGCAATGAGCAAGAGTGTAGAAAATGATGCTCAATTGCATAGTATCTTGTAGGGTACTATATGGCTGCACTGCACTTTATGAGTAACAGAAAGAATACTAGTACGCTACTGCACTTACTTAGTTGAATGTGAAGAGTAGTTTTCTTCCAGATTTTATCTTCCAGTAGAGACGTTCTGTCTTTCAGGAGGCTCTTCTTCATTGCAGTTGGGAAAGAAGAAAATTAGTGGGTATGTGTGGTAAAGGCAAATAATTGTACTGAAGAACACATTATTTGACACTGTAGGAGGATTTGTTGGGAAGAAGAAGAGTTAGTAACAATGCATGTGATTACAAGTATGGTTGTAACACTGCTGTTGGTGCAGACGGTTTGGCACCCGATTGCTAATACTTGTTTGGCAGGGACCTTCCCAGTGTGACTAGGATATTACAGGTCGTGTTGGCCTGGAAAGTCAGTTGTTGGAAAATTTCACTCTCTATGCGTGTGCAATTGTACATCATTATATGGGATTGGGGACTTAGAAGCATCAGCATCATTGGTATTGGGGCTGGTGGGCCTCTGATAAGTACGATGTATGGGGCTGCAGTTTCAAAGTGTGCAAGTTGTTGTTGTATTGGAAATGGAGTATTGCAAGTCCTAGTAGGCTGAGAGAAATGGGGAAGCCACGACAGATGTAGAGATTAGAAAAGAAAATGTTAGTGTGTGCAATTGCATCAACTTTCCCACACATGGATGTTTGGTACATGTGTGCTATTTCAGTATGTTGGAAAATAGCTTCACCTTTCCTTTCATTGATTTACAAGAAATTCCATTCCTTTAAATGGTGGTGAAATGAATAGTTACAAACACAGTGCATTTTGTTATTTTGCAATCTATGTACTTGGCATGCTTTGCTAACATACATTAAGTTCTTGTTTTCAGTGTGCATTGTGGACGTTTTACTCAAGGTGTTTTAGTGAGGGAAATGGTTTTAAAAGTGACAGTAAGAAAGAAGAAAATAACAGTTTGCACATTAGAGTTGGTGTTATGGGCAAGCATGCATGGTGTGGTAATATATTGCACTTCCACATAGGATGTGCCACTTGAACATGCTGTGGAAATGTTTGAAATGTTCATTTATTTCTGCTACAAAAAGTCACTCATTATGTTATGAAAGTGCTCATTAAAAAAAAAAAACCTTTCTTAGTAGACAATATTGTAAGTAACTGTCACTTGATGTCAGGAGATGGGACAAATGAGAGTATGATTATTGAGTGGGTTATGCAAAGTAAGTGGCATGAACCCTGTTTAAATGCATTTTTGATTGAGTTGGCAATTTACTTTTCAAAATATATATGCATACCTGCACTTAGTGGTGCTAGATGCATATGTGGTTGAATCTGGAAGTAGAAATATTGGAGAGTTGTATAGTACTTCTTGATGCAGGTGATTGGGAATCACAAGAGACATTAACTCTGGGTGTTGGAGAGTACTTCTGCAGTGTTGAAGTGAGATTACAGAGTTAGGTGTAGAGTTCCTGGCTGTGATTGGTGGATGGATGTGTGCATGCTTTACAGTAGCCAATGAGGGAGTACTGCAAAACATGAAATGGAAAGGGAAGAAGGGTCCGCGGACAGGGCGTACCACAACCAAGTCTTCTCAGCTTGCCGGGCATCGAAATGGGACTGTGGGGATTAGCCAATCAGTTGTGCAGGTTGTGCTTAATAGGAAGAGAGGGTAATACTTTTCTTCATTGCTGTGTGTGCTGAAGATTGCTGTTGTTGGAAAGATGGAGAGAGTTAGTTTGTGGATGGTGGGAGATTCCTTTGTGAGTGATATGCAGAGGTATGCAGAGGGAAGTGACAATATTAGATTTCAGAGAGTGGGGGCTTTGTGGTGCAGTGTGCCTGGCCACAATTTGCACGGTGTGCTTGCACTTTGCAGAGATAGGGCCACTTTAAGTACTCCTGTTGTTTATGCGGTGCACTGTGGGGGTGTACATTTGGGTTACATCAGTGCTGCAAGTTTGTTCAGTGCACTGAAGGCACTGATGCTGCTGTTTCCCAGTGCAAAGGTGGTTTTCTCACACCACCTAGAGCAGTATGGAACAACCCCAATGTCTTTTGTCCTCAGCAAGATGCAGGAAGGTGTCCTGTGAACAGAGGATTGCCTTCATTTCTGTGTAGTTCTGGGATGTTCTCTTTCCAGAATCAGAACATTAATTCTGTGAGTGTGAACTTTTTCACTGCAGATGGTATTTCTTTGTCCAACATTGGAAATGCCATTTTCCTTGACAATGTAAGTGATGCTTTGAACAGGTTTGCATAAGCCTGTAAGGAAGAGATGAGAAAAGGCACAAAGAAATATTCTAAAACATTGTTTGTTTACAAGCACCAAAAAAAACCTCTTTTCAGAGCCACCACTATAGAAGAAATCGCCTACCAAGTGTTACATTTCTCTCCCCAGCCCTGTTAGGCAGAATCATATGCAGTACCCTTTGGGAACACCACACACAATTAAGACTACAAATGACAGTACACATTCACCTTTGGTACAAGCCCGTATTACACAGTCAAGTGGTAGCGATGGCTGAGCAGCCATACTTATCTCAGGAGTAAAGTGAGCAGTACCAATAGTTACACAAAGGACAGCAATTACTATGGTTCAAACAAACACTGACTCAAGGTTTCTCAGTAAAAGAATATACATTTATTTACACATCAGTTGTAAAACAATTCACCAAAGTTAAGCAGTAGAAAAATAACACTTTTAATATACTACACACCACCCAATAGATTCTGGACAAGTTAAGCTCAAAAGGAAGTGTGAGCAAAATGGCACTTCAGCAATTTAAAAGGGAGAGAAAGGGAAGGGTAGACAAAATTTGAGCAGCACCAACAAGTAAATAGGCAGGGCAATCTAGAAAAGGCAACTACGGTGAGGAAATCAAATCAAGAGGCGTGGGCCAAAGTCAGTGGACCAAAGTCTTTGAAGAGGATCACACAGTTCAGAGTAGTTCACGGTTAAGTCTTTGCCAAGAGTTCAGAACGAAGTTGGTCAGACAAAAAATTACTTTAAAGAATAGAGAAGGACAAGCCCTCGGATTGGCGAAAGATTTCAAACACTTTCACCACACTCGGACGGAACAAACAACTAGGTTTGAACAGTACCTTAAATGAAGAAGAAGGCTGTAGCTGAGGCAGTGGTTCTTGGCAGGTCCTGCAGGCTCACGGTTCCTGAAGCGACTGTCGGAATGACACGAAGTAGGAAGACTGGAGGTTCCTGCACTGCCCAGGTAAGAAACCAGCAGCAGAGCAAAGCAAATGAATAAAAGGTTCACTCCTTAAAACCCAAGCAGGGTCCGGTCCACCTGGCTATCCGGTTCACTGTAGCTGTGCACAGCAAATTCGACCAGAGGAGGGAGTCCTGGCTTGCAGTTTGGCAAACTGGTTGGTCCCACCAGCTCAAGGGGAGAAAATTCCTTGCAGATCTTCCCTGTCGTTGTCGATTTTGTCGTGGTAGAGGTCCTCTTCTGTCAGCTTCTCTTTGGTTCTCTCAATCCAGTGGCGACTCAGTACCAGAGACCTGTTTTTATGCAGTCTTCCCCATTCACACAGCCTGGCTGTCAATCACACAGCAGGGCGGCTGTCTTGGTGGGGCAGTCACCACAGCCAATCATACAGAGTGTGACATGGGTCTCCAAGTAGACCCTGTGCAGGGAGTCTCAAACCCCTCCCTCACATCCTGTCCCCCTCAGAAATTGAGATGCCTAAGGAGTAGAAAAATAACACTTTTAATATACTACACACCACCCAATTGATTCTGGACAAGTTAAGCTCAAAGGGAAGTGTGAGCAAAATGGCACTTCAGCAATTTAAAAGGGAGAGAAAGGGAAGGGTAGACAAAATTTGAGCAGCACCAACAAGTAAGTAGGCAGGGCAATCTAGAAAAGGCAATTACGGTGAGGAAATCAAATCAAGAGGCGTGGGCCAAAGTCAGTGGACCAAAGTCTTTGAAGAGGATCACACAGTTCAGAGTAGTTCACGGTTAAGTCTTTGCCAAGAGTTCAGAACGAAGTTGGTCAGACAAAAAATTACTTTAAAGAATAGAGAAGGACAAGCCCTCGGATTGGCGAAAGATTTCAAACACTTTCACCGCACTCGGACGGAACAAACAACCAGGTTTGAACAGTACCTTAAATGAAGAAGAAGGCTGTAGCTGAGGCAGTGGTTCTTGGCAGGTCCTGCAGGCTCACGGTTCCTGAAGCGACTGTCGGAATGACACGAAGTAGGAAGACTGGAGGTTCCTGCACTGTCAAGGTAAGAAACCAGCAGCAGAGCAAAGCAAATGAATAAAAGGTTCACTCCTTAAAACCCCAAGCAGGGTCCGGTCCACCTGGCTATCCGGTTCACTGTAGCTGTGCACAGCAAATTCGACCAGAGGAGGGAGTCCTGGCTTGCAGTTTGGCAAACTGGTTGGTCCCACCAGCTCAAGGGGAGAAAATTCCTTGCAGATCTTCCCTGTCGTTGTCGATTTTGTTGTGGTAGAGGTCCTCTTCTGTCAGCTTCTCTTTGGTTCTCTCAATCCAGTGGCGACACAGTACCAGAGACCTGTTTTTATGCAGTCTTCCCCCATTCACACAGCCTGGCTGTCAATCACACAGCAGGGTGGCTGTCCTGGTGGGGCAGTCACCACGGCCAATCATACAGAGTGTGACATGGGTCTCCAAGTAGACCCTGTGCAGGGAGTCTCAAACCCCTCCCTCACATCCTGTCCCCCTCAGAAATTGAGGTGCCTAAGAAGGGCTTCTGTGCAGAAGCCCGCCAAAGGACGGCAAACAAAGGAACCAAACCTGGTTTGGTGCACAGAGTAAAACACAAGAAAGACTTTTACAAAAAGAAATGGTGAATAAACCCAGCCAGAACCAAATAAAAGTAAATGGGGTGCAGTAGATTTAAGTTTGAGGCTACTAACTTAGCCTAAAACAGTACCAAGGCTATTTAAATAGACTGCGGTAGGAAAGAAAGGGTAGATACCACTGCCACCAGCCAAATCTTAAAGAAAGGGGAACAAAATAATGTTCCATGAGAAACAGACAAAAAGGGATAACGATGAACCCTTTCTAGAACTCTATGTAAGATAGTTTGTACTGGGTGTGTGAATTTAAAAAGACTAATAAAGTCAATGGCAACTTTACATGTTCTGGGAGACAGTAGTCAGTCCCATAAAATGGAGTTTGAAGTGGGTAGTCTGAAAAAGACAACCTTGTGTCACTGCACTAAAGGTGCTGTGTAACACACAGTAAAAACATGATGCCTATGGAGTAGGTGAAGCTCCACAGTCTATGAACACAAAAATATTAAACACACACAGCAAAACACATGTAAGAGTGGGAAAAAAGGCTCACACTCTTACCAGATTAAAAGAATGAATCCTAGAAATCCAGCAAAACTGCTGAGAGACTCAGTAGGTAAGGGAAATTAGCCATTCTGGAGCATTCTCCCTAAGAAGCCCCTTGCACTGGTTGATTTGTCTGCGGACACTGCAGTCGTCTGTGGACAGCACATGCCACATCCGGGCCTTTTTAGGATGGCAGGCATGGAAATGGTACTGTGGGGTCCAGGGGATTGGCCAATACTGTTTCCTGGGTGTAGTATGCAAGGAACGAGTGTGGCAGAAGGGATGTTTGCTGAGAGGAGTGCAGCTGGCTATGACTGTGTCTTCCAGGAGGCAGAGAGTGTGGATTTTGGGGGGCACGTGGATCCACTGATTGAAGATGCGTGCAGAGCACTGTGGGGTGTCTGCACATCTTGGATTTGATCATGTTGATGTGCAGTGGTATGGGGTAAGCAGCAGGATGTGGGTGGACTTGAAGCCACGTTGTGCCACTTTGGTGACGTGCCATCATCCGGTTCATTGTGGAGGTCTTGTAACAGGAATTTCACTGCAGTTTGAAATGAAGTAGACGTTTGGGAAAATGATGGACACGTTTCCAAATTTGAGAGTAATTTTCCTGCATTGCCCAGAGATCGATGTGGCGGCGCTCCAGTTCATTTGGTCCACGAATGGAAAAAGCGAGGCGCAATGTCAACAAAGCTGTTTGTGCATTTTTTGAGAGATGTTGGTATGACCTCTTTTATAATTTTGCAGTGATGGAGTACATCTTACTGATGCTGCTAATCAGCTTTTCTTGCGAAATATCCTACATGCTTTGCAGACTTTTTTGCAAATATAGCAAGCATTTTATAGTCGATGTTGCCTACTTTATCTCAAAAACTTCCAAAAGCAAAAAAAACAACAATAAAGTCTATTTTCAGGGTCACCACTTTCTCCTGCAAAAGAGTGCAATGGTTTACATGCTGCCACTCCCTGCATTTTTTGGATGTCTACAGACTACCACGCTGTCCATGGAATTCAGAGGCTGGTCAGAGACCTGCACCTTTTTTTGGTACTCCTTTTTTTGAACTGTGAAAGGTGGCTCTGAAAAGAGTGGTTTATTTTCATGTTTCTTGTTTGATATTTTTTGGGGTATTTGTATAGAGGACACACCAGGAAGGGAAGGAAAGAGGGGGTAGGAAAGGTGCACCAAACACAGGGACGACGAGGCAGGTGGAGAGAGGAAGATGTTGGGTGGGCCTCACTTAAGTAGGGGCAATGTTTCTCATGCTCCCGGACCATAGCCTCAAAAGCACTTTAAAACTATTCCCCCCCTACAGAGTACTGCATCACAGTACATACAATGTACAGTGACCATTGAACAGCAAGGGTCCACTGCGTTTTGTTTGGCCTGTGAGGTATGTTTGGAGATCCGCTGCCCCACAGGAGTGTCTCTTGTAGTGACAGGAGCAGATGTCGAGGATGTGAGAGAGGAACTAAATCTACTACCACCTTCGAATAGGACGACCGTCCAAACTGTTGCCTTGTGGATCAACCTTAGTGTTAGGCAGAATCCTGTGCAGTGCCCTTAGGGACCACTACACACAATTAAGACTACAAGTGGTAATACAATTTCACCTTTGGTACAAGCCTGTACTACACTGTTAAAGTGGTAGCAGTAGCGGAGCAGCCAGACTTATCTCAAGAGTAAATGAGCAGTAGTGGAGATTACACAAAGGACCACACTTACTGTGACTCAAGCAAACACTGACTCAAGGTTTCAGGTAAAAAATATAAGTACATTTATTTTAAACCATCTGTTATAAAACACAACACTTATACGAATTCAAAACCACACGTAAAATACACTACACAACCAATCCCACTTGTTTCAGCAAATTCAAGGTAAGTACATTAGGATTTGAGAGACCGGTGTTGTGATACTAACGCGTACCCGCGGATAGAAATGCTCACGAAGTTAAAACACACTTTGTACTTAAGAATTTCAATCAAGGGAAAAGTGGATAAATGTCATAGGCAATACTTTTTCGAGGCAAGGAGACTCGAGGACTTATTCAAAGATACAGATTAAAGTCAGTAGGCCTGCTCCAGTGTCAATGGAGCAGATGCTCAGTTGCCGAGGATCACACGTTGAACAGTTCGAGATTCGAGATGCCAACATTTCGTTAAGATTGTCAAATGGAAGGAAAAGTTATAAGAGGGAGGGAAGAAATAACACATCTTCATGGAGGAAAAGGGTTCACCCTGATTCCAGCTGGTCAGACGGAGAGAATGACCAAGTGTGCACAGTACCTTATTCCGTTGGAGAGAAGCTGGTTCAAGGCAGTTGTTCCTGGTAGTTCCTGCAGACTCACGGTTCCTGTGGCTTCAGTCGTGGGGACAAGAAGGAGGACACCTGGAGCGATCTGCACTACACAGGGATGAGGCCAGCAGCAGCAAAAAAGACATCAATGAATAAAAGGAACTCTCCTTTAAATCAGGAGAGGGCTCTTCTGATGGCTATCCGGACCACTACAGCACAGCAGTGATTTTGACCCGGGAGAGGATTCTCTGACTGAAGAAAAGATGAGCTGGTTGAACCCACCAGGTTCAAGGAAAGAATACTCCGGATTGGATCTTCTCTTAGTCGTTGAAGGGGTAGATAGCTCAAGACTGCAGAAGAGCTTCACCGGGACTCGGGGTTGCAGCAGCTGTCTTCCTCTCCACTTCTCTTTGGTTCCTTGTAGTTCCAGAGGCAACTCTGCCTTCTATGTCAAGAGTCTTGACTTTTATGCCAAAATCCCCAATTCACACAGCCTGGCTGTCAATCACTCAGCAGGGGGGTTGTCCAGCCCAGACAACCACCTAAGCCAATCAGCACAAAGGGCCACATTACACGGACGGCGGTGGACCAAAGTGCTATTAGGAAAGGGGAATTACCGCCCTATTCCAAGATTGGTGGGGCGGTAATTCCCCCTTCCCCCATTGCCCTTCCCCATTCCCATTTTTGCCCCATAGGGCATAATGGGAATGGGGAAGGTGCTAATTACGGCACCGCAAATTGCTCCCTGGTCCCTTTGCGGGTTGGTTTTTAACGCTTGCAAAAAGCAGGCGTTAAAGTCTCCAACCGGCAAAGGGACCTCATAATCAGGCGGTAAGGGTTAACTGTCACCGGTACCATTAACGGTGACCGTTAACCCTTACTGCCGTCCATGTAATGAGGCCCAAAGTGCGACTTGGGTATCCAAGGAGACCCTGTGCAGGGGGTGACTACATCCCACCCTCACATTCAGCCCACCTAGACACCCAAATGGCAAAGGAGGGCTTCTGGTCAGAAGCCCGCCAAAAGTCGGCAAACAAAGGAGGCAAACCTGGTTTGCCGCACAAAGAAAGACCCAAGAAGGATGTTAACAAAAAGAAATGGCGATTAAACTCAATCGGAGGCGAAATAAAAAGTATTTGGGCTAGCAGGTTTAAAGTTCGAGTCTACTAAAATAGCCTAAAACAATACCATGTTATGTAATATAATAGCGGTAGGAAAATTAGGGTACATACCACTGCCACCAGCAAAGTCTTAATGTCAAGGGAGCGCAACAGTGCTCCAAGATGTATAGATAAAAAGGGCTAAAAATTAAGCCATTCCAATTCTCCAGGTAAGATGGGGTATACTGGATTTGTGGTTAAATGACTACGTGAAATTAATGGCAACTTCACCCTTTTCTGGGGTACAGTAGTCAGCCCCAGAAATTGAGTCAGTGGGAAGTCTAAAAGACAACCCTGTATCACTGCACTGAAGGTGCTCTGTAACACACAAAAGAGTGGGGCTACTGAAGTGGTGTACTCCAAAGTCCACAATCACAAACACAGATGACATACACATGGCAAAACACAGGTAAGAGTGTGGGAAACACTCACACTCTTACCAAGTGGGAAAAGTAAACTCCAGAAGTCCAGCAAAGCTGCTGAGGGACTCACTAGGTAAGGGAAATTAGCCATAGAATGAGAATTCTCCCTAACACTTAGGTGTCGCCATATGGAGGTGGTCCTGTATCTGTACAGCTCGAGCTTTCCGCAACTGAGTATTGCATTCAGTGCATCAAACCTTGGGCGCATGCACCTTGGGTATCCCCCAACAGAGGTAAATAGCCTCCATACCAAAGACTTACGCTGGCAGCTGGTAGTAGGAACTTCCACTACCTCATCCTCTTCTTCTTCTTGATCCCCTTTTGTATCACCACTCCTGTTCCTCTCTCCAGGCACTCCAAAAGTTGCTGGTTGTGGTGGGGGGGGGGTGGTACTGAGGAGGTAGCAGCCATGGATTCCATAAAGTGGATCAGCAGGAATCCAAGAAAGCCAAGTGCTCTGTCCTAGGTAGCCAAAAATAAAATGAGAAGCATCAGTGGAATGTGACCTTTTATAGGGGTAGGCTCTGTGGACAGTCACACGCTCCACAGATACTTTGAGCCCCAGAAAGGGCTCTGACAGTTGCAAAAATAATCTAGATCGACCAGGACATGGTCTGGGACCACTTCAGGGCTGAAGTTTCACCTTTAAATGCCCTGATTTGGGCAAAAATGCATTTGTTAAGTGTCTGGGGGTAAGGACAGTGTCTGCTGATTAGCCTGATGCTCAGCGTGGGTGCCGTCACATGGTGATGTCCCCAGAGGTCCGTGGATGGGATGGCTGTCCATAGCAAAAACAAAGAGGTGATGGCTGGAAGGTTTAGACTGAATCTTAACCACTGGCATTGCTCGGGGCAACCCTCCAGACCATCGTTCTTCGCCTGCCAAGCCATTACAGAAGGGGAAAGACCATATGCAAATCAGGTTTGGCCCCACCCCAAAAGGGGAAGTCCAGCCCGAACTGCTATGTCACATCCCTTCTGCACGAGACCACAAGCATCCCCAAACATGTTTCACCCTTTTTGGGGCTCATCAGTGAGGAGTAGCTTGGGTCTCTAGGCCCAGCAGGCACGGGACCCACGTCTGGGCATACCCGTCCCACTCGGGGTGACAAAGCAAAAACAAAGAGGTGATGGCTGGAAGGTTTAGACTGAATCTTAACCACTGGCATTGCTCGGGGCAACCCTCCAGACCATCGTTCTTCGCCTGCCAAGCCATTACAGAAGGGGAAAGACCATATGCAAATCAGGTTTGGCCCCACCCCAAAAGGGGAAGTCCAGCCCGAACTGCTATGTCACATCCCTTCTGCACGAGACCACAAGCATCCCCAAACATGTTTCACCCTTGTTGGGGCTCATCAGTGAGGAGTAGCTTGGGTCTCTAGGCCCAGCAGGCACGGGACCCACGTCTGGGCATACCCGTCCCACTCGGGGTGACAAAGCAAAAACAAAGAGGTGATGGCTGGAAGGTTTAGACTGAATCTTAACCACTGGCATTGCTCGGGGCAACCCTCCAGACCATCGTTCTTCGCCTGCCAAGCCATTACAGAAGGGGAAAGACCATATGCAAATCAGGTTTGGCCCCACCCCAAAAGGGGAAGTCCAGCCTGAACTGCTATGTCACATCCCTTCTGCACGAGACCACAAGCATCCCCAAACATGTTTCACCCTTGTTGGGGCTCATCAGTGAGGAGTAGCTTGGGTCTCTAGGCCCAGCAGGCACGGGACCCACGTCTGGGCATACCCGTCCCACTCGGGGTGACAAAGCAAAAACAAAGAGGTGATGGCTGGAAGGTTTAGACTGAATCTTAACGGCTTTGCAGGCGAAGAACGGTGGTCTGGAGGGTTGCCCAGAGCAATGCCAGTGGTTAGGATTCATTCTAAACCTTCCAGCCATCACCTCTTTGTTTTTGCTATGGCTGTCCATAGAACACCTATTGTGCGGGATGTGATGTGTGCATGCACCTAGGTGTTTGTAGGATGGAGTCGGGATCCCCAAACTAATTAAAAGTGTGACACATGTAGCAGACAGTTCCGGACAAGCACAGTGTTCTGAGAGCACAGGGGATCAGATGCGCATGCGCTAAGGTGTCCGTAGGACAGGGGCGAGACCCCCTAACTAATTAGACATACACCAAAAGTTCACAGACATCTGCGGACAGGCGCAGTGTTCGGAGGCACACAGATTCGGATGCACATGCACCCAGGTGTCTGCAGGACAGGGCCTGAGTCCCCCAACCATATAAATGTGCATCATGCTTTTGCGGACATGTCTGGACAGGCGCATTGTTCGGGTGTACCTCCATTTTGATTACAGACAGGCTGGACGGTTGCGCTGTCCGAGGACTCCAAATGGGTCTTTTTTTTAAAAACAAACACACCCACATAGCAACAATAAACACATAGGGCCTCATTACAACCCTGGTGTTGGACCATGGTGCTAGTAGCACCATGGTCCATGCCGGTAACTTACCGACTCCGCCATGGCGGAATGGGGAATTACCGCCACATTCCGAGGTTGGCAGGGTGGTAATTCCCCATGCTGCCATGGCCCTTCCCCATTCCCATTTTTGACCCATAGGGCTCAATGGGATTGGGGAAGGCGCTAAGTACGGTGCCGCAAATTGCGGCACCGTACTTAGCACCAAGGTCCCTTTGCGGGTTGGTTTTTAATGCCTGCAAAAAGCAGGCGTTAAAGTCTCCAACCCGCAAAGGGACCTCGTAATCAGGCGCTAAGGGATTCCCGGTACGGGTACCCTTACCGGTACCGGTAATCCCTTAGCGCCAGGGTTGTAATGAGGCCCATAGAATTGGATTAACACACACAAATACAATCAATTAGGAAAGAGAAGGAGTCACATATTGGGAAACATAAATAAAGGATATGGGGGGATTGGGGTTTTGCAAAGGCTGTTCATCAGGGGAGGAAGGGATTGAGGTCTCATCATTAGCTTCTTTGACTAAAGGGATTCGGTGGGTTTGATTGGCTGGGACAGGTGGAAGGGGCACAGGTGTTAATGGGGCAGTCGTTTTTAATATAGTGCATCATATGCCATTCTACAAATATTTTCACTGTGCAATATTGGTCTTAAGCTAATACATTTTTGCACTGAGACTTATCAGCTCATGTCCTACATTTGCATTTTTGGTGTGTCTGTGCCCATCTTCTTACACATTTTCTGGTACTTCCAGCACAGTTTCTTCATTTGTAGTATGTACTGTTAAAAAAACATGTTTCAGTGACATGTGAAACAATGTGCATAACCTTTCCTACTTTAACAATTGTACTGTGTACCATTAGAGTTACTTTCGTCACTCATTTCATCATGTGGGAAAATGTTCTCTCGCTACTCCAGGGTGCTTGCCATTTCTGTGTACAAAAAATAATGCTTCTTGCAAGTCATGTACATACAACAAACTCCACTGTTACAGGAAGAAATATAGTGCACTTACTATTTTGTGTATGGCTTCTTAGTAGGTTGGACTTGCTTGTGACAGTTGCTTCTGACTGTGTAAGCAAAGCAAAACAAAGGTAATATTATTAGATGCTCTGGTTACTTGTGTGCTTGGTGTATTCCATTACATTGTGCAAACTATGTAATTGCACTTCTGCTATCATAAGTACAGAGTTTGTAGACAGACACCTGGGCACATTCACCTCCCACCTCCGGGGTCCTATGAGCAACGCCTTTTCGGAAATGTCCGCTGCATGTGTGTCACACTTTTAATTAGTTCAGGGAGCCCATCCCTGTCTGTAGAACACCTATGCACATGCGTACAACGTATACCACGTAATAGGTGTCCTGTGGCCAGCCATCCCATTTGAAAATGTTTGCGATGTCACCATGTGACTGCACCCAATTTGAGCATCGGCCCTTATTTGCGGACACAATCAGGGCCCCCAGACATTGAAAAAGTGCTTTTGTGGGAAAACCAAGGTGTTTTGCACTCTTAGAGAGGTACCACACTATGCCCCTGGCGATCTGGACACTTGTGTGAATTCTTTAGGGCTGCTTCTGGTTGTGAACCACTTCCCAGTACCCCATAAAAGGCCACACCGCAGAGCTATTCCTTATTCTGTTTTTGGCTGTCCAGAACAGAGCAGTAGTCCAGGTTTCTCCTTGCTGCTGCAATTCTTTTTCTGTCATAATCTGCTCTGCTGTGCTACTTTTGCTGCTGTGCCACAACAGTGTTCCAGATTGCTCCTTGCTAGAATTACTTTCTGCTCAATTCTGCTGCATGGTACTACCTTTGGAGCTAATGGCAACCATGGCTGCTGCTACTGCCTCTGCCACAGAAACACCCGCCCCCTCAACCTCACCACCACCACCACCTTGCCAAGGGCCTGGGGAGGGGAAAAGGCATGGTAATGTAGAGAGGGATCAAGAAGAGAGTGAGGATGAGGAAGAGGAATTCCCCATTGCCCGCAGCCAGTGTGAGTCTTGGGTGTAGAGGCTCTTTACCACCATTGGAGACATGCCCAAAGCTTGTGCAATTAAAGTTCAAAGCAAAGAGTGCCAGATGGTGCTCAGTCGCGACAAACCAGGCTTCTACAGCAAAGGCACCTGCGCCATGCGGCGACACCTGAGGTCAAACCACAAGCAGCAGTTCGGTAGGTCGTCCCCTTCGAAGAAAGCAGTAGGTTGAGTTCCCCTGCAGCATCCTCTGTATCTGCTCTTGCCACCACAAGGGACACTCCTGTGGGGCAGTGGATCCCTGAACTAGCTTTGCATCCCATATGCACTGCAGAAGACCCTTACCTTTCGAAGGTCACTGTATTGTGCATGTACTGCTACGCGGCACTCTGCAGGGAGGAGCAACTTCAAAGTGCTTTCGAGGCTACAGTCCGGGAGCATGAAAAGGAGTGTCCCCTATCTAAGTGAGGCCCACCCAACACCTTCCTCTCTCCACTTGCCCTTTCTTATCCCTGTGGTTGGTGCACCTTCCCTATACTTCCTTCCATTCCTTTCCTTGTGTGTTGTGTGTAAAAAAAACACAAAAAATGCAAGGGGGGGCTCCGGCAAAAGCATTGCTCTGTCAAAAACATTGCACTCTTTTCCGGGAGAAAGTGGTGGCTCTGAAAAGAGCCTTTTTGTGGTGTTTGTTTTTGGAAGGGTTGACGTAGCCATCACCTACCAGAAAATGTGTCCTATACTTGCAAAAAGGAATGCAATGCATTTGGATATTTTGCAGAAAAAGCTGATTGCCAGCATCAGTAAGATGGACTCCATCTCTGTGAAATATTTTCATTATGGAAGGAGGACATTCCAACATCCCTCAAAAAGGCAAAAACAGCCTTGTTGACATTGTGCCTTACTTTCTCCATTTGGGGACCAAATGAAAAAGAGCGCAGCTACATCTGTCTCTGGGAAATGAAAGAAAAAAATACTCAGGAGTTTGGAAACATATCCATGACTTGCCCAAGTGCCTCCTTCATCGCAAAATGCAGAGAAATTCTGGTAACATGTCCTAAACTGTTCCCTCCACAATGAATGTTATTAATGTCTGGATGATTGAGCGTCACCAAAGTGGCACAAAGAGGAATCAAATTCAGCCACTGTCATTGGTAAATCTTGGTTGTGTAGTGCTCCAATGGACTGGTGTCTGGTCTGCCATGAATCGGTCCATGAGGACTGCATTGGAGCTCTACACAACCAAGATTTACCAATCATGGTACAAACACTTATGCTGTTTCACCAGCTACTGAAATTAGACGAACAAGATACCCTATCCAGGGCCACCTGACCCCACGAAATTGTGATCCATCAGTCACCCTAACTCAAGCCTTGATAAAGACTGTCTATTGGCTGAAACACAGGTCGGCACCTATGGTGATTAAATCAACAAAAAATAAATCCTTAATGGTATAAGGAAACTAAGGAGTTGATGTCTAAACCTTATTACAATCAAGAATGAATGATAGAATGATGGAATGAGAAGTACAAGACGCTTATAACCCTATGTACAAGCGCCCTTTTAAGTGGGAACCTAACCGAATACCTAACTATTCCAGACACAACACTTTAGAGCACAGGCCCTTTGGTTCCTACCAGCGGCAGTTTACACAAACAAACCAATTATTGCAGTGGCAGGCAGGCACAGTAACCAATATTTCCAAAAGCTCTGACCATCCCCCTGCAATTACAATGGTATGTGCTTTGAAAGATTGCATTTAACCATATCACCCATTGTAATGTGCAAACTGTTATTCCCTTCTTTCCTTCTTTCATTTTTACAACCTCTTCCCCCACTAACCTCCACTAACACACCTCCTATACAATTCCTAAAATGCACACAGAAAAAGAAAACTGAATGTATCTTACCAAAACATACCAAGTACATACATTGCATGCATACCAACAGGCTGCCTGCCGCATACCTTGCACAGTTCATAGAATGCACCATTACTTAAAAAGAAAAGAAATGTATGTGTGCATTGAGAACAGTGTATTTTACAAATGTAGATAAATTATTCAAACCACTGAAAGGATTGCTCCACTCTATGTACTAAGGATATATCTGCAGAAGAGTTAATGGAATTGCACACACAAACACATTCTCCTTACCAATCTGTACATCTTTCCAAACCTTTTTCTCATCCTACTACAACTTGCACTAATCCATTTCCAAACGAAATAGACCTACAATAATAAACACACTTGCTAAAGTGCACCTCATACAGCACAATTATAAATAAACCACTGATCCCCTCACCAGAAATGCTGATGCTTCCAAGTCCCCATTCATATACAAAGCTATCCAATTTCACACACACACACTAACTCCTTCTGCCAAGACATCCTCCTATAATTTTAAATAATGTATTCTCCAAATGCAATCAATATGCCATTAATACCACTCTCCTGAAAGCCAGTGACGTCTGAAGTGGAAAATACAACCTAGAAGAAACCTACTCTCAACATCCAACAAAGTAAGTGCAGTATTATCATAGTGTTCTGCTTCTTACTCATACAGTGCAGTGTTTGTGTATTGTAGGATACACAATACCATCAACCCAACAGTATTTGCTTCATTCTTACTCATTGCACCTAAACAAGTGCCCACTTCCTATAGCCATCTGACCACAATTATAGTAACACACAGATACCAACACAGCACACCTATCCTAAATTAACAACCCATTACACAATCACACACCTCTATGTATATGCCTACCCCCATATTCAACCACTCATGCACAGTGCACACATATGCATTGCACAACCTGCACAACCACACTTTCCTTTTTTCTCCAACAGATACTACAGAATACCTACCAAAACCTAAAAGCATACGCAATATCCATCCTCCTCTAGTAGAATATGGACAAAAAGTTCAAACAAAACAGCTGATACAGTCACTAACTACAAGGGAAGCACCTAACAGGAAACAAACCGTAACTCCTCCTTCTAAAGGTAAAAATAAAAATAAATGTTCTAAAAGATTGCAACTACTGTTAACAGAGCACATACAAATGTTAACATAGCCACAAGTAAGTAGTAAGCATTCCCAAAAAATTATTTTACACACATTTTTCCACCACAGAGTTCTTCAGAACCTTATAAATACAGAGGAAAAATCACACTCAACCCTTAAAACGTACCACAGAAAACTGATCCTGGAAGCTCTTGCAGACAGTGCAATGTTCCTCAAAAGGATATGCTTTATATTAATTTAAAACAGAATGAAACCACTAACAAAATTAATTAGTAAACTAACACCAGTATTTCACAAAAAAAAAAAAATACGCAAAATCAGCATAGATACCTTTGGCACGATCTGTAAAGGTGATTGGAGTCACACCATCAGTACAGAGCCATATTTCAATGAAGAATCATACAAACAAGGACAAGCCAAATTGCCATACATAGCAGTGTGCGAGGGTATGAAAAGGTAGACAATACCATAATGGAAGAAGAAACACTGCTTTCACAAATATCCCCATCAGACTTAAAATCGACTCTTCATTCCACTGAACCAATACGCCCCATCTACAAAAATGGCCATGCACATCAATGTATAACATATGCCAAAACTCTATCAAATCTTTGCAGCAGTTAATCAATCACTATGTGAAAGCCAATGACAAAGAAACATGAAAATATGACAAACTATGGACTCCTGTCCAGTGCCCAAATACACAGGACTACGAGGACATTCATTTGCATTTCAGGACCTGCTTGCAAAAGCACCTTCCACCATATCAAAATGTTAGCAACACACCATTCTGCTGTAAAAAATCTTGTTCACAATCTGTACTATGGAAAAAGTCCTGCTTTAGCACTCGAGCATTTAAATGACATTCTCCTACACGGTACAGCCAGACAACTGCTCTAACAAATAGACCACATCCAAAGCAAATATTTTTGAACTGAAGAGCACTTACAAAATCCAGTAACTTCAGAAAACAGTAGGGACAACCCTACAGATGTCAACTTTCTATTACACAAACAAAAAAGAAATAGCCAAGTTCAAAAGCATATCTGTTGAAGAACCAAACCAAGTATGTGTCTGTTGTCGCAGAACTTTTTATACAAAGAGCACAAAAACTATTGATATAATGTACAAAATAGAAGACAATGAGGAATCCCAATGGTTCCAATTAGCTCTCTAACAGCTTAATTTTTATGAGACCGTAATAATCCAAACAGTACACCCACTTCAAGCAATAATACGACTACAACCAAAAACTGCAAAATTGCCTCCCACTGAATTACTGAGAGGCATTCATGGCAAAGTAGTTTATTTTCCATTAGATCTTAAAGAAAACGTAGACACTCTAGGAGTGCAACGGCCAATAGAAGAATCTTTGATTATCCTAGTGAATGGTGTACCTACAAAAGACAAACATATTTGGAAGCAACTAGTGGACTTAAACAAAGTAAGACAATCCCTGCAATATCTTAAAGACAATAGTGAATACTACGAAGAAATAAACACTGAAGAAAACCTGAGAGAAATTACCGAAATAATTCAGGACTCTTCAACAACTGGCCAATTTGAACTTCAAGATCCTACTGCAGCCGCCAGTATTTTAAACCACCATAAAATTCACCCACTGTACTCCAAAGATACCATAGATGAAGCATTGGAAACATATCAAATGCGGAAAGCCAAACAATCGCCAATCAGTATATGGGAAAAAAATCTAGAAGCACAAGCCTTTCCTCTACTTTTCCCTACTG